>NC_041220.1:68993639-69020309 GCF_002837175.3 Physeter macrocephalus
TCCCCTGCATCGGCAGGCGGACGCGCAACCACTGCGCCACCAGGGAAGCCCCAACTTGATATTTTTGAAACTGTAATTTTATTAAATAAAAAAGGGATACATTATGAGTACTTATTTTACTTTCTTTTTTTCCATTTGACATTTCTAATATACATATATTTTTAAGCAAATTAGGTTGTAAGAGAAGATTGTATTAAGAAAAGTTGATGGCCATTAAATTTTAAAAGGTTGGAAAATATTACTACCACCTCACACCAGTCAGAAAGGCTATCATCAAAAAGTCTACAAATACGGAATTCCCTGATGGTCCCATGGTTAGGACTCAGCGCTTTCACTGTTGGGGCCCAGGCGCAGCCAAAAAAAAAAAAAAAAAAAGTCAATAATAATAAATGCTGAAGAGGGTGAGGAGAAAAGGGAACCCTCCTACACTGTTGGTGGGAATGTAAATTGGTGGGGACAGTATGGAGGTTCCCTAAAAAACTAAAAATAGAGCTACCATATGACCCAGCAATCCCACTACTGGGCATATACCCTGAGAAAACTCTAATTTGAAAAATACATGCGCCCCAATGTTCTTAGCAGCGCTATTCACAGTAGCCAAGACATGGAAGCAACCTAAAAGTCCATGGACAGATGAATGGATAAAGATGTATTATATATAATGTATGCAATGGAATACTACTCAGCAGTAAACAAAGAATATAATAATGTCATTTGCAGCGACATGGATGGACCTAGAGATTATCACACTAAGTGAAGTAAGTCAGACAGACAAAGACAAATACCATGATAACACTTATATGTGGAATCTAAAAAAAATGATACAAATGAACTTATTTACAAAACACAAATAGACTCACAGACATAGAAAACAAACTTATGGTTACCAAAGGAGAGGGGAGGGACAAATTAGGAATTTGAGATGAATATATACACACTGCTCTATATAAAATAGATAATACCAAGGACCTACTGTATAGCACAGGGAACTATATGCAATATCTTGAAATAACCTATAATGGAAGAGAATGTAAAAAAAGAATATATATATATATATATATATAACTGAATCACTTTGCTGTATACTTGAAACTAACACAACATTGTAAATCAACTATATTTCAATAAAAAATTTTTAAAAATACCAAGAACATTGAAGGTATTTGTTTCAGAAAGCAAAGCTGATGTCATGCCTCCTAGTCCCTTTCTAATTTAAGGACCTCAGGAACACAGAGTTTAGTTGATTTTACTCTTTTTTTTCCATTGCACACTATTTCCACAAGTCCTTGCTAGGCTCCTGTCTAATGAAAAAAAATTTAATGTTTTTCTCCTTTATCCCCCATTTTCAATCACACTTCTCTTCCTCCTAACATACCTACCCTAGAATATTTAAGTTAGCACAGGGAATATTAATAGCACAGGGAACTGTATTCAGTATCTTGTAATAACCTATAAAGGAAAAGAATCTGAAAAAGAATATATCCTCAAAAAGGGATTCCTTTCGGCCCCTTCCCAGTCAATAGCTCCCCAAAAGGTAACCATTACTCTCTTATCATCATAGATCAGTTTTACCTGTTCTTGAACTTCACATAAATGGAATAATACAGTATATACTTATTTTGGGCTTCTTGCACTCAACATTATGTCTGAGAAAGTCATCCATGTTGTTGTGTGTATTAGTAATTCACTCCTTTTTATTGCTGTATGGTATTCTATTATATGAATATTCTACAATTATCTATCTATTCTCCTGTTGATGGACTTCTGGGTTGTTTCCAGTTTTTAGTTGTTATGAATAAAACTGCTATGAATATTTTTTTTTTTTTTTTTTTTTTTGCGGTACGCAGGCCTCTCACTGTTATGGCCTCTCCCGTTGCGGAGCACAGGCTCCAGACGCGCAGGCTCAGCGGCCATGGCTCACGGGCCCAGCTGCTCCGCGGCATGTGGGATCTTCCCGGCCCGGGGCACGAACCCGTGACCCGTGCATCGGCAGGCGGACTCTCAACCACTGCGCCACCAGGGCAACCCTGCTATGAATAGTCTTTATTGTGTTTTTTAAAAAACAAATGCCCTTATTTCTCTTGGGCGTATACTTAGGAGTGCGATTGCTGGTTTATAGAACAGATGTATATTTAGAGTTCATAGATATCGCCAGTTTTCTAAAATGGTTATGCCAGTTTACACTCCCACTAGCAATGCATAAGAGTTCCAGTTGCTCCACATCCTTGCCAACTCTTTGTCATTCTATGGATAGTAGGTGTATAGCGGTATCGCATTGTGGTTTTAATTTGCATTTCCCTGTTAACTAAGAATGTCAAGTGGCTTTTAATATCCTTGTTAGCCATTTGGATATCCTCATATGTAAAGTGCCTTTTAAAATCTTTGCTTATGTTTTTTAATTAGGTGGTTTGTCTTTTTCTCATTGAATTTTAGGAGCTTTTAACACTTTCTTGTTAGGAATCCTTTGTCACATACATGTAATTGGGAATAAATTCTCACAGCCTTGCTTCTCTTTTCATGCTGTTAATGGTGTCTTTTAACACCAAGTCCTTTTCAAATTAGGTAATAAATACATTTTATATGACACATATAAAGGAGAGAGCTTATCTTATTAGGTTATCAACATTTACAGGGTAATAAAATTTATGTCAATAACATCAAATAAAATCTATTTTAAATGACCATTTTATTCATTCAAACATACACTTCAATATTCATCCCAAGTTAATTATATACAAGGCACTGTGTCTTGGGAACACACATGCCTGAGACTCTTCTTGCCCTCAAGGAACTCCATAAGGTTGGCAGATGATAAACTGCAATAGTGGAATGAGAGAAATGATAATAGATATGTGTACGTTTCCATGAGATCAGACTAGAGTGAATGAATGTACTATGAGGGAGCCCAGTGGGAAGAATATTAAATCAGTTTCACCAAGGGACATTTGCCCAGACCCTTTAATGAAGAGGAAGGAGAAAAACTTTCCGGAAGGGGTATGGAAGGTATGGAGGCGGGGTCAAATGCAAATACTCTGCTCTCGCTAAAGCACTGATTTCTAATATGTGGTTTTCAGGCTACCTGAACCAGATTGACTTGGAGTACTTGTGAAAATTGCAGATTACTTACTGCCTTTTACCCTAGAACTTCTTAATTCAAATCTTTGGATGTAGGACTTGATAATCTGCATTTTAAACACACCCCTTGAGTGGTTGTGATCTTTTTTACACCCTTATGTTTGAGAACCACTGAACTAGAATGTAGGGGAACCAATATGACACAAGACATGGTGCCTAGAACCAAGTTATGAAGAGCCTTTCCTTGAAGTTCATGCTGAAGAGTTTGGATTAAATCCAAGTGGACAATATAAGGACATTAAAGGAGTTTTTAAAGAGAAGAAATTTTAAAAATCAAGATGAATGATGTTGATAAATTGAGTTCTTTCTACTTCATGGAGACGTAGAAAATCATCATCAAGGAAATCTGTGTGACCTATCTGATAGTATTTGAACCATGCCTTGACTAAAAGTCAAAGGAGAAAGGAATATTTGTATTTCTATTTCTAGATCAGGGATTCGCAAATTTATTCCATAAAAGGCCAGACAGTAAACATTTTATGCTTTGCAAGCCACACATTCTCTGTTATACCTACTCAACTCTGCTCTTAGCAGGAAAGCAGCCAAGCAGCCATAGAAAATATACACATGAATGGGCATGACTTGAGTCCCCACAAAATATTATTTACAAAATCAGGCAAGCAAGATTTGGCCCATGGGAATTAGTAGTTTGACTTCTTTAGTTCTAAATAACTTCACTCAATCTAGTTAAAGGCTTAACATCAAGAAGTTTGACTCGTGGCTATCTTCTTCCTCAAAATCATGTGCAATACCTGCCGTTTTAAATAAATATAAATCTGAAACAAATCATGATGAAAAAAATTAGCAAAAGCTAGATTGTCATATATTTTACAAGAAAGTGCCCTAATGCTGAAAATGTAATGAGAAATAAAGGGGAGAAGCGGGGAGACTGTTTTAGTCTAGATTTAAAAAAAAAAATTGAGACTTTACAACCAAATATAATGCTTGAGGCTTGATAGGATTCTGGATCAAAAAAGGAAAAAAAATCTGTAAAGAATATATATATATATATATATATATATATATATATATATGGGACACCTGGGGAAGTTTGAATACGATCTACATATTAGATGATATTAAATCAATGTTACATTTCTTAGATCAGATAATGATATTGCAGATATGTAGAGAATGTCTTTGTTCGTAGAGGTGCGTGCTTATATTTAGGGGTTAGCGTGTTGTGAAAATGGTTCAACAAAAACAGAGAGGGAATATGGCAAAATCTTAACAATTGTTAAAGCTAGGTAAAGGGTATATAAATTTCACTGTACTATTATTTCAACTTTTCTGTGGCTTTGGCTTTTTCAAAAAATAAAATTGGGGGAAATAAATATTGCAGCGTTCAATATACAGTACGCTAGTTTCTCCTATGGAAATGCGAAAGAGGACTGGGCCACTTCAAAAAAACTTAATTCGGTATTAGAATTCTATCATAAAGTAATGGAAGTCCTCGTAGACAAGCTCATTGTCAGGCCTGGAGGTGTCATTTAGAACTTTTGGCTCCGCCTCTCCGCAGTCCCACCGCAGCAACCCCATCTGCCTTTGTTTTCTCTTTTTCTTCCCCCAAGTTGCCTGAAGGAGGGATGTGAAAAAAAATCCACATTCCACAAGTATATGACATGTCATAAAACTGTGGACTGTGGCCATGCTCAGAGCTCTGCCCCACATCCTTTCTGGCGAGGGTGTCCCATACTGTGGCCCCGACATTGTCGCTGTTGACATGTTGAGTCCCTTCTGTGTGGAGTGTGGGAAGTCGATCAGAAGGAGGTGACAGAGGCAGAGCTGCCAAGGGGACAGAATCATCTGTTTACACAGTTCTCTTCTGTCTCCGGTTTTGAGTCCTCGGCTCTTTTATCGCCCTCTTCTTTCTGGCACAGCCCCGACTCCTCTGGGGGTCATTTCCGGAGTGGAACCCTTGCTCTCTCCCTGCGCCTTTCTGTTTCTGTTTCCTTCCCTTTCCCCTCGGCAGTTACAGATCCTTGTGTTTGAAAATTGCTCGAAGGGGGACGGGGTGGTTGGCAGTTGCAAATAACTAAATTTAAATCGTACCAAACATAGCTCTGATTTAGGCTGCAGTATAAATTTATCCTGAAAAAAAAATATATGTATAATATGAAAGGAAAGACAAGTAAGAGAGCTGTTTAAAAAGAACAGAGCTAACTATAACAACCACAAAAGCATTGTGCATGTGAAAAAGCATGAGATTTGCCATTCGGTAGACCTGGACCTGAATCTCTGCAATGCCACTGACGGACAGGATGATCTTGGACAAATTACTTAACTTCTCTGAACCCCAATTTCCTTATCTCTAAAATAACAAGTAACACCTACTTCTTATTAGGATAAAATGTTGCAATATATTCTTTCTTCTTGGCTAAGAAGCTTCTAGATAGCTGAACATTGATCTAGTATAACTGCTGGGTCCGCCTAAAGTGATCCTTTATATTCCACAAGGATGATTGAGTACACAGCCAACCTGGGAGAAAGGGGGCAGTTGGATACCTGCCCCCAGGGCAAAGTTGAAAGCCCTTCTTTGAAGTCTTTACAATTCAAATGCATCCAGATATTATCAGTGTTTCTCAAACCTTTAATGTGAACACAATCACCTGGGGCTCATGTTAAAATGCAGATATTTATTCCAAAATCTGGAGTGGGGCCTGAGTTCTGAACTTTTATCATCTTCCGGAATGTTGCTGCTGCCCTTCCCCAAACCACAAGATGATGAGAAGACCCCAGGGTCTGTACTGAATCCGAGATCTCCCAGACTGGGAACTCCTAGGACTTCTTAGCCTCCTTTAATCCATCTTCATTCTCATTTTCATTCTGGGGCAGCAACTCTTTTTAATGCCCGTTTTTTTAGTTTTCTTTCTATTAAATGTGATGCTCCTTCCACCACGTTTTAACGAAGTAAAACTCCTTTTCCAAAATAACTAAAACAAGAGTGTGAGCTGCCAGTTGAAGCCTCACTAAGGAATTAAACAAACCATGAGCGTCTCCACAAGCATGAAGGAATGAGTTTTGCTGTGGAAAGTTGGGAATGAGAAAGGAAGCTTGGCAAACAACTGCTCGGTGTGCAACCTTGACCCCCCGGGGCCCCAAGGGTGGGCAGGAGACCTACAGTCTCTTGCAACTGTGAAAGTGAAAAAAAAGGGGAAAGCAAACCTTTAGAGAGGCGAACCCCTGAACCTGTGCTTTTAGGCTTCTTTCTTCACTTCCCTCTCCAGCCTACAAGTCAGTGCACGCATAGCCCTCCGTCCTGTGGGAGCGATTGGGAGCCCAGGACTTGCCCAGCAGGTTCTGGCCCATTCAAGGCCTCCCTTGGTGAGTCCCGGTGGCTCGCAGGGCCCAGAGATTTTTAAACAGCTTGACTTAGCATATGTTTAATGTCAGTGAGTTGTTAACGGGAAAGAGTTAGTTAAATTTCTCATCTACAATCACCGAAAGAAGTTTTGATGTTTTTAAAAAAAATCAACCAAAGCAACAAAGACTTATGGAGAGTCCATTAAAAGCTAAGAATTAGGTTAAGGACTGTGGAAAATCAAGTTTAATGAGACACTCCACTGTCTTAAGGAGTTTTCATATTATTAAAGGAGATAGACAAACATTTTAAAAGCCACAAAACATGAATAAATGCTGTAACAGTGAAACGAATAAGAAGGTACAGCTAATCAGAGATGGGAATGATGGAGTCCAGTAAAGTATAGTCTGTTTTTGCCCAGTGAGTGACACAGGGCTTGTTACATAAATGCACAAATATTCAATATAAATGAACAGATGAGTGTGAATAAGTGAATGCAGAACAAGACCTTAATCTCTTAGAAAACTAAACCGGTTTTTTCCTGTTTTTTTTTCTTTTTCTGAACTATCATCTGCTAGCTTCACATGGCATGCAGCCCTCACACTGCGTTCCATCCTCTCTCCTGACAGCAGTTAGCCTTAGAGTACAAATCACCCCTCACTCTGCCTTTAATGGGCTTTGGGGGTAGGGTGCTACTTGTATATTGGTAGCTGTATCTGTCAGTCATTTCCCCCAGCTGTTAGCAGATATCCTGAGAGCAGGCCTATAACCCTCGAAACAACTGTTGCCAATTTTCTCACTGAAGAAAACAGGACAGGGAGGAAGAAACAGGAGACAGCGTGGGGAAGGTGCACTGACAGTAAAGGACTGAGCTTTTCTGGAAGGACAGTTACCCAGCAACCTGCAGGTGGCCGGTCATGCCTCAGAGCCATGTGGGGCTGAATGAGACCAAAGGCCTGTGCCCTGTTCAAGTGGGAAGGTGCCCTGTTGATTGTGTTTTATTGTGACACTATGTGTGATTAATAACTGTTTTTGAGGAAAATTTGCAGAAGACTTTGAAATGGGAAAATTAAAAAAAAGTATTTAGATTTCCAGGTGTCTTTTAATGCAATACTAGGTGTTGTCTTGTAAGCCCACCTTTCAGGGTTTATCTCATTCTATAGGGTCTATGCCTTTCATTGTCTTTGAGCTATTTTACAACTCTGTAAGTTGTAGACAACTGACAGCGATGCCAATAATTTCTGTTCATAGAAATGCAACTTTATCAAGGTGAATGTGCCGTTAGTTCCACCATATGGAAGAGGCCAGTTTTGCCTCTATCGGCAAATTTATTTCAGTGCTCCTATTTGCCTGTATATGTATCTGTTCTCTGAAGTCTCCTTTGAACTGGTTTTTACATCTTACTGGTTTCCTCATTAATTGAGTTAAGTAAAATATTTGACACATATCCATTTTATATTTGTATGAAAGTCATGATAACAAGGCATCAGATATTCATACTTTAATGGCAATGGAGAAAATAGATCAAATACAAGTTTGTAATTATGAAAGATAGTATTTTGTATACAAAATGAGTATTAAAACTTTATCCACTGGAGCTGATAACTTTAAATACAGCATGTTCAAGCGTGGTAGTTCTAAGAGAACAATTTGACACCTTTACATCTTTTTTTCCTCAGAGGTTATCAAAGGGAACTCTTTGCAATATCATTGGTGTAGGGGAGGAAAAACTTTTCCTCTACCTTCTTATTGTAAGTGCCTGTGGCCTGCAAATTAAATTGACAAAAGCTAGATTAACAGGAGAAAAGGTTTATTCTGCATGTACACATGGGTTTCACAGAATGAAAAAGTGAAAACCAAAAGAAATGGTTAGGTGAGCAGAAACAGACTCTCAGACTAAGAAAACAAATTTATGGTTACCAAAGAGGAAAGGTTGCTGGGGGGGGGATAAATTAGGAGTTTGAGATTAACATGTACACACGACTATATATAAAATAGATAATCAACAAGGACCTACGGTATAGCACAGGGCACTCTACTCAATATTCTGTAATAACCTATAAGAGAAAAGAATCTGAAAAAAAAAATAGACATATGTATATGTATAACTGAATCACTTTGCTGTGCATCTGAAACTAACACAACACTGTAAATCAATTATATGCCAATATAAAATAAAAATTAAAAAAAAAGAAAAAGAAGAGATGGTTAGGCCTGGAAAGTTATATACCATATTAACAAAGGGTGTTAAGTTGTGGAGGACCTGTCAACACAAAGTAAAGGGGTTTGGGCTTCTAGGCGTGGTAAATTATGGGAAGGTAAATATACGGGGGAAAAAACAAATGGAAGTTAAGGGTTATTTTAGTAAACTTTGTTTATGCAGACTCATCTCGGTTCAGACTTTTTATCTCCTGTGATAAGGGTTGTTTTCCTCCTCCTGGTGCTGGAGAGGGGAGAGGGCCCACATTCACAAAGGGAATTTAATGCCTTGCTTTAAGTCACAAAGCGGGAGGGCGGAGAGTTCCTGCTGTGTCTATTTCTTAATTGTCATCAGCTCAAAATTATCCTTATGCTAAAGTGGCATATTTTGGCGTGGCATATTCTGATCCCCCTTCATTGACACAAATTTAATTGCTTTATTTATGCCTGCTCCCTGATGTTGCTACAATATGTACATTATTTCTCCTGATATTATCACTGAAGATCCCCTTTAAAGCTTTCAGAGCCAGGTCTGCATTTCTGCATGGCTGATCTGCCTTACTTTATTTTCTCATCACATCTAGTTCCCAAGACTTCTTGCCATTAGGGATCCACGAAAGATAATCTAGATTGGATCGGAACTGTTGCTTTAGCCAAAATAATTAAAGTTATAACCAGTTCAATCTCCAGAGGATTTTGAGAATGATGTAACAACCAACCCTATTTCATTTTCGAAGTATATATAGCAGTTCTAACATGTATGTGCTTCACTACTCTTCTATACTGCACCTTCATGTACTAATATGGAGTGACATATGATATATTAAATGAAAAAAAGAGAAGTGCAGAACAAGGTATACAATATGCTACCTTGTGTGTAAAAAAGGGAGAAAGATCAGAATCTATATTAGAATTTGCTTGTATAGAAAAGATGGGAACAAAATTGGGTATTTTGGAGGCAAAGATAGAAGGGAGATTTTTAGACTCTACACCGGTTTATGCTTTCTGCTTTTTGAACCTTGTGAGTGTATTATTTATTTTTTTAAAATTAACCATTTTTCAAAAAACTAAAAAAAAAATTTAAGTATAATATAGCTCATTAGGCTTTTCTTAAGTTCCAGTTTCAACAACGTTAAAAAATAAAATAAATAGTGAAATAAAATGTGAACTGTAAGATTATGAGTGTGTATATATTTGCCTGTGCTCTATGTGCCAGAATGATCCATCAGAACAGGCTGTGTGCTCCAAACAGATGACCCCTGGCACACTGAGAACACAGTCACTACTGACCAATAACGATATTATGCATAGCCTTTAATTTGCAAGCAAAACAGTTTTAAAGAATGAGAGATTTGACATATACACACTACTATATATAAAATAGATAACTAATAAGGACCTACTGTATAGCACAGGGAACTCTACTCAATGCTCTATAATGGCCTATATGGGAAAAGAATCTAAAAAAGAGCAGATATATGTGTATGTATAACTGATTCACTTTGCTGTACAGCAGAAACTAACACAACATTGTAAATCAACTCTACTCCAATAAAATTTTTTTAAAAATTAAAAAAAAAAACGAATGAGGGAATTTGTGTTAGAGAGGAAAAAAAGAGAAAAATTGCAAACATAAGACTAACACCTGACATTCTTCTTCCCTGCTCCCCCATTCTAAATCTCCAAAAGAAAGACCTCAGTTTCCAGGGTCCTCAAGCATTTTAGTTACAATTGGAGCTACAATTAAACTATGTTTTAAGATGTTTGGGAGCTTATCAAGTCTTTGGTCTGTATTGGAAGTGCTTGGGTCAAATTATTTACACGGGCATACATAAAGTCTTACAAAAAAGTATACCTCCCACTTTGTAATATTACTGAAATCTTTGCTTCACACAGGGCTGGTTAGAACCCGTAAAGGAAAGGCCCTAAGCATGGAGCTTCTACTTACTCTAGGATCCCTCTCCCACATTAATCCAAATAAAAGCAACGCAAATAGAAAATAAATATCAGAAAGGCTGGCAAATGTTTTATTTTTCCCAAAATGACCAATCTAATGCATGTTAAAAATATAAAATGCCTCAAAACCTTTTCTTTTCTATATTTTGAGGGGGGCATGCCCTGTTTTGTGAATGCCTTCAGCACGGGCTTCGTTTGCCTGCTGCGTAATCCAACAATAGATTTGCTCTACATCGTTACAGTCAAAACAGTGTTTTATAGATGTTAAAAGCAGATAAATTTGAATCTTAGCTCCACTATTTACTAATTACACAACCTTGGGCAAGTCAGTTGGCGTTTTTGAATCTCAAGTTCCTCATCTTTTGAAACGTTCAAAATAATACCCACCTCTCAGGCATCTGTGAGAAGTAAGAATAGTTAACACCTATGCTTGCTGTACACCAAGCCCTGCTCTGAGCACTTTAAGTATAACAAGTCATTTTATCATCAAAATGACTTTAGGAGCTATGTACTCGTGTCAAACCTCAGAGGCCTGAGGGACATGGAATAATTCCCCAAAGTCACACACCTGGCAAGTGGCTGAGCCAGGATTTATACCAAGGCAGTCTAGATCCAGAATTTGTGCTCTTAACCACCACAGAATACTGATAGTTCTTCTGTGATGTGCTGACAGACTAAAGTAATAGTGGATTATATAAGAGAGAATTTCTTTTCTTTCTCAACCAACAGTCTGTTCTCAACCAACAGCATTCAAGTCAAGGACCCAGGCTCCTTCTATATTTGTGTTCTTCTGCCTTGACGGAATTGCCTTCATCCATCTGGTCCAGGATGACTCATCATTATACACACATTCCACTCAGTCACAGGGCTGAAGGGGACAGGCAGGTATGCGTCTTCCCTGTAACAGCATCCCTCTGAAGTTGCACATCTCACCTTACCAAACTTCCTGTTGCCTAGTATATGGTCATACAGACACATCCAACTGCAAAAGAGCCTACAAACATAGCTTTTATTCTGAGACAGAGAGGGAGAGGGAAGGTGGTAGAGAGAGAGAGGAAGTAAATGAAGCAAAATGTTTAAAACTTAGAGAATCTGGATAAAGGCTATATGGGTGTTATCTATACTATTCTTGCAATTTTTCTCTTTTAAAACTGAACTGAAAAGTTCAGTTTTAAAGTTTTTAAAAAGTCTATTTATGACAGGGAAAAAAGGCAATATTTACTACTTAGTCAGAACTTAAATTCCAGGCCCTATGCTAAGTACTTGTGGCAAAAACTGCAGTTTTTCCAATCTATTCTTCTTTTCTTCAGAAAGTAATATAACCCTGATCTGGACGGGCATGTGGGGGGGGGGGGAGGGGGGAGGATAGGGGTATGGGCAAATCCTGCCACCTGTCTTTTAAATGAAGTTTATTGGAGTACAGCCACTTGTTTAAATATACATTTTTATGGCTGCTTTTGTGCTACAATGACAGTTAAGTAATCTGGTCCACAAGGCAGAAAATATTTGCTGTCGGGCCCTTTACAGAAACAGTTTGCTGACTCTTGCTCTAAACCAGTTGGCCTCAAACTTTAATGAGGATTAGAAACACACACATGCATATACATACACACAGATATCTTTTCTGAGCCATTTATATCATACTCATTTACCCCTTAATATTTGAGTGTATTTCCCAAGAACGTTTCTTGCATAACCAGAGTACAGTAATCACATGCAGGAAATTTAAAATAAATACAATACTTTTTCCAACCAACAGTCTACATTCTGATTTTGTCAATTGTCCCCATAGTGTCCTTTACAGCAAGGGTCCCCAACCCCCTGGCCGCGGACCGGTAGCGGTCCACCGCCTGTTAGGAACCGGGCCGCACATCAGGAGGTGAGCGGCGGGCAAGGGAGCAAAGCTTCCCATCGCTTTCCATCGTTTCCCATTGCTTCCCATCGCTCGCATCAACAACCCCATCCGTGGAAAAATTGTCTTCCGCGAAACGGGTTGCCTGGTGCCAAAAAGGTTGGGGACCTCTGCTTTACCGCATTTTTCCCCCCTTCCACTGCAGGATCTGATTCAGAATCACATACTGCAGTTTTAAATCTTTTGGGTGAGTTGTTTTTCATGTCTTTCTCCTATTTTCAATAGGCGTAAATTTTTTTTCAAAATTCAAAAATTCTTTATTAGAGATATTAGCCCTTCATTTCTGATATCCACTGCAAAAATTTTCTTATAATTTGCCATTTGATTTTTGACTCTGCTTATGGTATATTTCTGCCCATGCAACCGTGCAAAAGTGTTTCTTTTTTTTTAATGTAATGAAACATCTTTTTGCATCTGGATTTTGAGTCATAGTTCGAAGCTTTTTCCTACACTGAAGTTAAAGGTGGAATTCACCTATGTTTTCTTCCAGTACCTGTATAATTTCATTTTTTACATTTTGATCTCTGATTCATTTGGAGTTTGTTTTCAGGTGAAGTGTGAGGAATGAATCTAATTTCATCTTTTTCCAAATGGCTACCCAGTTGTTTCAACAGCACTTATTAAAAGTCCATCTTTGCCCCAGGGATTTGAGATCCCATAGTTATCATATATGAGATTTCCACATGTAGTTGGGTCTATTTCTAGACTTTTCATTCTGTTTCATTGGTCTGTTTGATTATGCATGTGCCGGTATCACACGGTTTTAATTACAGAGGCCTTGCAGTGTAATTCAATAGCAGGCATGCGAGTCCCTCCTTGTAGCTCTTTACTTTGCCATGTTTTCCTAAATATTCCAGAATATTTATTTTTCCATATGAACTTTATTTCAAATCAACTTGTCTAGCTCCAGAAAAAAAGTGTTGGTGTTTTTGTTGGGATAACATTAAAATTCCGGATTAGGTACAAAACTGATATTTTGAGACTAGAATAAGGGACTTTTTCCATTTATTTCAATCTTCTTTTGTGTCTTTCAGGAGTGTTTTATGGCTTTCTTTGTATGGGTATTCAACCTTTTTTGTAAAGTCTATTCTAAATATTTTATCTTTTTTGGGTGCCTCTGTAAATAGGCATTAAGAAATTTGAGGTTGTTCTTCTTCTTTAGAAAAACTGACATGACTTTGTAGCAAAAGCATCTATCTGTTAAATAAATTCACTAATTCTTGTGTCAATTCTGTGTTACTAACATCAAATTTTAAAAGGTATTTCATAAATTGAAATTCAGCCTTGAAGTGAGGAATTCAAACCTCCCAGGGGTAACTCTCAGCAAATGGGGATAAGAATCTGGATAAATACTCGAGCACACCGTTGTTCAGGTGGGCAATTCTGAGAGCCATTCTGTAGGCTTCGCAGGAGATTACGTGGACCTATCCTCAGGGGTGACCTTGATAATTCACCCTTCCGTCAGCTTTCCCTCCTTCTCCAGCTCATCCCCTCCTGTGCTTTACTCTGGCTCCCTGGGAATAGAAAAGAGCCTGTACCTAAGTCCTTATCTCAGGCTCTTTTTTCCAAAGGAAATTCAAGAAAAGACAGAGATCTACCAAGTTTGGAGCATGGGCATGTGTAAATGGTGGAATGCTTGTGGAAAAACAAATTAGAAATATCTGGTAAGTCCTTAAAATATTAATCTGGATTTTGATTGAAAAGTGAGACCTAGAAATATAGATTTAAATGTATTCATTATTAAATTAAGTAAGGAGAAAGGCAATGTTAAAAACCGTAGTCTGTACTGTGGCTATGTAAGAGAATATTCTTATCTTTAGGCATATACAACTTATTCTTAAAAGTTCAGAAAAATATGTATATGCATATATACGTATCTCCTTATATACATATATGTATACATATATGAAAAGAGAGAGAGAGAGGGAAAGAGAGAGAATCTGGGTAAAGAGTATATGTGTGTTCCTTGTACTATTCATGGAGCTTTTCTGTAATAAAATTATTTCCAAATAAAAAGTTCCAAAAATAAAAAAAATTTAAAAAAAATAAAGGAACATCCTGAACCAGGGAAGTTTTAGAATGAAGTAAATTTGAACAAAAATTCTTCATGGAGCTTTTCTGTAATAAAATTATTTCCAAATAAAAAGTTAAAAAAAACTATTATAGAGTTTCTTTTCAAATACAGCAAACTTCAGTCATATAGCTTCAGGGTCAGCAGTCTTTTATCTTTTTACCACCTACCTATAAAAAAATTTCCTGAAGTGCTGACAAGCTAATATTGTCAAAGGCTCCACATTTGGGTTCACTAAGAAAAACAAGGAAACGTTCACTCGGAAATGATTATAAACAGTCACACTTTCCCCCACTTGAAAACAAAAGGTAACGTTGGCTATTGCCTTTAAAAACTTGGCTGGCCCTTTCCTTACTGTGATGACCTGGTTTGCAGAGGCACTGAGAAAATTCATTAAAAAATGCTAAAACAGCTGAGATGTTGGATTCAAAGGTCATGTGCTGATGTAATTTCTTCCCCGGATTTATTGGAAACTTTGCTCAGGAAATCTCTTGCTGAGTTAGTAAATAAAGACAATACAGATATAATGGGGAGAAGGTCTGTTAATGAACCAACAGTACACTGGCCAGCAACTTGAACAAATGCCTGTGAGGCAGCTCTAACATGTCAAGGCTGAAGAACTTTTACAACTGATAGTACACAATTCCTTCACTTGCCAGAGTTTACTATTTGGCGGAGCTCACAACTGTCATCTGTTCTAACTGCTCATCTGCAGTTTTCCGCAGTCTCTAATGGTACCTGTCAAGTCATCATCCAGTCTATGCCTAAATGTGTCCATTATGCCTGAAACAGCACTATTATTCTGTCTCCTTGTATAAACCATGATGTTCATGGCATTATTTTTAATAGTAATTAACAAATTAGGAAGACCTTAATGTCAGTCAGTAGAAAAACTCATAATTCATTGAAATTCTGAGTATTATTTAAAAGGATCAGTTGGATTTATAGATACTTATTTGGAAGAAAAAAGTTTACAATATATCACTAAGCAAAAAAAAAAGAGATTGTAAAAAGTTTACATAACATCATTCTGATTTTTATTTTTTTTATTTTTATTTTTATTTTTTTGCGGTACGCGGGCCTCTCACTGTTGTGGCCTCTCCTGTTGCGGAGCACAGGCTCCGGACGCGCAGGCTCAGCGGCCATGGCTCACGGGCCCAGCCGCTCCGCGGCATGTGGGATCTTCCCGGACCGGGGCACGAACCCGTCTCCCCTGCATCGGTAGGCAGATTCTCAACCACTGCGCCACCAGGGAAGCCCACATGACATGGTTTTGATTCCCTCTAATGTATTGGCCACTTTCCTCTATATGGCCCCCAGTTTGTTGATAAGCCTCCTAAAAGGTGTTAAAGAATGACACCCACAGAGGAATATAGTTCTCTGGGTGTGATCTGAGCAGTGCTGAACAGAAAAGGGTCACAACCAACTTGTTACAAGGATGGTACACTCTTAGCACAGTGGGAAGACTGGTGGTGTACTTATTGTATGTGCGATATTGGTGATCATGTCAGAGGATCCACTCATATTGGGCTTACTGTAATATGAAACACATAAATCACGTTCAGCCATGCTGTTGGTAAAATAGATTCATTCCTCTCAACATACAAATATCTCACGTCACTTCCACACTAAATTATAAATGCCCCCATGTTTTCTACAGTGATCATCTCTTCACAACAATATATCCTTCCTCCTTTACTGTCTATCACTGCTCAATCCAGGTGATTCTGATCTGAGTACTTTGAAGTTACTCTTATAAATAATGTTAATAAAAAAAATCCAATAGTCTCTTTTCAGGCCCAGTCCTGCCCTCTAGAATGTTGATATTGTTGGCCATTCCCTCGTTCTTGGGTTCTAGACACTACTGCCTTCCAACTCCCACAGCACTTTCAAGGTTCCCTTCCCATTTCAAACAGTTTCTCTTCAGGCTGTCCCACCCATATCTCTGTTATTATCCCACTTAAAGCATGTCAATGCCTCCTTATAGCAGTGGTTCACAAGCCATTTATATATTGGAACCATCTGGGGAGCTTTTAAACATAGCTAAGTCCAGGCCTCATCCCAGACAAATTGAATCAGAATTAATATAGAGACTCCTGGATTTAAAAAACACCAGAGATGGCCCCTACTTTTTTGTCCAGCATCACCTCTCATCCCTTACCTAATGATCTAACCATATCAAATAGATTTCTTCAACAAGGGCTGTTTTCTCTTTCTAGGTTGTACACTGTCAGTTTAAGTGTCACCTCCTCTGTGAAGCCTTCCCTAGGTCTACAGCTCCAACTACACCCTATTTTTTCCTTTCTATTTAATTCCTTTGACTTGATAGTGAGACAGGGTTTAGGTTGAGTCAAGTTGGTAAAGCTGTAGGTATGCCCAAATCAAGGAGCCAAGAGTACGGAGGGGTAGAAGGTAGAGTATGCAGAAGGGGTGGTACTCATAACCCTTTCAAAACCTTCACGCGCTTGTACATAGACACACACACACACACAGACACACAGACATACACACACACAGTGAATGAAAGTGGGGTCCTCTTCAAAGACCTTAGATTGCCAAGAAGTGAAAAGAAAGCATTTGGGGAAGAGATAAAGGATGTAGGAGGATTGTTTTATAATTAAAGGATCAAAAGAAAGTAGGATGTAGTCGGCTGGGGATAATAGTGAGAGAGAAGTGATTGTTTTTTCGCAAAGGGCCTCGGGTGACTGGAATGAGAAGTTTGGGGCAGACATGGGGGAGCTTATGGGATTTACATAGCTGGTGGGGTGAGAGGTGTGTGGTCAGCAGCTGTGGGCAGCTGTCTGCAGCTTCTCAGAACCAGTTTTTGATTCTGAACTAGGATTGATGTAAAGGTCATTGGTCCGTTGTTTGCGGTCAAACTTCTTTCTAGTTTTGAATACTTCTTGTTCTTCTGATTGTTTCCAAAGTTGCTGTCCTGTGATTTCCCTCTTAAACTATCTTAGTATCTTGAGATAGAGAATAATATGGATTGCCTACCCAACACCATTTCCCATTTACGCTTTAAATAACTTCTTTCCCATACAGCTATGTGCTTTAAAGAAACATGATTCCATTCCCACCTCCTTATCATGATCAGTCTAAAGTTTAGAGCAATCTGTGCATGGCGTTTCCCAGGCAACTGTAATTGGTTTGGGGGGTGTACCTAACCCCAAATCTAATTGGTTAGGGGATAGGATTTCTCTTCTGCTGGACACATAGAAGAACTTTTGTAGCCCAGTGACCACTGACAGCCATCTTCCAACAAAGAGAAAAACAAAGGGATAAACCCGCTCCTGAAGACAGCAAAGTAGAAGGATGCAAAGAATCTAAACCTTTGATGATATCACTGAGCCACTGAATCAGCCAAACTTGGATCCTGCCCTACCTCTGTTATATGAGAAATATATGAGAAATAAATGTTATATGAGAAAATAAATGTTATCAGTTAAGCCATTTCTGGTGATGATTTCTGTTATTGTAGCCAAAAGCATCTTAACCTTCATCTGGATATAATTTTAAAAGATTAAATGCCTTAAACTCACATAAATTAAATGATTATCTCCTCAAAATTTCTTCAACCTTCTTGAATCTTGGCCTTAATTCTCTCTTTCCAATATTTGTTCTAGAACTCTGCATTCAAATATCACTGAGATGCACATACTGGTGCTACCACTCAGCTCATAGACCTTCCAGGAAAGCGAGGGAGGACTGAGATGAGAGCTCCTTCCCCTTCCCAAGGCTTGGAAAGGAGTCAGATTGATTTTAACTTATCCAGTACAGGAAGCAAGTTGTTAAAGCTTTTTAAAATTATTATTATAAAATAACATACGCATCTGAGATAGCTCTAGAATGGAATTCCCAAATGATAGGACTGTATGATTTGAAAAAGGAAGAAAAAGTTAATGTGTCATCCGGTGTGTGAATATTTTATTGTCATTGAAAAGAAGTTATAAGTCCATTCCTCACACTTGGTTTGCTACTCTATATCCCTTTCTTGTTCTTCAGAGGAAAACAGAATAGTTTTTGTAGCTACAAGAGGCACATCTCTCAGTTCCTGAAAGTTTTGTAGAACAGCAGCAGGAAATAATTATTTCCAATGATCTCACAATTGACAGAAAGTTGTAATTTCATTTCTCTTCAAGAAGGCGGTCTTTCAGATATTGAAATTAGAAGGCTTTTTTAAAAATGATAATACAGAAGAGACAAATTGACACTTTGATGATGATTTTTTGTCTTTCCTGTCACTATTGGCAACACAAGTCACTATTAAGGTGGTTTCCAAAAACACTTAAAGAACAACTGTAAAAATTACAAATTAATCAAATGAATTAAAACTTAGGAAAGAGAAAGGTCAAGCGATCCTTCTAATTAGGGAATATAAACCATAAGTAGAGTATTTCACAGTCAAATTTAGTATACAAACAATCAAGGAAACATATATTTTGAATTATTTGCATGTCTGCATTAAAAGTTTAGAATATCTTAAAAGTTTAAAATATCTTAAGTGAAAATGATAAAAATACATTCAGAAATGATGGCTTGTGGAATCATTACTTCTCCCTCGTCATAGCAAGAAGACTCTACAATAAGATTAGTCTGTCCCCATCCCCCTGTGTAAATTAAACTTCCCCTAATCACTCTCTATCCAATTAACGTTTTATTTTCTTTAGAGCACTTATCACTCTCCGAAATGTTCTTCTCTATTTGTTGTCTAATTCCACTAGAATGTAAACTCCACAAAAGCAGAAACCTCATCTAGTGCATTGCTCCTGTGTTCTCAGCAAGGCACTTGGAACATCTAATGCCTTTTAGGGGCTTGGTAAATATCTGTTGCATACATAAATGATGGATAAATAAATCTTGGTGAAAATATGTTTTAATTTACAGGGGAAAAGAAAAGACTCTGTACAGTATATTCTAACTAATTCAATTAATTAGGAAAATTTTCCCTGAGAAGTATTAATAATGTGACATCGTTAACAGATAGGCATGGACATTTAGAAGCTAGTTATAAAAAAAGAATGCTAAATATGTACAGATCCTTTTTAATACAAAAAATATTTACGGCATGATTTGGATTATTTTAAACGTTTCTAAACTTAAATTTAAATCTTCCCGAGTTGAAAGGTGTTTTACTAAGAAGGACAAATGCCATCTCGAGAATATTTATGATCAGAGATTTCTGACCCAGCCTGAGACCCGAGGCAGCAATCACCAAAAGTAATTCTTCTAACTGCCCTAACTACCTAACTACTCTTTCACATGTAGTCAAAATCTCCGAAGATGGTGAAAACTTACCAAACACAGACTATATTCATTTGTTCAGATTGCTATAACACAGCACCATAAACTGGCTAGCTTATAAACAACAAACATTTATTTTTCAATATTCTGGGAGGATTGGTGAGAGCCCACTTCCTACATGGCTGCCCTTCTGCTGTAAACTCACAGCGTGGAAGGGGCGAGAGATCTCTCTGTGGCCTCCCAGATGGGATAAAGGTACCAAACCCCTTTATGAGGGCTCCGATCTCATGACATAAGCACCTCCCAAAGACCCCCATCTCCTAATACCCTCACCTTGGTGGCGAGGATTTCAACATATGCATTTTGGGGAGACACAAACATTCAGACCATAGAACAGACAGACAAAAATGGCAGAGCCAAGAGTTGAAATTTCAGGTGTCTAACTTCAAAACCTGTGCTTTTTTCAATATATAATATTTTCCAGTAGATCAGAGTTTGATGACATGTCAGACATGAAAATGAGATAGAGAGAAGGAACAGTTTAGAATCATTTGGAAAAAAGAAAGCTGGCATTTACAAAATACCTGCTTTTCATGATCTTAAAATTTTTGTGGTTAATCAAAAAGTGAAGGTCACATTAATAAGGTACTAGATGCGGTCAGACAAAAGTCAGTATCAGGTAATACATACAAACAGCATGTATGACATTCCATCCAGGGAAGACCATTTCCATCATCATCCCCATCAAACAATTATTGAAGAACCTACTGGATGACAAAGCAGGTGTTATACTAAGGAATTAACCCAAGGATTTGAAACAGTAAATTTGATACTCCAAAGATCTTATTTCTTGAGTTAACCACAATTAACTGGAAAGCTCAAATGTGTTGACAGTATGTTAGTGTGAAACAATTAAGATATGGATCATTGTCAAGGAAATTTCCTTCTCCTCACTTCCATGCATTGGAAGCCAAATGCATGATTAGTACGGATTTGTTCAAAGTGTATAAAATGGCAAAAATGCTGAACTAGTAACTGTATATATTGAAATTAAATGACAAATACTTGTTCTTTCACCTTGAATATTTACAGTAATATTTTGTTTCCTCTGTGAGAGTCTTACTGCATGTAATAAAAACAAAAATAAAAATGTCTTGAAATACAAGAGAATCTGATAAGGTCATTTGTAACATTTGTGAAAAGCTTTGAAATGCGGTCTTTAAAAAAATGCAAGTTTTAGGGCTTCCCTGGTGGCGCAGTGGTTGAGAATCCGCCTGCCGATGCAGGAGACAAGGATTCGTGCCCCGGTCCGGGAAGATCCCACATGCTGCGGAGCGGCTGGGCCCGTGAGCCATGGCCGCTGAGCCTGTGTGTCTGGAGCCTGTGCTCTGCAACGGAAGAGGCCACAACAGTGAGAGGCCCACGTACCACAAAAAAAATAAATAAATAAAAAAATAATGCAAGTTTTAAAAAATGTCATCTATCAACATTTATTTCAAATTTATTCCAGCACAGATCAATACCTGATATAACTACAGCATTGTTTTTCTCAATGCAAATAAAAAAAAAGAGCTTCAGTTAAAACAAGCCACATAGACCCAAATTTGAGATTCTCATAATTTTTGTCGAGTTCTACTAGAAAGTCTAAAAGTTTTGTTTGGACTTCTAGCTGGACTGGGAGTATAGAGAACTTTGCATTTATGCACAATATTCCTAGTTACCTTTTTGCCCAAAGCTAAGGTTATCGCTTTCGTAATGAGTATTAATACTTCCTGTAAAGCAATCTGCTTTACCACCTGTTGTTGAAAATATTCCATTTTCTTTCACAGTTGCTAGAAGATTGCTCTGCTTACATTTTGATTTCACACAGCTTCTGTGAGCCTTTCATTAGAAAGAAATCAATTCTGTAGCTAGATTAATAGAAAATGTTTGTTTATATTCTAAACAATCTGATCAGGAGTGGTTGAAGGGAGAGCTAAGTGATTCAAAAGAGGGAAATAGAATATGAAGTTTCCAAGCTACCACTGGCTGAAAGCCAAATATATTCCAGGGCTGCTCAGTGACCAGCAAGACACAAATTGATCTTGGTTGTAGTCATAAAGGGCAGGCAGGTGCTTTTGACCCCAAACAGTTGCATTTCTTGGCCTCCTCTGTTCTGGCAGAGTCATCTGTAAGGCCAGGTAGAAGAGCCTGTAGGACTAAACTCTTGCTGTAACTGACTTGATTCATCTGGTGAGGGAAGCCGGCCCTTTCTTGGATTTCAGCAAACAATTGCTGTGGCACTATCTTTTATAAGCATAACACTCAAGAGAAAATACATATTAAATTTTGAAAGGCTGTTCTTGGGTCTTTAATCTCCATACTTTTCTTTGAAAATCATGCTTTCCATGAATATAATGGAGCATCATGAGAAGTTAAATAATATAAATATTGAATTATAAATTCTTATTAGGAAATGAAATGATGTGGCTAAATTTTTAGTTTTGGAGAAGTATTTTCTATTTTAACTGAAAAAAAAAAGTGTGCATTTAGGAAAGAGGTATAGAATAGACCTCATCTCAAAATTCATACCGATTTTTAGGAGACACAGAGAAATTAAAACCCATGGCTAAGCCTACATAACTAAAAATGCCCATTTAATTACATGAATTCAGCCAACAAAGTAAATTCCATAAAAATCAATAAAAGTCTCTTTAGTTTTCTTTTCAGTCATATAGATGAGATAAACAGTTGACTAGTTGAGGATATTTTTAAATGGCCTTTTAAATAAATATCTGTTGTTCTTTTATTTAATCACAAAGTAATACATGCTTATTATGGAAATTTTATAAAATATGAAAAGATCCAAAGTACAAAATAAAATTATCCATAAAGCTATTGTTCAAGTATAATCATCATTATGTTTTTATTGTATGTCTTTTGGATTTTTCTATGCATAAATTATATGTACGTTTACAAAAAAATTGGGTTAAAATTGTATGCATCATTTTGTGACTTGTTTTCCCCCTCAATATTATATACAGTTTTCCTTTATTCTACTACATTTAATCTCTTATAACTGATATGTAAATTGTTGTCAGTGTTTTGTTATTATAAATACAGCTGCAATAAATGTCTTTGCAAATAAATTTGTGTATCTACTTTCCATTATCTCATTAGGGCAATATTAGCACTGGAATTCTAAGATAAACACTTAGCCTTTTAGAAACATTGAAATAAATTATACTCTCACAAATAGTGATAATAAGGCTAGTTTGCCGATGCCCTAGCTAACACTGGGTGTTATCAACCACCTGTCTTCATATGTAGACAGAGCATAATCTAACGAGTGCAGGAGATGGACAAGTACATATATTTCCTTCTAAATGGTCCAGAGATTTCCCCTGAGTTTCCTTTATGCTCAATTATAATATGAGTTAGAACCAAGTCTTCAAAAGCAGGACAGAGGGACTAAATTGACAAGAATTGGGGCCACCATGTCCATAACTTTCCTGTTGACTCATTTGTTCCTGCACACTCACGTGCCTTAGCTCTGAGGCTGCCTTTGTTTCAAGTTACTCAGTAAATTACAGAAGTCAAATCAGCAACCAAAGAAGTGAGTTGGAACACAGTACAGTGGTGGGTGCTTTTATCCCTGCAAGTTCAATGTTTTATTAAAGTATATTTGTCTATTTATCCATGAGACTAAAAAGCTGTGATTTGTTCCATCTTTTGTTACCCACAACAGAATCAGTATATTGAAAACAAACAAAACCAAATTAGTTTCCTAAGAAAATTCCAAAGGAATTACACTATCACAGGCATCAACAGTGTTTTCTATAAAGGACCAGATAGTAAATATGTTAGGGCTTGCCAGCCATATGGTCTCTGGCACAATTATTCAACTCTGTCCTTGTAGTATGAAAACAGTAATAGACAATATGTAAGCAGATGAGCATGGCTGTGTTCCAATAAAACTTTATTTACAAAAATAGGCAGCTGGCTGGATTGGACCCTCAGGCTGTCCCCTCAGGCAGACCCTCAGTCTGCCAACCCCTGCTCCATCTTACTATTTGATTGTAAAGAAAAAATACAACAAGGAATGTTTGTATAATTATCTCCCCGAGAAAGCATTGTTTATATGAAGTGAAATCATTCTTTGCATTAAGATATAAATTTTATTAAACATCTGTTAAGTGTGAGGGATCACATGAGCCCCTGACATTCTAAGAAAGGGCCCTAGAAGGGACAAGTCAAAGAAAAGGGCTGAAGGTGAAAGGGTCTCCACAGGGTGTCCTTTGCCTCACCCAAATAAAACTTAATACTGAAACTCTTCTAAAGTATTTTAGAGCTTATAAATCTTCATAGTTAGGAACAATGATAGACCCCAAAGCAAAAACAGAGCTCTGCTCCGTGGAAAGGGACAGCTCTACCATCACCAGTGAAGAGCGGCCATTACCATCTTGATCACTGAGTATTAGTATTGGCAGGTTTGTTGCACCTTATTGATTATTTTGGTGCTTATTTGGAGATAATTTTCAAACATTAGCTATCATGGCTAGTAAGAGCAAATAGCAAAGGAGTGACGGAACGGCTTGAAAGTGCTTGCGAGAGGCCTAAGATAAAAGAAATGTTCAAATGTAAAGTCAGAACTAATACACAGTTCTTTTATAAAACAACTTAATAGGGGCTTCCCTGGTGGCGCAGTGGTTGAGAGTCCGCCTGCCGATGCAGGGGACGCGGGTTCGTGCCCCAGTTCGGGAGGATCCCATATGCCGCGGAGCGGCTGGGCCCGTGGGCCATGGCCGCTGGGCCTGCGCGTCCGGAGCCTGTGCTCCACGGCGGGAGAGGCCACGGCAGTGAGAGGCCCGCGTACCGCAAACAAACAAACAAACAAACAAAACAACTTAATATAGCTGTCAGATTGTATACATTTTTATAGTGTCACTTTGACTGTATGAATAAAAGGACTTATGTATCAAAGAGCTAATGTGCTCAAAAGTTCAGAAGAGACTTTGTATTCTTTTCCTTCATGACACAAACCTTTCTGCCAAAGAGGTTTGGCTTCTGTTGCAGATTAATTATGGCCACAAATCCTTTGACACTTTTGCTGAGAGCTGGGCTCTATACTCTCTCAGATTCTCTGACTAAAAGAATACAATGAAAGCCCCCTTTCTCAGTTTTCAGGCCCAGGTCTTAGGAGCCTACCATTTTCATTTTCTGTCTCTTGTAACACTTACACTTGGAGCCGTGAATGGCTGAGTAAGAAGTCCAACTACCCTGCTGGAGAGTAGGAAATCCAACTACCTTGGGACACAGAGAGGCCCCTCTAAGACCACATGAAGAGGAATAGGGGCCCAGCTGAGCCAAGCCCTGCAGCCATCCCATCAAGGCATCAGTCATGTAGGCAAAGCCATCTTGGACCCTCAGGACCAATTCAGTTGCCAGAATGTTAGCAGAAGAATCACCCAGCTAAACCCTTTCCAAATTCCTGACTCACAAAACTGTGAGATATAATAAACGTTTTGTTGTTTTAATCCACTAAGTTTTGGTATACTTTGTAATGCAGCAATAGGTAACTTGAGTAGCATACACGAATGACAAACAGCAAGAGATACTTATACGTATCCTAGCAATTAATTATTTTGTGTTTCTCTCTTCTATATTCTGGTTACTTTCAATAAAATACACATCCCCAGTTTTGCCTCTCTGGGTGTCGTCATCTGAAAGTTCTGTTTCACTTCCTAAACAATGACCTTCACCAAGAAATATCTAAGATTATTGTTGACACATAATTACCAATAAAAAAAATTACTTTTTAAATATTTAAAATCTGGGGAGATTGGTTCAAGATGGCAGAGTAGAAGGACGTGCTCTCACTCCCTCTTGCAAGAACACTAGAATCACAACTAACTGCTGAACAATCATCGACAGGAAGACACTGGAACTCACCAAAAAAGATACCCCACATCCAAAGACAAAGGAGAAGCCACAATGAGATGGTAGGAGGGGCGCAATGAAAATAAAATAAAATCCCATAACTATTGGGTGGGAGACCCACAAACTGGAGAACACTTATACCACAGAAGTCCACCCACTGGAGTGAAGGTTCTGAGCCCCACATCAGGCTTCCCAACCTGGGGGTCTGGCAACGGGAGGAGGAATCCCTAGAGAATCAGACTTTGAAGGCTAGAGAGATTTGATTGCAGGACTTTGACAGGACTGGGGGAAACAGAGACTCCACTCTTGGAGGGCACACACAAAGTAGTGTGTGCATCGGGACCCAGGGGAAGGAAAAGTGACCCCATAGAGACTGAACCAGACCTACCTGATAGTGTTGGGGGGTCTCCTGCAGAGGCGGGGGGTGGCTCTGTCTCACCACGAGGACAAGGACACTGGCAGCAGAAGTTCTGGGATGTACTCCTTGACATGAGCCCTCCCAGAGTCCACCATTAGCCCCCCCAAAGAGCCCAGGTAGGCTCTAGTGTTGGGTTGTCTCAGGCCAAACAAACAACAGGGAGGGGACCCAGCCCCACCCATCAGCCGGCAAGTGGATTAAAGTTTTACTGAGCTCTGCCCACCAGAGCAATGGCCACCTCTACCCACCACCAGTCCCTCCCATCAGGAAACTTGCACAAGCCTCTTAGATAGCCTCATCCACCAGAGGGCAGACAGCAGAAGCAAGAAGAACTACAATCCTGCAGACTGTGGAACAAAAACCACATTCACAGAAAGACAGACAAGATGAAAAGGCAGAGGGCTATGTACCAGATGAAGGAACAAGATAAAACCCCAGAAAAACAACTAAATGAAGAAAGGAAACCTTCCAGAAAAAGAATTCAGAATAATGATAGTGAAGATGATCCAGGACCT
>NC_041220.1:69020462-69023244 GCF_002837175.3 Physeter macrocephalus
GATGAACAATACAATAATTGAAATGAAAAATACACTAGAAGGAATCAATAGTAGAATAACTGAGGCAGTAGAATAGATAAGTGACCTGGAAGACAGAATAGTGGAATTCACTGCTGCAGACCAAAATAAAGAAAAAAGAATGAAAAGAAATGAAGACAGTCTAAGACACCTTTGGGACAACATTAAACGCAACAACATTCACATTACAGGGGCCCCAGAAGGAGAAGAGAGAGAAAAAGGACCTGAGAAAATATTTGAAGACATTATAGTTGAAAACTTCCCTAACATGGGAAAGGAGATAGCCACCCAAGTCCACGAAGCACAGAGCGTCCCATACCGGATAAACCCAAGGAGAAACACACCGAGACACATAGTAAACAAATTGGCAAAAATTAAAGACAAAGAAAAATAATTGAAAGCAGCAAGGGAAAAACGACAAATAACATGCAAGGGAACTCCCATAAGGTTAACAGCTGATTTCTCAGCAGAAACTCTACAAGCCAGAAGTGAGTGGCATGATATACTTAAAGTGATGAAAGGGAAGAACCTACAACCAAGATTACTCTACCCAGCAAGGATCTCATTCAGATTCGATGGAGAAATCAAAAGCTGTACAGACAAGCAAAAGATAAGAGAACTCAGCACCACAAAACCAGCTCTACAACAAATGCTAAAGCAACTTCTCTAAGTGGGAAACACAAGAGAAGAAAAGGACCTACAAAAACAACCCCAAAACAATTAAGAAAATGGTAATAAGAACATTCATATCAATAATTACCTTAAACGTGAATGGATTAAATGCTCCAACCAAAAGACACAGGCTTGCTGAATGGATACAAAAACAAGGCCCATATATATGCTGGGGTCTTGAGGGAGGGGACTGGTCCAAGAGGGAGAGGACTCAAATCAATAAAATTAGAAAAATACAAAAGCATCCTAAAAGACTATGACAAGCAAATCTATGCCAATAAAATGGACAACTTGGAAGAAATGGAAAAATTCTTAGAAAGGTATAACCTCCCAAGACTGAACCAGGAAGAAATAGAAAATATGAACAGGCCAATCACAAGCACTGAAATTGAAACTGTGATTAAAAATCTTCCAACAAACAAAAGTCCAGGACCAGATGGCTTCACAGGTGAATTCTACCAAACATTTAGAGAAGAGCTAACACCCATCGTTCTGAAGCTCTTCCAAAAAATTGTGGAGGAAGGAACACTCCCAAACTCATTCTATGAGGCCACCATCACCCTGATACCAAAACCAGATAAATATACTACAAGAAAAGAAAATTACAGACCAATATCACTGATGAATATAGATGCAAAAATCCTCAACAAAATACTAGCAAACAGAAGACAACAACACATTTAAAGGATCATACACCATGGTCAAGTGGGATTTATCCCAGGATTGCAAGAGTTCTTCAATATATGCAAATCAATCAATGTGATACACCATATTAACAAATTGAAGAATAAAAACCATATGATCATCTAAATAGATGCAGAAAAAGCTTTTGACAAAGACCATTTATGATAAAAACTCTCCAGAAAGTGGACATAGAGGGAACCTACCTCAACATAATAAAGGCCATATACGACAAACCTACAGCAAACATCATTCTCAATGGTGAAAAACTAAAAGCATTTCCTCTAAGATCAGGATCAAGACAAGGATATCCACTCTCATCACTATTATTCAACTTATTTTTGGAAGTCCTAGCTACGGCAATCAGAGAAGGAAAAAGAAATAAAAGGAATACAAATTGGAAATGAGAAGTAAAACTGTCACTGTTTGCAGATGATGTGATACTATACATAGAGAATCCTAAAGATGCCACCAGAAAACTACTAATCAATGAATTTGGTAAGGTTTCAGGATACAATATTAATGCACAGAAATCTCTTGCATTCCTATACACTAATGATGAAAAATATGAAAGAGAAATTAAAGAAACACTCCCATTTACCATTGCAACAAAAAGAATAAAATACCTAGGAAAAAACCTACCTAGGGAGACGAAAGACCTGTATGCAGAAAACTATAAGACACTGATGAAAGAAATTAAAGATGATACCAACAGATAGAGAGATATACCATGTTCTTGGATTGGAAGAATCAATATTGTGAAAATGACTCTACTACCCAAAGCAATCTACAAATTCAATGCAACACCTATCAAATTATGAATGGCATTTTTTACAGAACTAGAACAAAAAATCTTAAAATTTGTATGGAGACACAAAAGACCCGGAATAGCCAAAGCAGTCTTGAGGGAAAAAAATGGAGCTGGAGGAATCAGACGAAATAAAAACAAAAATAAACAAATGGGACCTAATGAAAGTTCAAAGCTTTTGCACAGCAAAGGAAACCATAAACAAGACCGAAAAACAACCCTCAGAATGGGAGAAAATATTTGCCAATGAATCAACGGACAAAGGGTTAATATCCAAAATATATAAACAGCTCATGCAGCTCAATATTAAAAAAACAAATAACCTAATCCAAAAGTGGGCAGAAGACCTAAATAGACATTTCTCCAAAGAAGACATACAGATGGCCAAGAAGCACATGAAAAGCTGCTCAACATCACTAATTATTAGAGAAATGCAAATCAAAACTACAATGAGGCATCACCTCACACCAGTTAGAATAGGCATCATCAGAAAATCTACAAACAACAAAGGCTGGAGAGGGTGTGGAGAAAAGGGAACCCTCTTGCACTGTTGGTGGGAATGTAAATTGATACAGCCACTATGGAGAACAGTATGGAGGTTCC
>NC_041220.1:69023541-69031670 GCF_002837175.3 Physeter macrocephalus
AGGGGGATGGGTGTGGTGGTGTGATGAATTGGGAGATTGGGATTGACATGTACACACTGATGTGTATAAAATGGATGACTAATAAGAACCTGCTGTATAAAAAAATAAATTTAATTTAATTTAAAAAAAATTTTAAATCTGCCACAGAACCAGTGTGAATTGGCAGATAGATCTTAAAAATAAGCAATGGACCAAACAGTTGAATTTAGTAATTAATTTCATAGCCAAACCCAACTTAATTATCATAGCCAATGATTTCCAATTCTAGTTTTAAAACATGCTGGGCATCATTAATAGATTCAAACAATCACAAAATTCTCTGTAATATCTCAGAAAAGAAATCATTTTCTTTCATTCCCTTTAGAATAAAAATATAAAGCATGTCAAACAGCAGGAATCTGGGTAAGGGGTAAATGGTATGATTCATGCATAAATAAACTCCTTCAGAGTGTAGAATATGTACCATAAGAATATGTAAATACTTGTTTATATGCTTTTTTTAAAATTCCCATTTGGTATTACCATCTATATAATTCTACAGCAACATTCTATTCTCTTAGGTAAAGAGCCAGAAAGTTTGTTGAATCGCTGTAACCACCTGGCTTATGGTCTCACAAGATCTACCGGTTAACTCATGGGAAAAAAATAATTTTTTTTAACATGAAGAGAAAGGATAGTTTATGAATGACAATTCTTTTCTATAGAAATTACTTTCTAACATAGGCTGATGTGGTACAGTATTTTCAAAGAGGTATACAGGATTTGAACACCTCATGATATTAACATGTGTTAATTGAATTAAAAAGTGCCTTTGCAAATAAGTTCAGGAAAATTTAGGAAGGAAATTGTTAAACACGTTTCCTTTCCAGAATTTTCAGGGAAACTTTAATGTACTAAGCTCTATGAACCTCTAAGGGATCCCATGGTGTGCTGAATCAAACATAGAGGACTGTGGCATCCTTTTTTGGAAAAGCATTTTGGGGAATGAGTGTGGACTGAAACACACTTTGGGAAATACTGGCAGAGTGGAAAGATCTGGAACTTGGAGCCCAAAGGCCTTGGTTATAATCTTGATCTTCTATTTACTGGCTGAGCAAGTCATTTACCCACTATTAGTATCAATCTCATCTTATGTAAAAGGATGATTATGCATGCACTTACTGGTACTCCACAGAGTTCTTATGGGAAATAAATGAGAAATTTTAAGTAAAAGTTACTAATTCAATGCCTGCCATACAGCAGGCCCTAGTGATCAAATGCTGGAGGATGATTGTCTTTGTATGACAACATCTTTAGATTTTTTTTTAAGGTACTGGTGAGAATTCTGGTGCTGATTTCTTATCAAGTTCTAAACATTTACCCTACTTGGATGAGCCTAGATCCAGTAGGGTAATGAACCCCTGCAGCCTCACAACATCTCCAAACATCTCATGGCAATAACCACAGAACATGATCTATTGTCTGCTGAACTGAAGGTCAACTTGGTTTTGTTGTCAAACCCATCTGACAGATAGACAACTAAGCTCAGAGATTTTAAAGTTAATTTCTCAAGAAAATATAAAATGGAGATGAAACCTATCTTAGAGCAGAGGGCTAGTATCAGAAATTCAGAACATGGTTCATCTCTTTGACCCTTTGTTTCCTCACTTATAAATAAAAACAATAATTGCCCCATAGGATTACTTTGAGAAATTTGATATTATGTATGGTAAGTACATTGTGTGGTATAGGATATAATATACACTTAATAAACAGGCATCAAAAAGATTTTTCATAGAATTATATAATATTGAAACTAAAGGATCTCTTAAAGACCACCTAGGGCTTCCCTGGTGGCGCAGTGGTTGAGAGTCCGCCTGCTGATGCAGGGCACACGGGTTCGTGCCCCGGTCCGGGAAGATCCCACATGCCGCGGAGCGGCTGGGCCCGTGAGCCATGGCCGCTGAGCCTGTGCGTCCGGAGCCTGTGCTCCGCAACGGGAGAGGCCACGACAGTGAGAGGTCCGTGTACCGCAAAAAAAAAAAAAAAAAAAAAAGAAAAAGAAAAAAAAAAAAGACCACCTAATCCAAGTCCTTCCTTTCTAGAATTAAAAGAAAAAAAGCTTAGAGGTATGAAGGAATTTGGCCAAGGTCATACTGTTCTTAATGGCAATGCCAGGCAGGAAGTAATAGCTTTCTCCAAATATTCAGAGGAGAATAGATTTGTCCTGTATGACCCCAGGGGATAAAATCGGTGTGAAAGCCAGTGCAACGTGAAGAAGACATGTCTAAAAATCTCTGTTCCCCTGTTGAAATGGGTTGCCTTGGGCTGCACTTCCCCCCTATTTATGTACTGAAGCTAGCTCTAGGAAGATGAATCAGGCCAGATGTACAGTGATCACTCTCTGGGGTGTATGCATTGAAGATTAATCATATGCATTGTGGCTTGGCCACAATCGTGACTTGGCACATGGTTGACACATTACCTAAGATGGGCCCAGACCTATGACAGAGCCAGCTCTGGAACTTCTATTTTACAAGAATATAGGAGCCACAATCTCATTGGAAGAAAGGACTCAAAGCTGTAATTTCTCAGCACTTTACATAAGATTGAGACTATACCAAGTATCCATATCAAAGAATAGGGTTTCAGGGAGATTAGAGGGAGACTAAATTCCTTTAACCCAGTTGGCATTGCCACTGGGTATATATAGAAATCTGGCTCGACTCTGCTGGATGATTAACCACAATTTTAGAATCTGTAATGTTCTGTTATCTGTACCAACAACCTTTTTATGTGGATAATTGAAAATGGTCTGCAATTATGAAATCTGACCACTCAAGACAAATTCGTTGAGCATCACTCTTGAGAAATAATGTGGATTGAGATATTCCACCCACTAGACAACCCAAGTAATGTTTGCTCCTGATGAAAGAATGTGCTGTCAATCACAATACCCCAAACCAAAAACAACAACAAAGAAAGTCCTCTCTTAGAAACAATCTGAGTGAAACAGGACTGATATTAGCAACAAAAGAGAAGTGAGAGGTGATTTGAGGAAGTAAGATAAAGTTCAGTAAAGGCTGGGATATTTCGGTGGAACCTATTAAAAGGGGAACTCCAAGATATGCTTTGCATTTGCTCAGATCTGGACCTGAGTTTGCATATTTTGTGATTTCAGAGTATGTTCTGAATAAAACAGCAAATATACTTAGTATGAGTGGTTAATGAGGCCAGCAGTAAAGTGGGCACATCCTGTTACAGTGCACATAATAATACAAAGCTAACATTAACCAAGCACTTACCATGGGCAGGCACTGTGCTAAAATGTTTCACATGAGTTAACTTGTTCAGTCCTCCTAACAGGCTTGTGATGTCAGTACTATTCTTAACCCATTTTCAGGAAACCTAAATTTAGAGTGATTAACTACTTTCCACAACTGATAAGTGTCTAACCTCAGGTTTGAATCAATGTCTTCTGACCCCAGACTCATACTCTTCACTATTGTACTATAGTGCACTGTAGGCTATACTGTCATTTACCCTGTGACATCTGAAATGAAATCCAGTCTTGTTGCATTAGAGCTGCTGCTTTTGTTCCTGAGGAAGCCCATCATTTACCACCTCGAGTGGCCAGCCTTTGGGGAATGATGTGCCTCATTCATGTCAATCCTTGGAAAAAACCTACCCCAAATAAGTTCTTTTCCCATCAAGGTCATGAGAGATCAAAGACCTACTGAGGATGATAAGCTTGATCAGGAGAAGTGGCATAAATTGAAATATAATCAGGAAAACTTTCTGACCATTATTTCACTTACATTGATAGTTAAGGAGTGACCCATGGGTGCTGCTGAGGAAACCACTCAAAGGCCCAGCCTATCTGTGGCAGCTCTAACTTTCCTCAACATAAAGAAGGTTGGGTACAGGACCAGCCATATACATGTATAAAGCAGGTGGACTTTCAGGATGCTGAAAAGAGCACCTGCACCTACATTGTTTTCCTCCAGAATTGCCAACTGGTCTGAAATTCTCACCACTACTATCACTAATTTGGATAAAGAGCCCTGTCTTAGAACATAAATATGTTCTTGAAAAGGTGAAGACATTTGTCCATCAGCATTCACTATAGGCCAACTAGTGAGCTGTAGTGTCAGAAAAGAGAACTGGGCTTCAAGGGAATGAGACCACGGTAGGTAAATTTTGATGAATAAGACAATTGGAAAGTCACCACAGTGGTTTCCAAACACAGGTCTGCAGATAGAAGTTGGTCCATGGTGAAGTTTTCATTAATTTATGGTGAAACATGAGCAACAAGGACAATGTAGTAACTTTTAAAATTAAAATTGTAAATTCTGAGATCATGTTCTTTTTGGATGGTACTATGTCGTTTCTTTTATAAAGTGATAGTGATAGTAGATGAAGGTTGTGTTTTCTTCCTTAATGTCTTTACTTAGCAAAATAAAAAGCTAGTAACTTTTCGTTCATCTTTAATGTGTACATGCACATGTGCTAAGTACTTCACATTCAAAATTTTATTTATCTTCACCATGACTATATGAAGAATATACTGTGATAATCCCTATTTTATGGATGAGGAATCTCAGGCCTGGAGGATAAATAACTTACCCAAGGTTATATAGCTACTGAGTGACAGAACTGTGATTTGTCCTCCTTACTCTTCCAATTTAGGGTAGGGATATTGAGGCCTTTATGGGAGATATGGGTGCTAAAAACAGAGAGAGAAATGTCAGAGGAACTGAAGTACAGAAGATAAATTTCACCTACTTAATTTTACCATAGGCTCCCTATAACTTTGCTTCCAAAAATATTTCCCCTTATAGTCAGCATTTATAAACTAACGTCATAAAATCCTAGAAGGCTAAGCAAAAGGAGTCTTCAGGTTTATCTTCTTATTTGTAATAAATGAGGAAACTTAGAGGTAGTGTCTGACTTAAAATTCTAAATACTTGCATTGCACTAGCACTCAGAAGTGTTTACTTAAAGCAAAAGATATAACATAGCTGTTATTGCTACATGTAGAAAAAGAAAATAGACAAAAGAAAATGCAGCCTGATCAAACCAGCAAAGTATCTGAATGTGATAAACTCTAGCTCAGCCAACTCAATCATCCATCCCAAATGAAGAGCAGTAAATAGGAAAAAAGACTCCAAAATACAGCTAATTTCAACTCAGTGCTTTGTACATAGTAAGCACTCAGCAAACAGTCAAGTACTAAAAAGACTGAATGAATCCCTGATTTTATATTACTCTTCATAACATGGGCAATATGCATCTTTTCTTGTTCTAGAAATGAACACTGAAGACCTGTGAAGATGCTTAACCATGAAATAACTCTTACAAGGCTACGTTTTGATCAACTAAGTCTTGCCACTGACTAGATGTGAAATGAAAATGTGCAAATATGTTAATATAGACATAATACATGCAGTGATTAACTCTTAAGAATGAGTATCATTCATTTGGCATTTTTCCAAACTCTCAACATTTTGAAAACATTTTACATTACTGTGCCTCTTTGCCACCAGGGAGCCCAGCTAAGTCCAGAATTATGTTAACTTCAGGGAGGGAGGTGGAATTCTTAACAACCACAATAACCTTGGCAGGCAGCTCTCTTATGCATGCTCTGGAACACACTTCCAAGAATTAGAATAAAGACTAAAGGATATGCTCAGCATTTCCAAGTACTTATGTACCCCTAATTGGCATCTCCTGTTGACTATAGGAAAAATGAGTGAGGAGTCATTTAAATTACTTTTTTGGAGGGTGAGGGGAACAGAAACAGAATAGTGTTTTGTGGACTCAGCCCTAAGCTTCAGGAATCCCATTATAACTCATATCTCTAAGCCAAATTGCTAAAGAAGTCCATGTAATGCTTTTGAAAGGCAGGCATTGAGGTGGGGACCCCTCATCTACACTGTAGACCAAGATACAACCTATTACAGTGGGAACTCAGGTACCACATTGAGGCACTTCCCACCATGGCTTGGGTTTGTATGAGAAACATGATCAAATGGAATTTGATTCCTGAAAATGTATAGAGACAGGTAATTTTGAAGATGCCTCTTCACTAGGGATGAAACTAGGACTTGGAATTGCGGGTGATGACCAGCATAGTTCACAGGCTCCTCTGAGTATGGGGCCAAGGGATTCCTCACTAAACCCCTGTCCCACATTTCACTCATCCCCTCAAATGGATGAGGCATTTGGCATCATATTTATTCTTATTGGATTTTTTTTCCTCCTGAAAACTTCTAAGCCAAGATCTAATTACATAATCTCATGGTACGTCTATCATATAGGGATATCAAGGCTAACACTGTTGGACTGTATGCTAATCAATAAAAACTAGATTTATTTTAAATAAATAAAAAAATAAAGACCTTGTCTTAATTCTCTCTTCGGCCTCCAGTGCACAGTACATGCTTATTCCATAGTGGACATTTCATAAACGTTTACTGCATTGAAAAGAATTCCTATGGTGAGGAATTTTTACCTTAGTCTTTGTTTGGCTGGACATAATTATTTCTTGGTATTTTGTCATTTGAAATGTTTTGAACCAGTGAGTAGTAATACTAAGTAACAGCAGAATAACAACTGATTTATTTAACTTTTAAGCCAGGAAAATTTGCCCACTCAGGGAGCAAAATTCAGTCATACAATCTACCGAGTATTTGCTTACTTTAATGTCAAATTTCAGCTTCTCTTGAAGTATTCAGCAAGGGTGATCATCTGAAACTATTCTGAAACTATCGATTCTATAACTTTTGCCCTTTGATAACAATTGACAATTTGTTAATTAAATTTGTCAATTTAATAACAATTTGATATCAGTTGATAACATTGATAACTCAACTTCCCTGTTATCAATGTTATCAATGCCTATTCCCTAGAAATAGGTAGAAGGTTTGTGAGCTACCAATTAGATATTACTATACACATGCAATTACTATTACTCTCAATGGCAATGATTCAACATGCAAATGTGTTGACATAAGTTGTATATTGCAAGTAATAAATGACTAACTTTAAAAGATGAAGTATTTTAAACATATTCAAATCTAAGACTATCCCAATAACATATATTCTCACTCATTCTCACTGACATTTGAGTTGCTTTTCCTGAGTGAGAGAGAACAAGGTGGAATTATAGCCAGGTACCAGGAATTACACATAGCGCACAAGGTCTCACTGGTCACTGGTTCACTTATGGGAGTGTGAGACACACGTGAATGCCACCAGTCACATGCATCACAGTGGAGAAAAAGTTTGCAAATTCTTGTTCTATAGCCATAGTGTTTTACTGAGAATTAAAATTACCTTTGGAAAATTTACATTTAAACATGTTACAGTGTGATTGTTCACCATTATAAATAAGACAAGAGCTTCCCTGATGAAACTATTTAATAATGCACCTAACTACCTACATTCCTTAGTCCCCTTTTCTGCCTTTATTTTCCTCCATAGGATTTATCTCCATCTGACATACTATATATTTCAATTATCTGTTTCTACCTTCTTTCTAGAATATAAACACTCCATGAGGACAGGGATTTTTGTCTTGTTTTCTACTGCTTCTCCCACCTCTAGAATAGTGCATGAAATATAATTGACACGCAGTAAATATTTGTTGCTTTCATTGAAAGAAAATTTGGGAGTTTCCCTGGTGGCACAGTGGTTAAGAATCCACCTGCCAAAGCAGGGGACACGGGTTCAATCCCTGGTCCTGGAAGATCCCACATGCCACGGAGCAACTACGCCCCTGAGCCACAACTACTGAAGCCTGCGCACCTAGAGCCTGTGCTCCGCAACAAGAGAAGCCACCGCAATGAGAAGCCCGTGCGCCACAACGAAGACCCAACGCAGCCAAAAATAAATAAATAAATAAATTTAAATTTTTTTTTTTTTAACATCTTTATTGGAGTATAACTGTTTTACAATAGTGTGTTAGTTTCTCCTTTACAACAAAGTGAATCAGTTATACATATACATATGTTCCCATATCTCTTCCCTCTTGTGTCTCCCTCCCTCCCACCTTCCCTATCCCACCCCTCTCATGGTCACAAAGCACAGAGGTGATCTCCCTGTGCTATGCGGCAGCTTCCCACTAGCTATCTAATTTACATTTGGTA
>NC_041220.1:69032241-69063407 GCF_002837175.3 Physeter macrocephalus
GGCTGGGCCCGTGACCCATGGCCGCTGAGCCTGCGCGTCCGGAGCCTGTGCTCCGCAACGGGAGAGGCCGCAGCAGAGGGAGGCCCGCATACCACAAAAATAAATAAATAAATAAATAAAAGAAGCTGTTAACTTGTCCAAAGACATTTAAAAAAAAAAAAAAAAACAAAAAGGGAAATTCGGATGATGAATAAAGTAAAAACAGCACTAACAGTCTAAAACACAATAGTTAGTCCAAAAGTAAAAGTAGAGCAGTGATGGAAGAGAAACCATCGAATATAGCGGTTCTTTTCTCTGCCTGACAAATTAGAGAAAGATACAACATTTTTCAAAGGCTTGAATAATATATAAATTCCAAGAGCTTGTGAAGAAAGGAGTACTTCTCAAATCAACATCTTTTAAAGGAAAACTAACATTAATTTCCAGATTAGACAGTAATATTAGTAAACAATGGAATAGTAATTCTACTAAATGAAAGCAATAAAACATTTATCCGAACTATAGCGTTAAGAAGGATGAAACTAAGATGAATTCATTTTTATTTATCAGCTAGAAGGTAAAAGATTATAAAGTCCCATTTTATTTCACTAACAATAATCCTAAACTTGAATAATTCTAATGCTAAACATGAATGGGCTCATACGATATATTTGTTTATTTTTAATTAAACTTTTTATTTTGTGTAAGTGTGAATTCACATGCAATGGTAAGAAATAATACTGAGAGATCCCATATGGTAACATCTTACAAAACTATAGTACAATATCACTTACTAACATTGATACAGTCAATACATAAAACATTTTCATCACCACAAGGAATCCTCAGTAGCCATATCTACTTCCATTCTGCCCCCAACCCTCCCCAACTCCTGGGAATCACTAGTACATTCTACATTTCTATAATTTTGTCATTTCAATACTGTTACACACACACACACACACACACACACACACACATTTTTTTTTTCCGGCCATGCCGTGTATCTTGTGGGATCTCAGTTCCACAACCAGGGCTTGAACGCAGACCACGGCAGTGAAAACCCGGAATCCTAACCACTGGGCTACCAAGGAACTCCCAATAATGTTAAATAAATGGAATAATTTGTTCTAAGTTCACAGTATGTAATTTTGTGTATCGGTTTTTATTTTCATTCAGCATAATTCTCTGAAGGTTCATATAGGTTGTTGAGTGTATCAGTAGTACCTTCCTTTTTATTTATTTATTTTAACATCTTTATTGGAGTATAATTGCTTCACAGTGGTCTTCCTTTTTGTTAAATAATATTCCATGCTATGGATGTACCATAATTTGTTTAACCTTTCACATGTTAAAGGACATCTTTAACAACTAGTAATTTCCAGTTTTGGATATTATGGATAAAGGTGCTACAGATATTCATGTACAGGTTTTCATATGAACTTAAGTCTTCAATTCTCTGGCATAATTGCTCAGGAGTGCAAATGCTGGGCTGTATAGTAGTTGCATGTTTAGTTTTTAAAGAAATTGCCACACTGTTTTTCAGAGTGGCTATACCATTTTACATTCCCACAAGCAATGTATGAGTAATTTACTTTCCCTGCATTCTTGCCAGCATTTGGTGTTGTCACTATTTTTTAATTATAGTCATTCTGATAGGTATGTATTGATATCTCATTGTGGTTTAAAATGTGCACTTCCCTGATGGCTCATAAAATTGTATATCTTTTCATGTGTATGCATTTTTACCATGAAACGTCTGTTTCTATGTTTTGCCCATTTTCCAATCAGACTGTTTTGTTTTTCACTATTGAATTTGGAAAGTTCTTTATGTAGTCTAGATATTAGTTCTTTATCACATATGTGGTTTACAAATATTTTCTTCCAGTCTGGAGCTTATCTTTTCATACTCTTAACAGGGCTTTCCACAAGCAAAAGTTTTTAATTTTGACAAAATCTGACTCATCAATTTTTCTTTGATGGATCACGCTTTTGGTGTCAAATCTAAGAACTCTTTGTGTAGCCCTACATCCCAAATATTTTCTCCTACTTTTTTTCTAAAAAGTTTTATAGTTTTAAGTTTTACATTTGACTACAAGACCATTTTGAGTTAATTGTTGTATATTATGTGAGACTTACCTCCCTGTATGTTCCTTTACTATCCCTTGTTTACAATATGAAATGTCTTCAATATTTCCTATGTAAAACCACAACAGACAGTGTTATAACTTTTGGCTTCCACCATCAATCTTAATTTAGAACCAAGAGGAGAAAAAAGCCTATTGTATTTACCTATATTTTTGTTTATCATGTTCTTCTGATGTTCTAAGTTTTCTTTTTTATCATTCCCTTTCTGTTTAGAGAACTTCCTTTAGCCATTCTGATAGAGTTCGTTTGTTGATGACAAATTCTCTTACTTTTCCTTCATCTGAGAATTTCTTGATTTCTCCTTAACTCCTGAAGGGTATTTTTTGCTGGGTATAGGATTCTGGATTGACAGTTCTTTACTTTCAGCACTTGAAAAGTCTTATGCTACTTTCTTCTGGCCTCTTATTGTTTCTGATGAGAAATATGCTGTCATTTGAATTATTTTTCCCTGTAGGTAAAATGTCATTTTCTCTGGCTGCCTTCAAAATTTTTTTGTTATTAGAAATTTAATTTTACTGTGCTGTGGTGTGGGTTTCTTTGCATTTATTTAGTTTGGGGTTTGCCAAGCTTCCTGAATCTATAGGTTTCCAAATTTGGGAAGTTTTCAGTAATTATTTCTTCAAGTCCTTTTTCAGTCTCACTTTCTCCTCTCCTAACGACACAAATGTTATCTTTTGTTTTGGTCCCACCAGTCCCTGAGACTCTGATCTTTTTTTTTTTTTTTTAATTTAATTTTCCTATGCTGTTCAGATTAGTAATTTCACTGTTCTATCTTCCAGATCACTAATTCTCTCCTCTGTACCTTACATTCTCCTGTTGAGTCCACCTACTGAGTTTTTTAATTTTGGTTATTGTATTTTCCCACAATTTTCTAATATTACCAATTGGTTCTTCTTTATGTCTTCTATTTAATTTCTGAGGCTTTCTACATTTTTTTGTTTGTTTCAAGTGTGTTTTTTAAAATTGTTCATTGATTGCTTTTTATCATGGCTGCTTTAAAACCTCTGACAGATAATTTTAACATCTGTGTCATCTTAGTGTTGGCATCTTTTGTCTTTTTTTTTCATATGAGTTTGAGATGCACTTATTCAACTGAGGTTCATTCATTATGGAACCTCTGAAAGAACAACATCAGTTTCAGTTCTTCCCACTTCTTGGTGTGACAAATAATTTTTTTAAATGAAACCTGAATATTTTTGTATTCTGGAGCTTATTTAAATCTTCTGTGCTCAATAATAGCCACATGTGTCATAGTGGCTATTATATTGGATACAGAACATCTTGAACATCTCAGAAGGTCTACTGGACAAGGGTGAACTAGACACTGAACAAAATGGCTCATGATACTACTAAATGTTGATGTAAAATACAGGGGAAGGAAGAAAAATATGAGGAAGATGGGTGAATAAATGACCCTATGAATTACAGGGATAGAAAATATGTGGATTTATTCACAAGGCAAATCTGCAAAATGGACACCAACCTACTACCATACCATGGACTGAATTTTTAGTGATTCTAGCTGCATGGGTCTGTTCCTTAAAAAAAAAAAAAAAAAAAAAGGAATTCCCTTTTTCTATCAGTTGATGCAATTTGGAACAGTAAAAGCTAATTGATGTGACAGCTGAGATTAGTGTGTATTTACCCTGACATTACATACTATGTTACATTGAGATATATCTGACTTTAGCAAATACTGGACATATTCATTCAACATCATTTTATTTGATAGAGGAGATACATCTATGTTATAGAATTCAGTTTTTTTTTTTTTTTGAATTCAGTTTTTTTAAACAATAAATGAAATGATATAGAGACGACTTTGGCAAGAGAGTACAATTTCAGGGCAGCAAAGCCCAAATAAGGATAAAATATATACAAATAAATGTAAAATGGCTAAAAATCATAAAGATTTCAGAACTAGAGCTTCTTGTTGTTTAATTTATTCAACTATTTATAAAATATATGTTATTACAGTTCAACCATCAATTTCTCAGATGAGAAACTGAGCTACAGAGAAGTTGGCTTCATTACTTAATGGGAAAGTAAGGAAAAGAAACCTAGGCCATTTCATACTACATCTAGTTTCTTTCCTATTATATCATATGGCCATCAAATGTCTTTCATAGTCATACCAGCCACACTGGAGAGTTTTGAAAAAAATACCTTGCACTTTCTGCCTCCATGATTAACTTATAATTTTCCTTCATTAATTCATTGCACATATATTTACTAAGTGCCTACAATGAGCCAGGAAATTCTAGGCACCAAAGTTAATCAGTGAACCAAACAAAGATCTGTGTTTGAACACTTACATTCTAGTGGTGGTAAATAAATAATAAATTAGAAGATGAATACTATGAAAAAAAGAAAAAGTAGTACAGGTTAAAGGGGGGTGAGATGGGAGGTATGAGGCAGATTAAGTCACTCTTGCAGGATCTATTATAACCATCTGATGGATCTCAGCTCTTCTCCAATATCCATCTCAAATGCCACCTCCTCTGTGAAGCCCTCCTTAATACCTTAGTTAAAATTTATCTTTCTGCTCTGCTCTTTTAGCACTTCCTATCTCTGTTCCAGCACTTAGCATTCTGCCTTGTGTAAGATATGAATATGTCTCTCTTTTCATTAGACTGTAATTCCTGAATAAAGAGAATGTGCCTTATTAATCATATTATCCCTTAAAGAGTCACACATGATGATTGGCTTAATAAGCATTTCTATTTTCCCATGTAAGTAGTAAAAGGCTGCGTGCATGTGTATGTATATATAGGCCTGCAATAAGTGCCTATTTAATTAATTTATTTACACAGGGACAGCCAAGTTGCTAAAGTAACTCTTTGTCTTTGAGGCTGTGTGCAAATGCTATCAAAACAAGTGATAAATTCAACAAAAATTGTTATGTAAAATTATTTCAGACAATTTTAATTGTTTAATTTTTTAAGGTTTTGATCATCTATTTGTTGTCATATCAATACTGAAAAGCTCAGAGTTTAAGTGGGCCAAATCTATAGTTGGTTAATCCCCTTTGGTACAAACTATGAGCATTATTATCTCTTATAAAAACTATTTTGCTTAAAATGTATTGTTAGACACATTTTCAAAGACCAAGTGTATTTATGTATGTGTGCAAAATTTGAATTTGGTATCTGTCAATGCTGAATGAACATTTTAGTGCAAAGCTGCCTAAACACACACACACACATCAAATTTATAAGTTTAGAGTTTATAAAAATGTGCTTGTTTATAAAAAGGATATAACATGGGGACCCAACAAACAGTATTTCATTTGGATAAAAATGGCAAGAATTTTAATAAAATGTTAATGTATAAATTTCTTTTAGCGTTCCTTTTTTTTTTTTTCACTCCTGAATTAAAGTTCTTACTCAGGAGTGCTAATTCCTCTTGCATCTTGTATATGTTCTGACTTGCTACTAGTTTATCAGTAAGCATTAGCTGGGTGTTGTCATGGTAAATGGGAAAAATGTTTTTAATCTGTCCCTATAAGTAGGTGCAGTGCTGTCAGCAGATAAGAGAGAGAACAGAAACAAGGTTTCTGTTGAAGTATGAAAAATTAAAAGTTTAAAAAAAGCATACTTATGTTTAAGAATGATTTCCTTGAATATTATATTTAGAGCAACATGTCAATTATGTAATTGAATAAGGTCAACAAACAGCAACTTACAAATACTATAATTTAAGAAGTGGTTACATAAATATAATTTTCATGTTAGCTTGAAATATGCACTAAGGTGGTGTTTGATCGTCACCATGTTGAAAATAAATGATAAAAATCGCTTTTATATAATATCTGGTCACACTTCGTTACGATTTTTCTGAGGAAAGATCTGTAATAGGAAGCTCTCTTTTACTTTTTTTTTTTTTTTTTTTTTTTTTGCGGTACGCCGACCTCTCACTGCTGCAGCCTCTCCCGTTGCGGGCCACAGGCTCCGGACGCGCAGGCTCAGCGGCCATGGCTCACGGGCCCAGCCGCTCCGCGGCATGTGGGATCTTCCCGGACCGGGGCACGAACCCGCGTCCCCTGCATTGGCAGGCGGACTCTCAACCACTGCGCCACCAGGGAAGCCCTCTCTTTTACTTTTAAACAAAAGTACATTCAAATTTATCTTTGTTTACCTAGACTCTGATCAATTGTAACTCTCCCCTCATAGCATCTGTCTTTTATTCCTTTCTGTGAATCCAAAATGCCATTAAAAAGCACATTTCAAAATATCAGTTCAACGTGGCATTTATCTTCCAGGTACTTTGTTTAATTCCATAAGTATTTAACACCTATAATGTGCCCAATATTGGGCTATATATGCAATGGAATTACTTAAAAATGATAACTATACATTGTGTATTTTGTTTCACAGTTAAGACTTATATACACTCAGCAATTAAAGGACACAGTATGCTAGGCTTTGCATGCAGACAAAAGTGCTACAATGCTTCAGAGAAATGATGGATTACTATGAAGTGGGGAACTTGCGGAAAAAACTTTCTGGAGGAGGTAAGTTGGGAAAGCTGTATATGCCTAAAGTGGATGACGAGGAGGGAAAGACAGTGCTCAGAGTCAGGGAAATAGCAAGTGCAAAAGGACAAGGGTGAGATTTTAGCCAGTGGAAAAGAAATCAGCCTCTTAGGGCAGATTTGTTTGTTTTGAGTGGTAGGGACCAGGCTTTCAGTATAGCCTCAGGCTTTGCTTTCATATTTACTTAAGGTTTCAGAGTTTTTACCTCTCACCTACCTTTGTCTTACTGATTATATTACTTATGGCACTCTCTTGCTTAAGCTATCCTGATTTTACCCTTTTAAGTTTTCCATTCCAGAAGCAGAATTTCCTTTCTTATAGTTCCATAAACTGAGCAGTTTCCCATTTGTTGTTTTTGTTTTGTTTTCAACTACTGGCATTTCTTCTCTTAAGACTGTCTGCAAAGATCCAGCAAGCCACCTAAGTTTAAGTTGGTCAATGTACCTGAGTTCCACAAATGTTTATTAAGCAATTATTAGGGAACAGGCATATACAGAGATGAAGAAGCCATGGTTCCTACCGTCCTGAAACTTTCAGCCAGGTAAAGGCTGTTTCTGGCCCCAAGTCTGCTTATATTGTCCTATACTACAATTTGCAGTTTAAAGTCTGCCAAAATAGAAAAACATAAAATAAATGATAAATGCTAAGAAGCCTAAAACTCACTCCAAAGAAGAATCAATAGGTTATACCTGTGAAGCACCTGTGATGAAAGGGTAGCACAGTAGAGTAGTTTGGGTCCTAGCTCTGTCACATTTAGTACAACTTTGAACAAGATCATATAGAGAAAGGAAAGGGGAGATTTCTTCATTGCCTACTATGTACTGGCAGTGTGATTGGTATTGGTTTTGCACTATTTAATACTCATAGATCACATCACCTTCCAGCTCCCACTTCAAAAAACAACAGCAAAAATATTCACCACCACCACAGAAAAACAAAATTTAAAAAACATATTCTTGGGAGTTCCCTGGCGGTCTAGTGGTTAGGATTCAGAGCTGTCACTGCTGTGACCTGGGTTCAATCCCTGATCTGGGAACCAAGATTCCCCCAAGCTGCACAGCATGGCCAAAGCCCTCCCCCCCAAAAAACTCCCCATATTCTTCCTATTTTAAATACAAATGAAACTCCCGTGTAGAAAAGCTAAGAAGCTTGGGATTTCAGACACACCTGAGATTTGAGCCTGGTCTCAACCCCCAACTCTACCACTTACTAGATTTTTGGCAAAGTTATTCACTTATTTATTCAATATTCACTATATGTCAAGCATGTTGCTTGGCACTGGGTTTTAAGAAAACGATGTGACACAGTCCCTTTCCTTAAACCTCTTAAGCTGCAGTAGAGGGAGACAGGCATGGAATGAAGCCCTTGTAATTAAGTGATAGGTGTAGTTCTGGAAGTTGTACAGAGTGGCGTGGGGGGCAAATGAGTTCATTCTACCTGGGATTGGCAGCCGGCAGAGGACAGGAAAGGTTTCCTAGCGGATGTGGCCCTGGAGTCCCACACAGTCACCCACTGAGTCAGACGACTGTGGGAAAGAACAAGACATTCTACCTTGCGTGAGCAGTGGGGCCTGAAACAGCTTGGTAAGGAATGAAAATGGTTCAGGGTGGCTGGAGTGAGAGAGCTGTAAGTCAGATGTAGTAATACCTACTTCCCTTGTTAGAGGATTAAATATGTAGTGTTAAGCACAATGCCTGAGACTTACTAGGTGCTCAAACAATGTTCCTGTTTCCTCCTTCAGTTTCTCCAGTAATTATATTGCCTTCCAGCTTGAAATTCCATGACTTTATCACACTGTATGGGTTCTTATTGTATATTGGTTCATACACCATTTAGCACATCATACAGGTTCAATAAATAGTCTCTACCACAGTTGGCAGAAGTCTGGATAAAACAAGATGTGAATTTTGATTAGCTTCAACACTTTCTTTCTCTCTGTCCCTCTACAGTAACTTGAATACAGTTTTGCTTGAGTATGTGTGAATGTTGTGTAAGTAGAGAGATTCAGCATCAGTTCAACACATGGGGACAGGATTCAATATCTTTCCATGGGAACTGCTCACCCGCTTCCAAACCCAGAAGAGCTGCTTTTCTGTTCCCAGAATTTTTTTTTTAAATAAATTTATTTATTTATTATTTTTGGCTGTGTTGGGTCTTCGTTTCTGCACGAGGGCTTTCTCCAGTTGCGGCGAGCGGGGGCCACTCTTCATCGCGGTGCGCGGGCCTCTCACTGTCATGGCCTCTCCCGTTGCGGAGCACAGGCTCCAGACGCGCAGCCTCAGTAGTTGTGGCTCACGGGCTTAGTTGCTCCGCGGCATGTGGGATCTTCCCAGACCAGGGCTCGAACCCGTGTCCCCTGCATTGGCAGGCAGATTCTTAACCACTGCGCCACCAGGGAAGCCTTCCCAGAAGTTTTGAAGATCATAACATCAACCACACTGTCAGGAGGAGATTTGAAGGCAACGTACCATCATTGCATAACCTTAGAGTTCATCATTTCTGTCGAGAGCTTACAGTCAACTCTATCTCCACTTTCAATCTTTCTTCCCCGTCTCTATTATATGTTTGTGTACATGTCTCCCCCACCCCGCAAGAGTATAAACTCTGAAATCTTGTCTAATTCAACTTTGCATCTCCTAGTTACCACACCTCCCCCACCATCCACAGCGCTTTACCCATTGCAGATATTCAGCAACTATTTGTTAAATATACCTGGTTAATCAGAAATTAATCTCACTTATCACAGTAGGGTTCCCTGAACCCTAGCAGCACGCTCACATTTGGTGAGTGATGTGACCAGAGAGAATAGGAAGGTACCTTATCACCTTAAACTGCAGCAATCATATTGTTTATTGTGTGTTTTCAAGGAAAGTCTCCATGGTGTAGTGGGTTAAGAGCATGAGCTATAAAGTCATACTACCTGGTTTTGAAACCTGCTACAAGTCACAAGACAGACCTTGGGTATGTAACCTATCTCTCTGTGAATCAGTATTCTCATCTGCAAAGTGAGAGTAATGGTCTAAAATGTTATTTCGTAGTGTGGTCACGAAGATTTACTGAGTTAATAGCACTGGTGCATTGCTATTTTTGAAGAGCGCTGGTACATTGCAAGTGCCCAATAAGCATTAGTTCTTATTTTACACTCCGCTCAGTTTCATATGTAACTAGGAGCAGGGAGTAGCCCGGCCCCAGCAAGGAGATGCAAAGGCTAACAAGAAGAGGGAGAGCAGCAACATATCCAGGGGTGTGACTGTAATCCCCTTCTAGGACAAATGCCTCTTGAGGCAGGAAGACATTCCTGTCGGGAGGTGTGAGGCTAAGGTGCTGTATACCTGGTGGACTCTCCCCCCTCCACCAATTCAGCAGGGTCAGGGATCAAAGTACTCTCTTGGTGGTGAAGTTGCCTACCTCTTGCAGTCTTGTTAATTTTTTTAAATATCAAAAGTAGTTTACTAGTTAAACACTGTTTATTATAACACAGTAATATAGAGCATGGGTTAAGAATGTGGAGGCAAAAAAAGATCTAATCATGGTTTTGACCTTTATTATCTGATTGATCTTGGGCGGGATCCTTAATTTCTCTATGCTTCTATTTCTTTTTTGTTTTAACATTTTTATTGGAGTATAATTGCTTTACAATGGTGTGTTAGTTTCTGTTGCATAACAAAGTGAATCAGCTATACATATACATATATCCCCATATCTCCTCCCTCTTCCATCTCCCTCCCCCCCTCCCTATCCCACCCCTCTAGGTGGTCACAAAGCACCAAGCTGATCTCCCTGTGTGATGCAGCTGCTTCCCACTAGCTATCTATTCTACATTTGGTAGTGTATATGTGTCAATGCTACCCTCTCACTTTGTCCCAGCTTACCCTTCCCCCTCGTGTCCTCAAGTCCATTTTCTACGTCTGCGTCTTTATTCCTGTCCTGCCCCTAGGTTCATCAGAACATTTTTTTTTTAAAGATTCCATATATATGTGCTAGCATATGGTATTAGTTTTTCTCTTTCTGACTTACTTCACTCAGTATGACAGTCTCTAGGTCCATCCACCTCACTACAAATAACTCAATTGAACCTCCATACTGTTCTCCATAGTGGTTGTATTAATTTACATTCCCACCAACAGTGCAAGAGGGTTCCCTTTTCTCCACACCCTCTCCAGCATTTATTGTTTGTAGATTTTTTAATGATGGCCATTCTTGCAGTCTTTTTTAAAAGCATGGTCAAGTTATAGGAGAAATTCTATCACAGAAAACTATCTTAAGTCAAATGAGTCATTTCTCCTATTAAGAGTATTTTTGAGCATCTTGGTATTTTAAACTATACTATCAGATTGATTTTTCTTTGATGTATATACATTTTTTACAGGCATAGTAATGATGTTGAGTAGTTTTAACAGAGGATTTAAATATCAGTGATATTAAAAACCACTTTTTAAATGGATATATATATATTCTTTTAATGGACTTCAGGACTTTTACTTTTTTGGAAAGCAAAGATATGGGCATTTAACTAGGTATAATGTAATTCTGTTAGGCAGGGAGGATAATTTTTCCTTCTAGTAAAACGTAATGAGGCTAATAATGATTGAAGACACATCATCACAGGAAAACACTGACTCCTGAGGAAAAGTGATCAATCAGGCATTGGAAGAGATGATTTATAAAGGTAATTATGGCACTGGAATAAGCCTTTTGGGATAAGCATACTTTGATCCATGTCAGTCATTCTTACTTCACATATGTCTTTGAGAGCCACCTTAGTGCAAAAATGATGAGGGTCAAAGTAACAAGAAGGTTTATAGCTTTCCAGTAGAAGACAAAAATATAACAATAATCCTCCTCACCATTGTCAAATTCCTTCCTGTTTGAGGACCTCAGAATCATTTAGTTGGCTACAATGATCTGCTGACTTTATCAGTATATTGTAACATGAAACCTTGTAAACTGAAACAATCTGCTTTAAATAAAAGTCTTTATTATGTGGCTAGTTTCCAACTATTTTAATCACAGTACAGCTGTAAACATTAGAGAGATTGACGTTTATATTGAAAAAAAACCCTGAAATGTAATTTTAACTTTTTATCTCTATTAAACTATTCTATATCTGTGTTCTTACTGTAAGTCACCTCAATGACAGTGTTTAAGATGATCAGAATGTACATTATCCATACTTTTTCTTCTAGAGATTTTATTTTCCAACAGGAAACCAAAGTGAAATGAGTGCAAAACTAAAAGACTAGAACTCTCAATATAGTTTTTCCACTGATTAGTATCTCATTTTCTGCCTACAAATCGGTTTATGGACACTTACTTTTGACTCACAAAGTTGCTAGGAGGATACAATCTGACAGTTAATATCAACATCTTTTGATAGTGTTTGTAAATGCTTGGCATTCTTCTAATTAGTAATACAATGTTTTTGCATTCTTATTAGTAACATGTTTGTCATACAATATTGTGGAGTTAACATTCTGATACCAAACAATATTCAAATTTTTATTATGTGCTTGATGAAAAATTAAAGAACACATTGCTTAGTGTTACCCATAATTTTTGAGAGAGGATCTATGCCTTAATTATCAACTTCCATATCAGAAGTCAGGTTATTTGGGTACACAGAAGTTTTTTTTTTTTTTAAACCACAGCAGTTGTGGTAAATTGGCTTCCAAACTGATCACAGGAGACTTCATTTACTCTTGTGTTGTCATCAGATGAATATGTATTAGGCCTCAACTTTGTATGTTAGGCTGATTGCAGTTTAGATTGTATGAAATGACTAAATTTCTCAGTTATTTGGCTTGAAAAAATATAATTCAAATATTGTAGGAATGAGACTCCACGGTGAATCCCCACAGTAAGGAGAATGGTCCGCTTATTTCTGAATGGAAATCCCCAATTGTCACACCACATCAATGGTCTGACATATCTATCTGACTTCCATTGAGCTGGACTTTTAAAGGTCAGGTATCTGGATGAAGAATTTTAGCTTAGAGGGTTATGCAGCAAAGATGCCCAAATCCAGAGCACTGTTTTAATGTTGTCAGAAATAGCTTCTCTTGAAATAGCAGAGGGGAAGAAAAAAATGGAAGATTTTAAGCCCAAAGTCTTTTGCCTAAGCACATTTTCTAACGTTTCTGCCTGTATCTCATTAAAAAGCTGGATAAAGAAACAGGGGTGGGGATAGAACCACATCATCTACTTTCATAGAAGGTTCAGACTGGAGTCCCGCAGGCACAATTTATTTGGCCTACATTAAAAAAATTTGGGAAGTGCCATATTAGAAAAAAATCCAGTTTTTTGGCTTCTCTTAAGAAATGGAACCTTTGGCCACAGTGGGCCTGTATTCATACGGGGGGGAAAGAAGGCTGGATTTGAGCATCGGCTGCTTTCTTTACACACGCTCAATGATTTCCCATTCCCTACCACCCCGAACGTCTTAACACCACGTTCACTTTGCCTGCCTCACCCCGCAGGCGTTGAGATTCCTGCAGTTTATGAAATGGATGCAAACGGGTCTTTTTTTTTTTTAAATGGGCAAATCTCTTTGTTAAAGGAGGAAGGGGGAACCAATGGCTGGTTTTGCTTCCAAACAGTCTTAAATCTGCCGTTTTTCAGCGATCTGACCCTAACCTACTTTTTCCGGATGGCCCAAAGTATGAAACTAAGTATCAAAGGATGGCCCTTGTAGTCACAGTTCTATCACAAGCCAGCATGTGACCTTGGGCGAGTCCGTTAAGCTCTCTTGGCCAAAGGTGATGAAAAGTCTCTAAACGGACTTAATACCTGCTCTGAATACTTCACAGGGCTATTGCACAGCACACACGAGATTCTGAAAGTACTCCTAAATCATTTATAAACCGCAACACGCTCCCTAGCACAAGCGTCTGTTAGAGTGCGACACCACGGCTTTAAAAGTTGGGTTCCTGGAATCCGCTCCAGTTCCGCCCTGCTCCACCTCCCACGCTCGGGGTGGGCGGGCGGAAGAAGATTCTCAGGGGAGAAGCTCTGGAAAACCAGCTTAGAAATGCAGCGACAAGTCCGTTAGCGGGGGTAAAGTTGTTGGCATTTTTAAGCCCCCAGAGTGACATACCAACTCCTAGCCGAGATGACAGACACCGCGCACAGCCAGCGCGGAAACCGGTCCCCGGGCCACCTCCCTGCTCGAAGCCAGGACCCCAGGAGCCAGGCCTGAACCCTCCCGGCCAGGACCCCAGACCCGGGATTCGGACCTCGCTCTCGTCCCCAACCCCCCCCATCGCCTTCCCCATCCCCCCTCCACGTGACAAGAGCCGGAACCGTCACTTCCGGCGGCGCAGGCCGCGCGCCTGCGCGGGGCGCCTGGCCTCAGTGAGCGGTCGGCAGGGGCGCCGAGCCGCCAACGGCCTCGAGTGGCGGGCGGCGCGGGTTCGGCTGGGGCGGCAGCGGTGCCGCGGGATGCTGTCCAGAGGGTGTGCGGCCTGAGCGGACCAGCCCACTCCGCGGAGGGGCCGGCCGCCCCGCCCCCTTCGCCATCTCCCTCCATTGCGCCCTCCTCCGGGGCTCGCAGTCCGGACGCCTGGTGCGGCGGCGAGGGAGCCCCGGGCACTGGCGGAGGCGGTCGCGTCGCCCTCGCACTCGGGCCCGCCCCCTCGCGCCCCGCCCTGTCCCCGCCCTCCTCACCGCCCTCTGCGGGCAGCTGCAGCGGAGCCGCGGAGCGGGCGGCCGGGCCGGGGCAGTGCGCTCGGCGCGCGCGGAATGTGAGGCTCGGCAGGCCGTAGCGCGCTCGGACGCTCGGACGAGCGAGGGGCGGCGACCCCTCGCGGACGCCCGGCCGCTTGCCGGACCGGGCACTCACTCTCTCGCTCGCCCTTGCGCGCGCCCCGCGCCCTCCAGCGCGCCGGCGGGACCATGAAGAAGTTCTCTCGAATGCCCAAGTCGGAGGGCGGCGGCGGCGGCGGTGGAGCGGCGGGTGGCGGGGCCGGCGGGGCCGGGTCCGGCTCTGGTAGCTCGTCCGTGGGGGTCCGGGTGTTCGCGGTCGGCCGCTACCAGGTCACCCTGGAGGAGTCACTAGCCGAAGGTACGGGCGCCCGGGGAGGCTCGGGCCGGCAGGTGAGGGAGGGCTGGGGTGTGGCGCTAGCTTCTCCAGGTCCTCGCCCGCTTGTCTCCTCGCCCTCCCGGCTCACTCTAACCCCTTCTACCTCCTCTGCCGGGCCAGCGGGGGCTTTTAGAGTAGCTCGGGCTCTCGCTCTTAAGTCGGCTTTTCTCGCCGCCGGCAGCTCTGACCCGTGCACAGTTCTTTCAGTACGAGTTTGTCATTTTCAGTGCTTCTTGACGCAAAGAAATAAATAGGAAACGTCTTAGCGAGTGCTGCGGTGTCATGATTGGACCAGTGACTCATTAGAGGGTCAGATCGAGCAGGATTGGGGCTCTTCTGTCCCCGCTGTGGCTCAGGGGGGTGTCAAGCGTTGGCCTCACCACTCGCGACGCAGGCACAGGACTCTGCAGCCCCGGGTGTTCAGCCTGGGTTTGCTCCTGCTCAGTCATCAGTTGAAAAACAATTTATTTCTGTGCGTGCGCGTGATGGAGGTGATACTTTGCCCCAAATTCAGTTAGTAGGTTGCTTTGGGGGAGCAGGTAAACTTGAAGTCCACTTATCTTTGTTTTTTAGAATCTTCTCTATCAGGCAGGGTGCTAGTCATACCATTTCGGTGTGTCTTCTTTGATAAGACTTTAAAAGACGGTATGAAAGCAGGTTAACTTTCACTTGAGAAGTTTTGTGTTCGATCCTTCATTATTTTTATCAGACTATGTCAACAGTTGAGAGTCTGCTTACAAAAAAGTTTGCTCCATTAAAAAAAAAATCCTACGCTTTTAGTTTTGTATTTCTTGTATAATTGGCTTGTAAGAAATACTCTTGTTTTATTGCATGCTTCACTGACTTTTGAGTTTTTAACTGCAGAATGATATTACAAAAATACTTAAAAATTTCTCAAGAAATAACTTGTTGATAATTTGCCCTTCTAAGTTTCAAGATTAAGAGAGAAGAAATCAAAGACAGTAGTTTTGGTTCTCTGAGGGTCAGTTGATGTGGTTTGGAGACAGTAGACTGAGATTCCACTTGTGTTTTTTGAAATGCCATAAACAGTAGCAAATTAGTACAAAAGAAAAACCTGAAGATTTTTGTCTATACAATATTCTAAAGAGAAAGAAATCTTGAATTATTCAGGATGGATGTCATTGTTTTGCAAGCCATTGCCCCTAATAATGAGCCTAGCTGAACCTTAGGTGGGAGGAGGATCTTTAGCTTGTCAAATAATGAATGTATGTATGGTAATTGGTGTTGATAGACAGATTTACCATGCTGTAAAAGTTCCTAGTTCTTTATTATACGTTAACTTCAAGTGTTTGAGTTGTAGATTAAGCTATAGGTTTTAAGAAGACATGGTTGTTAACTCACATGTTGTACTTATGTTTTTGAATTGTTGTAGTAACTAAAGGGTGGCTTGAATAATATTACTCACTTCATTTCACTAAATCCCAGATGGGTCTTTTACTTAATTAGAAATCATTGACATTTCATCAAGTTAGACTTTGGTAGCTTCTACCGCTGCTCCACGCATGTCCTGTCATTACCCTGAGCAAACCATTTTCAATAAAAAAGAAGTAATTTTGGAAAATGCAAATACAAATGAATTTCAAAAGGGGAGTGCTCAAGCACACACACACACACACAAATTTAAAAAATGTTTCTGTCGCTAATGTCACTGTTAGAGTGTTCCACTTACTTTTGCCGTAAATTTGTCATTTCTCTTGGAAAAATCCGTAATCAAGTGCTAGGAGGAAGCAAGCGTTGAACATACTCTTTTGGAAGATGGCACTTCCCCAACCCAACACCCCAGCTCCTGGAACTAGGCTTTTGGCCTTCCCCAGAGGGAAGGCTGAGGCCTAGGCTTTGTTCCTTGTGTATTTCTTCTATTTTCAGCATGCGCACAACCGAAATTATCTATATTCGGTTTACTTTTTTTTTTTTTTGCGGTACGCGGGCCTCTCACTGTTGTGGCCTCTCCCGTTGCGGAGCACAGGCTCCGGCCGCGCAGGCTCAGCGGCCATGGCTCACGGGCCCAGCCGCTCCGCGGCACGTGGGATCCTCCCGGACCGGGGCGCGAACCCGCGTCCCCTGCATCGGCAGGCAGACTCTCAACCGCTGCGCCACAAGGGAAGTTCTCGGTTTACTTTTTGATCCTGACAACATATTGTTATTTCATATGCTTAATATCATCTCGTCTTTCCAAATAAGTAATGCTATAATTTAGATAAGATGTTTAAGCACAAACGTGGTTTACATTCAAGAATGATCATTCAATAATTTACAGATACATTTGCCCAATTGTAAGATTAGGGCAAGTGCTTGTGAAAAGGCATTACTGTAGAGTTTAGAGTACCTGAATTGGGGAGAGGTGTACCGTTGAGTGGGAAAAGGGTAGAAGCAAAGACAGATCAAAAAACAAACTTAGTTGATTTTACATTTTTGCTTTGTGTCAGTGTTGTTTAAATAGAGGCAAGACCCTGTAGATGCTGTGTCCTGAGGTGTTTTTGCCATGCTACTGCAAATATAGGCAGCTTGCTTAGAATGACCTCTGCAGTGTCTTTGAGTCTTCAATAAACCTGGTGTGAGTGCTGCCACACCCCTCTTCAAATATATACTTGAGGGGCTTCTCCGGTGGCGCAGTGGTTGGGAGTCCGCCTGCCGATGCAGGGCACGCGGGTTCGTGACCCGGTCTGGGAGGATCCCGCGTGCCGCGGAGCGGCTGGGCCCGTGAGCCATGGCCGCTGAGCCTGCGCGTCCGGAGCCTGTGCTCCGCAATGGGAGAGGCCACGACAGTGGGAGGCCTGCGTACCGCAAAAAAAAAACAAAAAACAAAAAAAAAAACATACTTGATTCTCATTATTCACAGTAGTCACGTTCTATAAAGTTGCTGTGACCAGTGATTTAGCAAATATTGAATCATTGTTCCTAGGGGAAATAGTGTCAGGGTACCGCAAGCCTGTGTTTACAGCATTTTTTCAACCAGTCACTGTATAACCTTGTTTTATGTGTGTTTCTGTTTAAAGACACCTTGTTTAATATATATTGTTGACTCGTTAACATTGAACTAATGGTCAACAGTACTGTAACTCATGCCTAAATGAAGCTTAGTGAATACACAGATTTTCTCTGTAAGGGACATCATAACCTTCTTGCACTAAGAAACGCTAGATGGACAACACTTTGGCAGTATGCTTGGGGGCTATTTTAAACAGCAAAATCACCAATAAAAAACACAAAAATGAGAAAAACATGACATTACATAGACCTTGAAAAGGGCCCTTGTTTATAGCAGTGAGAGCTGAAACAAGGCAGAGCAATACCTCGTTGATTCCAGCTGGCTTACTCAAAATTTTCACCACTATGCGCATGTCTGCAAATAACTATGAAAGTGCCATTGTATTGATTTTGGGATATTTTGTTGATTTCGGGGATACAAATAAATTTTAGCAAGTAAGCAAGTTTACAAATATGAACTCTCCAAATAATGAGGATCAACTGTATATGTATAGGTATGTGTATGTATGTATATATTTACATGCACACACGTTTTATATATTATATATATATTTAAAAAACCCACATTCTCAGGGGTATACTTATGTTGTATGTTATAACTAAACTATTGGTATAGTTTCCTTTCTGAAATATTATACTTTGTATCATAATCTCTTTCTAGTTAAGTATATAGATGTTTGAAAATGCTGACAACTTGCACCTTTTTAGTTCTTGCTTAAAGTTGAGAGGACTGATATCACAGTGGGCCATTTTTATGGTTTTCCTCGAAAACAATTTAGTTTCAGGAGTGGAATTTCAACTTCGGGCTGTAGAAATGAGGCAGAGCTACATGTGAATTTTAGCTTGAAACAGTGTCAAATTGTCAAGCACATATAATTCAATGTAACCGTCCAAGTTTTTACTAAAAGATAGGACTGCTTTTGGATCATATGCCTCTGTATACCTTCAGTGCTAGTCAGAAGAATTTAATATTGATTGATAACGGGGAGAGTGGGTTGTCAAGTAGGAGACTTTTTCCCCTAAGTGTCTTTGGTGAAAAGTGGGCTTATGGGGAGCGTAGAGAGCAGGACACCATCCAAAATTTGTTGACATAGTCTAATCATGAGGTTATGGGACTGGATAGGAGTGGTATTTTGAATATGATTGGATGCATAGGACTTTCTGACATGGGCATGGGGATTGTTGGCACTGTCAGAATTGGAGGCCAGGAATTTACTACAGAGTTCTGCAAAAGTAGCTTAGTAGCTCTCAGAGTTAACTGCTTAGAGTAGGGTGAATTTAGGCTAGGTGTCAATTCTTATTAATTTTACAGGAAGGTAGTAAGGTACATCTGATCTTGCAGGATAAATCAGTAAGAATCTTTAAGCATGGTATCTCATTTGCAGGAATTATCTGTGGCTACCCAGTAACATGTAAGTAAAAGTTCTTGAGAGATAACAAAGCAGAGGGGAGGATTTAGTAAAGATATCAGCAACTGTTACTATTCCTTAACTATTAAATGCCTTTTTTTTTTTTTTTAAATACCAGGCTCTGTACTAGGTGCTATTTATACAGCAGAGAACAAAACAGGTATTTCTCTGGCATTATGGAACTCACAGTCTAGTGTAGAAGATAAAGGTTAAACAGAATTAATCAGGTTAATATAGTTAACAATTTTGATAATTGTTGTGAGAAGAAAGCATAGGGTTTTATGAGAGAATAACTGATTCAATTTGTATTGGAGGATGAAGGAAGGCTTTTTTTTTTTTTTTGACATTTTAGCAGAAATCTGAAGTATGAGGAGAGTTAAGTAAAGGCAGAGGTATGAAGGTGGCATGGTATGGAGTATGTCATGAAGAGAGAAATTCCTATGTGGGGAAGAGTTTCAGGAAGTGAAATATGTCCAGAGCTATGGACTATCATGAATGAATCACATGGAAGAAGGACCCAAGGCGGTTTTGGAGAGGACCAGGGTCCAGGTCTTTGTATGCCATGTTGGGGATTTTAGATTTTGTCTGAAAATGCAATGGGAAGCTACTGAAGGATTTAAATTAGGGCCGTGACATGCTCTGATTTGTATTTTCGTAAGATCGTGGTGTTTGCTCTATAGAGACTGTTTAAGAGGTATACAAATCAGATGATTAGTTAAGATCATGGCAGTGGGGATGGAGCCTAATGTTACTAATGCTTGAATGGGAAGACCTGGTTGTGGATTGGATGGAGGTGGGTGTTGTAGGAAGTGTGAAGAATGACTTATGTACTTCTTGGATGAAGGAGGTGCTATTTATTGAGATGGGAAAGAGTAGAGAAGGAACAGGTTTGGGGGTGGGGGTGGGGGTGGGAGGATATCCAGTAATTCCAGACATGTTTAGTTGAGATATCTGAGAGGGGAAATACATGTCAAGTGAGAAGTTGAATATATTGTCCAGTACTCAGCAAAGGTGTTTGGACTTAGAGACACGTACTTCTGGTTGGTGAGCATTTGGCTGTTATTTTAAGCCGGGGAGAGGATTGGTGTAGGGAGAGGGTGTAGAATGAGAAGGGGAAGGCTCTCATGAAGGACACCTGTGGAACATTGGTCTCAGACATTAGAGTTTGCCAGAATCACTTATTTGGAGGGCTTGCTGGGGCTTGGCAAAACACAGATTGCAGAGCCTGACCTCCAAAGTTTGATTTTGTATGTCTGGGCGGAGCCCGTAATTTGCATTTCTACCAACTTGCTCATCAATGTAGATACTGCTGCTCCAGGAACAGTGCCTTGAGAACCGGTGATTTAGAGTAGGCAAAGACTGAAAAGACTAAAAAGGAGCTGCTAGAGAGGCAGAGGAATACCTGGAGAATCCGATGCCTTGAAACTCAGGAGTGAAGGGGAGGGAGGGAACGATTGAGTTGCTGAGAAGTCATCTTACTTGGTCACATTTTTTTTGCCAGGCATTCATGATTGTCCATGCTTAGTCATTCACCTACCTTCTGAATCTTAGCTGTGGTTATTTCCTAGTAATGCTTTTTGCTCCAGCCACAGTGTGCTCCTCTCCTCCTTGCTCTGTGATTGAATCTTCTGTTTGCCTTTCACTCTGCTTGTGACTGTCTAATCCTAGCTTCCTAACTGCTGGCTATGATCACTCCCTTCTTCCTGTGGACATTTGTAGCTGTTTGCTTTTTTCCCCTTATCACATTTAATCTTTTGTCTTGAGATACAATTATGTAAGCACTTGGAAACACTAGGGCAGTTAATTATTGTTCCTGTCTCAAGGCCCCTAGCAGATAGTAAAATTCTTGAGGCTGAAAGGACTCTGTATTAATTGCTTTTTGTGTCATAAAAATCACCTCACTGTATCATGGACATTCAAATACTTTTCAAAGGAAATGATTTTTGACTTTTTTTTTTTTAAACCAGAATTCTTTAATAGAATTTAAGGCCTAATTTGCAAATCAAGAAGCACCAGTGGAGGACTCTTTAGTTCTTGTCCCCTCAAAGGTCTTCTACTTACATCTGGGGACCCTGAATTTTCTACTTTGGTGAAGACAAAGTTTCAAGACAAAGTTTGTTTAAGGCAAAGTGTTGTTTAAATTAGCTTTCTTGAAACAGCAAAGAAAGAATAATGTGGATGCCCCCTTAAGTCATCTTCCTCTATTGACGTTATATTTTTCTTTAGTTAGCAAAGGTGGTGAGTTAAAAGAAGAAAAGTATTTTTATGTGCAATTGTGAAATTGTTTTATATTCTACAGTTGATTTTGACAGCCTTTTTTTGGATGGAGAGCTTTTTGAGGACAGGGTCTTATTTATCTCTGTATCCTTACTTCCTGTCCAGGAATTTTTTGTTGTTGTTGAATTAAACTATCAGGAAACATTGTTTCCTTTTCTGTAACGTGTAGTTAATACCTATTATGAAGATCAATAGGTAATGTGTGATATTGACAAGATAATTTGTGACAGTACCTAACAGTGCATGCCGAATCTCAATCAATATGGGTTAGTTTTAGGTTCAGATTTAGTTAAAAGCTTTCAGTGAAATCTGATTCTGGCATTGTAGTAACTTGCTTTTAGATTAGGTATTTATCCTGAATTAAGTTTCACATTTATGTTTGTAAAAAATCGGAATCATTTTGATTAGATAATTATTATATGGCATTCAGTCACATATAATTTTTATGTTTCAATCAGCTGTATAGAATTTTGACCTTGATAGCAGCATATGCTTTCACAATAATATGAAAGTAATTCGCAGCAAAGGATATTACATAGAATCTTATTAACAGATGCTTCTCTTTTGGATTATTTATGTTATCATTGTAGGGATAGCGCCTAAGATGTAAATTTGATTGTTTGCTGATATGTTTTCTCTAGAGGTGGCAGTTTTATTCAAGGACAAGATACTGACACTAAAACAATTCCCAATTTTCAACACTTCAAAAGTATGTAGTGGAAACTGTACATTTATCTCCAATAAAGGGGCTAAATTGCACTGGTATGTCAAATTTCTTTGCTTTTAGCTGTAGTCAACTTTGTGTGGTTAATTCTGAGCAAATTGGAAAGGTTGTCTTTGGTTATTTTAAAAATAATGGAAATAAATTAATACTTGTTAGTATCTTTCCATTATGGAGTCTGCAGGAGGGATAAATAGAAAATTGATGTTAGTACTAAGGAACATACTAGAAGGTAGAATTGATGTCTGTTCTTACATTGATTCCTGATCTTCTTTAGTGTTCTTTGCTAATCTTGTGTATTATCTGGGGTTCTCTTTCACCCCTTCTCTCTTTTTTTTTTTTTTTGGTCAAAGCTTAAAGTAGAACATACACATTTATTAGAACATGTTTGGTGGCTATCAAAATAAAATGATTAAAACCTTGATCTGGAATTCTGACATTAAGAGTCTGAATGGCAATTTCAGTGCTACATAAGGTTTCATCAGCAAAGGCTTGAGACTGCTCATTCCCTGATTTTTTTATCCTGCATCCATCTGGTGAACCATTTATGTACCCACAAGCCACTATTTTTAGGGGACTCAGTTGGGACACTGAGTGGTTAATGACTGAGCTGTTTTAAATAGTTGGGCACTTAGTTAATTTGGAGATTCTCTGTCTGTGTGTATCATCTTTACAAATGAGCTCAGCACATTTCTGCTAAGTTTCAGAGCTCTCTATAGGAAAGTGGTTGTCAGGCCTTTCCACAGAGGGACTTTGTTTTTGGAATTTTGGGTTTGTCTTAGAATTCCAGTAACATTAAGGGCATAGTTTGGGATGTAACCTTTGGAGAGGCACTTTGCAATGGATATTATTTTAAAATGTGAAACAATTGTCGCTACTAGTTTTCCTATTTTAACATTATATTAAATTTTGAAATGATGCCTTCTTGGAGGCAACTATTAAAAAAAAAAAAAGGCAAAACTTGGAGTCGGGCCAGCTGCTAATCCCAGTTAATGCCACTAACTCACATTGTGACATTTTTTTTTAAACTTTTTTGCATTTACTTTATTTTTTAATTAAAAAAGTTTTTTTTAATTATTTATTTTTTAATGTTTTTTGGCTGCATTGGTTCTTCGTTGCTGTGCATGGGCTTTCTCTAGTTGCGGTGAGCAGGGGCTACTCTTCGTTGTGGCGCACAGGCTTCTCATTGTGGTGGCTTCTGGCTTCTCTTGTTGCTGAGCTGTAGGTGTGCGGGCTTCAGGAGTTGAGGGTGCGTGGGCTCAGTAGTTGTGGTGCACGGGCTTAGTTGCTCTGCTGCATGTGGGATCTTTTTTTTTTTTTTTTTTTAATATTGTGAACATTTACATATAATTAAAGTTCTTCAAAATCAGAATTTTTCAGAATCATCAATATACCATAGTCTACCATTCCAGTGCAATTTTTTGTTGAACTTATTTCCAGTTTTTGACCTTATAAATAGAAAGTAAAGAACATCCCTGTGCAAAAAGCATTGTCCACACATTGTGACGTTTTGAGCTCAGTTTCCTCAGGGAAAAAAAATGAAGTGGGTAAAGATGAACCTGTAATATCTTTTTCCATTTTAGCATTCTCTGATTCTGTCTATATAACTGAATTTTATTTTTCCTGCTGATAAGAGAGGAGCATGAGAAAGGAGGGATAATGATGAACAGTTTTAGGATTGAGACTGTAATGAAAGGATTGTGTTTGATTATCATGCATTTGAGTTTTTTGGCAAACTTCAATATAGGGTAGCAATTTGTTTTTTATTTCACGGTATAAAATTATTTCTTAATCATTGGGAAAAAGTCTTTTCTAAGAAGTTGCCTTATGTGGTAGCCTTAAGGTAGGGGATGGGTGCTCAAATAAAATTGTGTGGCATTTCAGAGTACTATTTAATTTCAAAGGATGTACGGCCTTAGTTGCTGCTTTTGTCATTTTAGTAATTGTGTTCTCCAAGTGACTCATTTATAATATATGTATTTTAGAGGGTATCTGGAAGTAAAGAAACTTTGTTTTTCAAGTTTTTATTTGTAAAGAATATATGAGGAAGGGTATGGTTATACTTTATCTGAGTGAGTTTACGGATAGAAAATTTAACCATGCTATGTGTGAGGAACGTTACTTTTTGTTTCCAGTGCTATCAGCTCTAGTTTGGGTCCCTAATACTTCTTAAAGAAGTATGTTCTTATGTGGACTATCCCTCCCCTTTTAGGCTCTTTACTCACCAAATCAACACTTGTATTCCTTCAAATTTATTCTCTCTGAAGTGGACTTCTGCTTATGTCACCCTCTTATTTGCCTAACCAAGTGAAGTGCAGACTCATTACTCTGGGATTCAAGGTCCTCTGTAATGTAACCCCCAAGCCCCTCTCCAGCCTTAATCTCTCACTCCAGCCCTAGGTGTATATCACTATTGCATATGTACTTGATATCTTCTGCACTTCTCTGATGCTTTCTCATTCCTGTTTTTCAGCTTGTGTTGTTACATTTGCTTAGAATGCAGACACCTGCCTCCCCAATTCTGTTGAAATTGGATCTTGCAGAATACATTTAAAATACAGTTAGTTATTTGCAATCTTTATTTTTCCATGAAACCCTGTTCGGAACCAAATGAGTGTAATTATGCCTTCCTTTGATGCCCTGTGTAGCAATTCTTGCTCATATTGCACTTATTTTGCACAGCTTTGTTATATTTCAAGAAAATGTCTAATAAAAAGTTTCCTCGGCTGCAAGATTAAAAGCTCCTTTAAGGTTTGGCTTATGTTCATCTTATATCTCTTGCAGTGCTGTACTCATGATAGGTATTCAGTACATTTGTAAGAGATTGAGTTTTTGAACTGAACAGCAGTCAGAAGGCCAGTAAAAATTTACTGTAAAACAATTGGATAGCAACCAGATTTGACATATCCTGCTGTTCAGTTGATATGTAGGAGCTGATTGGCCCTGTTTTTCAAGTTGTGTCCCTTTATAGGAATTAAAATAAGTAGATATATTTGATGATAATGTAGGTACAGTATTATCTAGATGGATGAAAAAAATATAGCCAGATTTATTTTTGGATTTCTAGCCTGTTTTATTTTTGTTATGATTACAGGAACAGTACATCTTTGTTTTGTGCATACTACATTGCTCTTTTTATTAGGTATGACTCTCAGAAATATTCTAGCCTAAGTTCCCTTGACTCATGGCATCTTTAAGAAAGCTACTACTGTGGGACAGAGAGAGCAAGCTGAAGAGGCCTAAAGTATGTGCTCTGAGTAGCTAATATTAAGAAAGTAATAATGTTGGAAATGATCAAGTGGCTATGGCTTTCTCTTGAGTGGCTGATAAGTACCAAGGTTTAATGTGACAGCCAGAATCTAAGAGAATGAGAGATTAGCAAGAAGGGGGTCTCATCTCCTTAATGCTCTGTGTGAAGGAACATATTATCATTACTTTGGGAAACCCCTCTGACTAGTCTGTGATATCAGAGGTGATCATTTTCTAGGTAGAGAAACATTGAATTTTTTTTAGATTAGGAAATTTGTAAGCCTTTACTGTAACAGATCAGAGGGTAGCAAACCAAGTCTTTATGCAGTTTTCTTAGTAATTAATCATTATCACCCTCAACATTCTTCTATTTCTTCTTTGGTTTCCTGGAAGAGAGGTTTCCAGCACACTCCTTCACTTGCCTAATTGCTGTATTTACTTATTTTCCTTAATTTTTTTGTGGTTGGGCCATTGTTCAGGCTGGCTGGAGGTTTTTACATACTTAAGTATTGTCTTTTGAATGAGATGGTCAGTGGTTAGTCTAAATTTTAATATTCTGGAATCATTAAGATATTAGTACTAAAATGACTTACACATAATATAGTAAAATACTTTACTTAATGAATGTTGTCAGGACTATTTTTCTAGGGAGTGGGATTATGCATCACTGGTCATCATCCACTTCTTCATTCTCTGGCCTGCATAACAGAGTCTCTCCTACTGAATGTTAAAGGCCTATCTATTCTTTGTGTACAAAAAAAAAATGATGCCACTGAGTCATGATCAGTAGGACGTATGTTCTGAGTTATTTTTCCAGAAGTAGGATGAGTATGTGCTTAGCTGTGCTTAGGCTTTAAAAAAAAAAATTATTTAATTTATGGCTGCGCTGGGTCTTCATTTCTGTGCGCAGGCTTTGGTTGCAGCGAGCGGGGGCTACTCTGCATTGTGGTGTGCGGGCTTCTCATTGGGTGGCCTCTCTTGTTGCGAAGTGTGAGCTCTAGGCATGGAGGCTTCAGTAGTTGTGGCATGCGGGCTCAGTAGTTGTGGCTCGCAGGCTCTAGAGCACAGGCCCAGTAGTTGTGGCGCATGGGCTTATTTGCTCCGTGGCATGTGGGATCTTCCCGGACCACGGCTCGATCCCGTGTCCCCTGCATTGGCAGGCGGATCCTTAACCAGGGAAGCCACCTGTGCCACCAGGGAAGTCCCTGCTGTGCTTAGGCTTTTAATAGTCTCTTTTGTGATCAATGACAGAAGTTTGTAAGATAGTTAACTAGTGTTGTACTGCAGTAATATAGACCTAAAGAGGTTTTTGTTTGTTTGTTTACCAACTGGCCTAGTTCAAATCCTAGTGAAGAGTTAACCAGATTGTTAAATCTTTGTTAATTTTTCATCTTTTAGCAAAATATTATTTTTACAATTCTAAGGATCTTGATCCAAATTGATAGTTATATATTTTAAAAATCCAGTGAAGTAGCTGTTACAGGTTTGTTTTTCATCTCACTGAAGTGGGAATTTAAGAAATGTTGCAAATACATGGATTGAACAAACATGTGTTTGTGTATGGCATTTTGCCCATAGTATCCTGTCTGTAAGGAATGTTAGAAGTGAGTTTGCAAGGTGCTATATGAATCCATCATGTTCAAAGTTGGATGTAACCATTTTGTTGTCCTATAAATTTCTAGCATGAGAAATTCCTATTTACAGAGTTAAGGTTCAAATTTGTTCTCACTTTAGAATAGTGGCTGTCTTTCTTAATAAAGGCTACGTGTATTTTAAAAGGTTATGGTGGGCCATTATGTGTATTCTGAGGTCAATTCTATTGAGTTTTGCTTTTTGGAGGACTAAATAAAGGGATAGGGATGGTGGGTGGTGTACAAGAATCTGAGTTAAGGCAAAGACCTCAGCTTCCTTCAGAGAGGATCCCCAGTAGTCTATTAACTGGAGTTGGTGTTGCTGGACTAACTGTCTTTCTTTTAAAATGCTGCTGTGCCATTAAATCTCCCATAATTGTAGCAATTATCCAATTTTAGTGCCCTTATTTAACTATGAAAAAATAGAGTAAGGGATGAACCAAAGTTACAGTTAGTGCTGGTTGTGGAGGGCAGAATTTAGGTCTCAGGACTTTAATTTAGCACTTTTTCTACCATGTGCCTCCTTAATTGGCTCTTGCACACATTCAAGCATTGGCCTTTGAGTGGAGTGGGACTTCAAGCAGGCTTAAGGGACCAGGGGACTTTTAATATTCTGGAAGCAGCTGGAGTATTAATGGGTACCTGAGGAGTCTGAGGTGGAAGGAGGTATTCCCAAACATTTTTGAGTTAAAGTTTTCTCACTTTGCTCCTTGCTGAGGCCATCAAACTATGTGTTGCAGTTGTTAAAGATGTCAGGATTAATATGAAAAGGTTTAAAGTTGCAACTTCCCCCAAATTAGTTTGTTGTCTCAGTCTAGAAAGATTCAGTCCTAAGTGAAATAATGTGTTTGTGATCTGTGAAGTAAGTAACATAAAATCACATTACTTTAACTTCTTTATTTGAATCTAGCGTAGCAGTATCTGGGAACTCCTGGTAGGGAGGAAAGTGAAAAGAAGAGAAATAGCTGACTTCTTATGCCCTACTTCCTTCTGTTCCTAGTTCAAGGTTACAGGAACTTTAAAGCTTAGTGTATGATGTGCTGTAATATCAAATCCCCTTTTGTATTTCATTTAACCAGTTTGTGCTACATTTATTCAAAATAAAAGGACACAGGTTCTTTCAAGTTTTGTTTTAGATCATAGCACATATGCATCTGACTTAAGCCTGGAGTACTACACTTCTGAGTTTTTGCAGGAAATAAATTCATGTGACACCATAAAAATTTTCTTAAAAATGACACGACATTACTTCTGTGATATATGTGGCATATTTTTATACACATGGAAGTGAAAAGTTAGAATGGAATGGTCCTTGATCTATGATTTAAAAATATCAAAAGAAAATTTCTTAATATTTTTTATTAAACTATGGGACTATCACCATCATTATCAAGAAGCATTTATTTAATGTCTGTATTTTTCTAAGTAGAGAGTTTTTTTAAAAAAATTAAGATATAATTGACATATAAGATTATATTAGTTTCAGATATACAACATAATAAGTCTATATTTATATATACTGTGAAATGATCACCACAATAAGTCTAGTTAACATCACTACACATAGTTACAGAATTTTTTTCTTCTGATGAGACCTTTCAAGATCTACTCTCTTGGCAACTTTCAAATATACATATAGTATTATTAACTGTAGTCACATTATATTCCCAGGACTTAGAGCTTTTTTATAAGCCAAAGTATAACCCCTCCCACCCCCCATCTACCTCTAATATCTGTCTCTCCTTTACTTCCAACTTTAGAGACTACACCCCCTGATTATCTTTTCCCTCCTCTTTTTTTCTCCATTAGTTACCTGATTTTTCTTCTGTGTTCTACTTGTTCCTTATTACTTACTATATCTGCATATCAACCTGTTTTTCTCATCTTGAAAGACAAACAAAAATGAAAATAAAGCTTTTTCTGTGGTCTTTTCATGTCTCTTTCTTTCTGTCATTGACTTTTCTGAAAAAATAAGCTTCAGTAATGGTTCTCAAAGTGTGGTTTGTGGGCCCCAGGGGGAGGGATCCCCAAGACCCTTTGAGGGGGTCTATCAGGTCAAAATTATTTTCATGATACTTCTAAGAGGTAATTGCCTTTTACACTGTACTGGCATTTGCACTGATGGTTCAAAAGCAGTGGTGGTGTTTAAAGCTGCTTTAAGACAAATCTACACAGTTGGCACCAAAATGTATTAGTAGTCATTGTATTCTTCACTGTCACATGCACTCATTTTTTGTTGTTGTTTTAAAGCCAGTTTTTCTTAACGTCCTTGATGAAGCAGTAAAAAGCCTTTTCTCAATCTTGGCTCTTGAGTCCATGTCTTTTTTTTTTCCCCTGCTTGTGGTAAAATACACATAACATAAAATTTACCATTTTAACCATTTTTAAGTTTACAGTTCAGTGGCATTAAGTACATTTACATTGTTATGCCACCATCACCACTATCCATCTTCAGAACTTCTTCATCTTCCCAAATTGAAACTCTGTATCCATTAATCACTAACTCCTCATTCCTCCTTTTCCCCAGCCCCTGGTAACCACTATTCTACTTTCTGTCCCTCTGAATTCGACTAGTCTAAGTACCTCGTATAATTGGAATCTTACAATATTTGTCCATTTGTGATTGGCTTATTTCATTTAGCATAATGTCTTCAAGATTCATCCATGTTGTAGCATGTATCAGAATTTCTTTTTTAAGTCTGAGAAATATTCCATTGTATGTATATATCGCATTTTGTTTAGTCATCCATCGGTGGACACATTTCAGTTGTTTCTGGCTATTGTGAATAATGCTGCTATGAATATAAGTATACACATATCTGCTCAAGTCCTTGCTTTCATTTCTTTTTGGTATATACTCAGAAGCAGAATTGCTGGATTAGTATGTGAAAAATTCTATGTTTAATTTTTTGAGGAACTGCCATACTGTTTTCATTGTGGCTACACCATTTTAAATTCCCACTAGCACTGTACAAGGGTTCTGATTTCTCCTCATCCTCACCAACACTTGCTATTTTCTTTTTTAAATTTTATAATGGCCATCCAAATGGATGTGAAGTGGTGTTTCATTGCAGTTTTGATTTGCATTTTCCTAAAGATAAGTGATGTTGAACATCTTTTCATGTGGTTATTACTGGTCATTTGTAAGTATGCATCTTTTTAATATGTGAAGAAATGGGAAGTATACATAAAGCACTTGCTGTATAATGAAGTATAGTGAGTGGTGTAATTAAGGAAAAGCACTTAGGTGATTGAGTTGTGTCCTGAACCTGCTGCTTTTTTCATGGAAGACTGTTTATTTGCAAGAATGACTGACAAACTATGGTTATTTATTTAGATTTGGGTATTTCGCAGACATTTTCTCAATTAAGTGAGCCTGTTACTGCAAGGAAAAACAACTGTTTTTAATGATAGGGTTTGAACTTTCAAAAGAAAATTAGAATTTTGGAAAACTTATATCTGCCATTGTGAACTTGACAGCTTCCCGTCACTTAAAGGCTTTTCTGAGGAGATAGGTGATAATATTAACAAATATGATTTTTAAAAAAGGGTAATGGGAAATTTGGTGAACTGTTATTTTTCAAATACATGATGTTACAAATACAAGATCGACCATTGGCTTCTAATGTAACAGTGCAAAAAATTCAGTGATGTGGTTTTAGATACCATGTTGCAGTGACCTTTAAGAAACCACTAACTCTTATGTTTTGCTACAGTAGCAGAGAAGAATGTCCATAGTTATTGTAAAAGACTATTAAGATAGTCTTTTATCTTTCCCTCTTCATGTGTGTGTGAGGCTAGATTTTCTTCATATGCTTCATTCAGCCAAAACCACATCACAGAAGATCTACTGCAGAAGCAGGTATGAGAATCCAGCAGTCTTCTATCAAGGCAAATATTAAATAGCTTTGCCAAAATGTAAAGCATTGCCATTCTCCTTTATAAATTTTTGTTTCGAAAAATACAGCTATTTTTAACAAAATGTCATGTATATCTATATCTATATCTATATCTATATCTATATATTTTTTGTGGTACGCGGGCCTCTCACTGTTGTGGCCTCTCCCGTTGCGGAGCACAGGCTCCGGACGCGCAGGCTCAGTGGCCATGGCTCACGGGACCAGCCGCTCTG
>NC_041220.1:69063573-69097481 GCF_002837175.3 Physeter macrocephalus
CGAACCCGTGTCCCCTGCATCGGCAGGCGGATTCTCAACCACTGCGCCACCAGGGAAGCCCTGTCATGTATATTGATGTGTAATATTTTTATTATTATTTTAAATGAATTAATAAACATTAAAAATTCTGTTTTAATTTCTAATCTGGTAAATGCAGATTGGTATAACCCACATTTCTAATCTGGTAAATGCAGATTGGTATAACCCACATAAACGAAAGCTCTCTGGGGTCTTCCATAATTTTTAAGACTGCAAAGGGATACTGAGCCCAAAGGGCTTGAGAATTGTTGGGTATGCGCTCTATGGTCTAGCAAAACTGTGTAATGCAGTAGCCACGAGCCACATGTGACTGCTACTTGAAATACAGCTAGTCTGAATTAAAATGTACCATAAATGTAAAATACACATGGGATTTCAGAGCCTGAATGTGAAAAAAAAATAAAAAGAATGTAAAAGAGCTCATTAATTTTACGTTGATTGCATGTTGAAATAATCCTATTTTGGGTATTTTTGGTTAAATAAAATGTATTACTAAAATTCACTGGTTTATACCTTTTTAATGAATGTAGCTACTAGAAAATTTAAAATTACATATGTGGCTCTCGCTATATTGGACATACGTTGGACAGTACTGGTCTGTAATGATGTACAGTTCAATGTGTGGACCCTACACTTTGCAGTTGGGGTTCTTCACCTGGGGTTCACAGACATCCATGTGCGTTTTTCTTAGGAGAGGGCTTATGACTCTCATCATATTCTCAAATGGACATGTGACCAAAGGAAAGTTAGGAATGTGTTGTAGAATGTGTAGACAACTTGCCTCAGTTACTGCTTGTAGTTGTTACTTGGGCGCTGCTCATGGCTTGGATCTGGGGGAATCCCTTTCTCACACTTGGAATGGCTGGGTGAAACCTGTGGTCCTTGGGTTTTGGTGAGATGTAGTCTTGGCTGCTCAAGTTGGAACCTTGAATGAACGGTCCCACAGAAATGTTTTTTTTTTTTAGCTAGACACTAGGTATTATATAGTACTATTAGTACTACACTGCAGGTTGACCTGAGAACTTAATTATCACATGTAGGATTGTTGCTGTGGGAAAAATATTTTGAAACCCAAAGAGTAGTCTTAGGAGCTGTCAGAACACAGTCCACTGCTAAGTCAGGGATTTCATACATTTGATGGTTGGAATCTGATCAAATGAGTGAATTTCTTAACTTGATCATTCATAGAGGTTGAAAATAAGATATTAAGCATGTATTAAAGTGACAGTACATTCCAAATATGAAGTTATGGGATGGTTGCAAACCATTAATCCCTAATCATAGCGGGATTATATAAACAAGCCGCTGCATTGGAGGATATGTGAATTAAGTGGTTGCATGTTTAGTTTGAGTTAGGTCCATGATGCTGTTATGTAATAGATTCTTGGCTTATGTTGTTCTCATCAAGAAAGTCTTCCTGAAACAGTGAAATTTCAGAGCCTGCTTCAGTGAAAAGAGAATGCTGGATTGAGGGTATTCTAAACATAATTATTTCATTACAACTCTTTGTACATTAGTTATATTGCCCATAGCATTCATCACAATATCCCATAATAACTTATTTTTGTCTTTCTCTCTCTGTAGACTTGTAAAATCATGTTTTCCAGAGGCTAGCCCAGCCACATACTAAAATTTGTTGAAAAAAAGAACATAGGAAGAACCCCGTCTCATGGTTAGTTGATTGCAATTTGGGTGAGATGCATGAATATGGTAATTGGGTGAAGAGAGAATTGAAGGTAGGCTAAGAAAGCAGATGATGGTTGTAGAAAGCAGATGATGGGTTGTAGAATTGTAGAATTTAACTACAATTAAGTACCTAATTGTCGTATTAAGATGTATTAAGATGTTGTTGAGGGAAACTGGGAAAAGTTGAATGTGTAGGTTTTTTGTACTTAAGAGTTGTACGGCCAAGGAGTCCCAAGGAGAGGTTAGCATAATGCCGAATTTGGGAAGAAAAGACAAATTTAACCACAATATATAAGAATTGGCTAAAATTTGATGCTTTTGAAGCCTGATATTCTGGTGAGCAGGAAGTTGTGAAATCAGTGAGAGAGGATTGAGACTTAATACCCAGGCTTCGGATTTGTGAATGGAGGAGTTTTGAGATGTAAGAAAGGGAGAAAACAGTAAGAGTAGTAGAAAACTAAGTTTATATGTAGTCTTTTTCAGTTCTGCAAAACAAAACAAAAAAACATTAATTCTAAAATCTGACTTTTCTGCTGTAGGAGAGAAAATAAGGATAAGGGAGGGGAAAAGATGTGCCTAGAAATAACAGAAAGGGAAGTCAAAGATAGTGACTTCATTACAGTCTTATGAATGGGAGTTGTGATGAGGTGTCCTAGGGACTGGTGACAGAGCAGGGACGTTTGAGAGGAATATTCCTCTTTACTAGAATAGCTGGTTCGTTTTAAATGTATTAATTTTTTAAAAGTAATTTTGGGGAGTCATTCTCTAATGTACTGCTTCTCAAACTCTAATAAGTATGTGAATCGCTTGGGGATTTATTAAAATACAGCTATTGACTCAGCATATCTGGGGTGGGGCCTGAGGTTCTGCATTACCAGCAAGCTTTTAGGTGATGCCAGTGCTGTTATTTCCACAGGTCACATTCTCTTTTAGTCAATCTCCTAGGAGGGAGAGAAAAATACCCTCCAAAGTGTTCAAAGCAGTTCATGATGAACGTCTGCTTTGTTAATGACCTTCAGATTGATCATTAGTAGATAGCAGGACTAATGTAAGAGTTCTTAAACTTTACTTGGGGTGCTTATTGAACAGATTCCTAGACTTAAATCCCAGAGATTTAATCCTAGGTTTAGAGAACTGTCCAGAAAACTTCAGGTTTCATAAGCACTCTGTATAATTCATCAGTGTTAGCATTTTGATTGGCATTACACAAAAATTGCATATTAATTTAGGATTGAGCATATTGACAGTATTGAGTATTCCTTTCTGGGAACATAACATGTCTCTCCATTTTATTGAAGTCATATATGTGAGAATTACTAGAAATCTTGTAAGATTTTAGTTGAAAAACAAAGAAAAACGGGACATACCTGTTGGGTGCATGTGAGAAACTTGCCTAAACTGTTTCAAAGTCTCTCGCATCTTTATTACGAAAGTCCTTTAAGGTCAAAGGGGACAGTGCATTAAGTAATTTACAGTTTATGGGAAAAATTTTTAGAAATATTGTTTATATATATATACTCACTAGGGGAGGAAATAACTGGTTTTATTTCTTTCCTTAGCTTTCATTCTATACCATTTCTATAACTTATTTCACTCTGAAAAGAATTTGTTCTTAGAAAAGCTGTGATCGTGTACTTTCAAAGGTGTGACTTTCTAACAGTTGTCTCTGAACAGATTACTTCAGGTAGGCAATATTTTTAGGGAAGTTGCAGTGGTTATCTGGAATCCTTTACTCAAGAGTTTCACTTTAGTCATTGTTAACCAAATGTACACATAATTACTATTATGCTCTGTCAAATAAAGTATATTCTAATATAAACCTGCATGTCTTAAAGATCCGCAAGCTAAATGAGAGAACTAAAGTCTGGGTATCAGTGCTTTTAAGACAAAACTTGTTTTGATTTTTTAATGGTACTCGTTCTGTCTGAAATTTTAAATACCTTTATAGACCATTCTGCCAGATGAAAATATCAATGATAAACATTATCAAATTACTACATATTGACATATTTTAATAGAGACTTCTAATTGTCTAGAGAACTTTCTCCTGCGTTGCCAAATTTAATGTGTTCACCAGTTCTTAAGTGGACAGGACAACAGCACCATTTCCATTTTTACAGAGAAGGAATGTGAGGCCAACAAAGGTCAGGTACCCTTAGAAGCCAGTTCATAGGGGATATATATAGGGCCAGAATTTGGAAAAAGTTATGCTTGCTGCATATGCCAGTAGAAGTAATAAAAAATAACTTTTTTTGGATTGCATATTTCTTTGAGAATCTAATGAAAGTTATATAGATCCTTTCCTCGGGAAAATTTACATACATACAAATACTGCACAGGATTTCAGAGTGTATAGATAGGCACATTACTGTGTAATATATTTCTTGATTTTCTGTGATTTTTACAATTTAAAAATGATATTCAAGCTTTTGTGTTTTAGTAGCTCAGATAATAGTGGCTATAGGTACTTACACATGAAAATAATGGGAAGTAAAAGCATATAGAGAATTTATGTTTCTAACCTATACACAGACACTTGATATATATATATATTTTTTTTTTGCGGTACGCGGGCCTCTCACTACTGTGGCTTCTCCCGTTGTGGAGCACAGGCTCCGGACGCGCAGCCCCAGCGGCCATGGCCCACGGGCCCAGCCGCTCCGTGGCACGTGGGATTCTCCCGGAACGGGGCACGAACCCGCGTCCCCTGCATCTGCAGGCGGACTCCCAACCACTGCGCCACCAGGGAAGCCCAGATACTTGATTTTGGGGAGGAAATTCTGCTGCTGATTCAGATATTTGTGTGTGTGTGTGTATGTGTGTATTTAAAGAGTTTTATGTACAATTTTTCTCTCAGTATGATTGGCTTATCTATTAAAAGTACATAAAATGTTTGTAAGTCTGTTTCTGTTCTTTTTTTAAAAAATTTATTTATTTTTGGCTGCGTTGGGTCTTGGTTGCTGCACACGGGCTTTCTCTAGTTGCGGCGAGCGGGGGCTACTCTTCGTTGTGGTGCGTGGGCTTCTTATTGCGGTGCCTTCTCTGTTGCGGAGCCACACCTACGGGCTGTAGGTGCGCGGGCTTCAGTAGTTGTGGCATGTGGGTTCAGTAGTTGTGGCTCGTGGGCTCTAGAGCGCAGGCTCAGTAGTTGTGGCGCACGGGCTTAGTTGCTCCGCAACATGCGGAATCCTCCCGAACCAGGGCTTGAACCTGTGTCCCCTGCATTGGCAGGCGGATTCTTAACCACTGTGCCACCAGGGAAGTGAAGTCCCTGTGTCTAGTCTTATCTCTGACTCTCAGAGAGTTTGACCAAATTCTTCATTACTAATGTGCTGCGGTCATACCAGTATGCACAGATGGGTTGTAGGTGTGCCGCGATGGTTCTCCCTCAGCCCTGAAAGTGGCCCTGTTGTGGTTGGAGGTCCCTGCTGGTCAACTCAGGCCAAAATCAGACTGTCATTTACATCATTTACCCAGGGGGCTGGCCAAGTGGTTGGACAGCACTTAGTTGGGTAATAATACTGGATGGTTTTCTGTTAGTAGGATAAATGCAGATTTAGACAATGGAATATTAAGCCCAGGGGATGGTAGAGGCCGGTGAGAAAAAATATGCCCTACTCTGCCTGACAGGCCTAATTAATCAGGAAATAGATTCAAGCTGTCTTTAAAAAGGAGGAATTAAACAAGCTATTCTTTCAGTTTGAGTCTTGTGTTTAGTAACATTGAGATAAACCAATTTGAAACTTGTAGAGTGGCCTTACACAGAATGTTTAAATATGTATCTGTTTTCTGTGCCAAGGTTTTGCTATCAGGCCGTGAAGTAATAGATACTGGCTCTCTGCTGATACTTTGGCTCTGTGTGGCGATTTTTCTCAGTAGTCCCCTCCTCCCTTTCTGAAGTAATTACAGAAGGCACTGTGTTTACTTGGCACACTTGAGATTGTTAGACAAAGTGCTTGCATAAGCATCAACATGTTAGGGCTAGTGTAGTGATAAAGCATAGTGCCAGGAGGAGTTAACATATCCTGTTCAGTACACTCTATATCTTCTGTGACTTAAAAAAAAATGTTTATCTTACTTGTATTGAATGAGGTGGAATTACCATGCCTCCTAACTTCCTCATGCACATTCAGCAACACAGTTTTTTGTGGTTTTTGTTTGTTAACCATAGGCTGTAATGTATGATTTTAATTCTACTTTAATGAACCAAATTCTGGAATGTAGTTATGGGTGCAAGTTGTTTAGTGTCAAGTTAGCTTAATTTAATTTCTAGGTATTGAAAAAAAATGGGTTTTCCTACTCCTCTGATCATTTCATGTTAATGTTTTAAATTGGAAAGGCTTGAACTACAGCTGTCTTCAGAACTTTGATATAGAGCTATTTTTATTTAATAAAAATATAATTTGTATTATAAAGTAAATATCTAAAATAAAAAATGGAAACAACTCATTTGCTAATGGACTTTAGGTTGAATTGCCTTGCTTATATATAAGAAATATCTAATACATACTAAAACTATAAACAAGATTTTGGAGGGTGAATATATTTTAAAAACTTTTTAAGCCTTTCGTTTTATTTCACAAGTTTTTAAAAAAGAGTTTTCTTTTAGTATTTTTTTTTCTAGTAGCAGTTGTCCAAAATATTTTAAGATGGAGTTAGAACATTCCATAGTGCTCAGTGAGCTCCTTTTCCTTTGCCTGGTGTTGATGTTTTACCTGTCCTTTATTCCCCCACAGTCTCTCTATGTGATGAATGTATTCACAAACATAAATTCCCCAAATCTCTATCTCTGTAGTACACACCTCCTTGCCTCTGTTGTAGACATGATATCAAACTATTAAAATATAAAATAAATGAACTTCTCACCAAATCAACAACTTCTCTGTCTTCATTGGAAGGGAAGGCCACTCAGTCAGCCAAGCAAGAAACTAGAGATGAGTCTGTCATCTCCTTTCTATGAATACAATACCTTTATTATCTTTTGCCTGGACTCTTAAAGTAGCTGTGTGGGTGTGTGTATTAATGTCTCACTAACCTCTTATTAATGGTCTTCCTGTATCCTTTTGAGACCTTCTTCTTCATACTGAAATACCTTTCTAATTTGTCTCCTGCTTCTGCCCTTGACTCCTCTTCAGTCTCTTCAAACAGTGCTTGCTAATTATTATCTTTTTAAAAAATTATTTTTTTGCTTTTTTTTTTTGACTGATTAGGTTCTCTTTCCTTTATTTCATTTTTTCCCCTCTATTAATTGGAAGTTATATATATATATATATTCCCCCTATTTTTTAGCGGTTGTTTAACATAAGACTAAAGTTATTATCTATTTACTGCACAAATATTATGAGAACCATAGAATGCTCTAACTCCTATATAACATCACCATTCTCTTCTCCTGATTTGTGATATTATTGTCCAGGATTTTGCATCTATATTCACTTTTCTTTAATCTACAAATTAGACATTACACTTATTTTATTAGTCAGTGTTTAATAGTTATCCTCTTTATCATTCTTTCTTGTATGTCAGGCTTTCCATCTAGGCTCAGCTGCCTTTACTCTGAAACATTCTTCCTTTAAAGTTCCTTTAATAAAGGTCATTTTGTTAGCCTGAAAAGTTTTTATTTCATCTTCAGTCTAAAAAGACTTTTACTTGATATAGAATTCTAGGCAGATAGTTATTTTCTTTCAGCATTTTGGAGATATCATTTCATTGTCTTGCTTTTATCGTTGAGAGGTTGGTAGTCACTCTAATTGCCTTTGTGGGTAATCTGCATTTTCTCACTGGTGGCTTTGATGTTTTCTCTTTGGTGCTGTATTCTTTGACTGTGATGGTATAGGTATGGTTTTCTGTTATTTTATTTTAGTATTTTTGGGTTTTCTGAATCTGCTGATTGGTGTCTTTCATCACTTCTGGAGAATTCTCAACCATGTCCTTTCTAATAATGGCTCTTAGGTGACAGACGTATATTGAATCTTTTCACCATATCCTCCGAGTCTCATAACCTCTCTTTCCCATAACCTCTCTTTGACCCTTTGTGCTACATTTAGTATATATCATCACTCTGTTGCATTTGGATATATCTTCCAGTTTTCCTCCTTCAGGTGTGCTTCATCTACTGTTTACCATTTTCAGTTATTGTAATTTTCATATTAGAAATTCAATTTGTATGGTGTTATAAAATTGCCTGGCCAATTTTTTTTGTCCCTGTCAATTTTGATAACTCTTAATCCCTTTTTATACTTTCAGTTTCCTATTTTGTTTCTTTAAATTTGTGGAACATAGTTATTTTTGTATTCTGTGTTTGGTAATTCCAGTATTTTTTAGTCTTTTCAAGTCTCATTGTGTAGTTTGATTGTTCCTTCTGACTTTTGTTCATGGTGGCTGGTTTCTTGAGTGCTCAGTGATTTCCTTCTTTTAAAAAATATTTGTTGTGTGCTCATATTCCATAGAATCTCAGCAGTTGGAGTTTTTTGAGGTCTGAGTGCCTTCCTCTAGAGAAGAATGTGAGTTTATCTCTACTAGACTTCTGGGTATACCCACCTGAGCTACTTTAAATTGTTGGCTTAGAATTTTATTTGCTTGGAAAGTCTCAGGAGACTGTCCCACTTCATTCAGAGCTGAGGCTAAGATCGAGGCATATATCTCTTTAGCATCATTAGTAGGGTGGATTGGTTTCTATTTTACATTGAGGGTGAAGTGCTTTGTGGATCTAGGCTTTATGTGGTGGTCCCATTGTGGCCTTCTGCCTTTCTCAGTGTTGGCCTTTGGCTCCAATGCAGCTTATGGATTCATGCTTTCTTCTTGTTTCCTTTTGTTTCAAGGAATTCTCTTGATCTGCCTCCATGATTATTATATCCAGCATTTTAAGGACTACTGTACTAGGAAGGTAGTCTACCATGAATCTGTAGTCTCCCTCCCATGTTGCTAGAAACAAAAATTGTAATTTAAATTTTAATATGGTCAAATTTATTAGTTTTCATCTTTTTGAGTTTTTAAAATATCTAATGTAAGAAATTCTTCCCTACCTCAAAGTCATACATACCTTTTCCTTTAAAAACTTTTAGTGTTTAATTTTTTAATATTTATATATTTAAGTCATCAAATTTCTGTTTGATGTGTTATGGGGTAAAGATCTAATTGACTAATTTATCCTTTTCCCAGTGATATATATGCAATGTTTCTGATGTCATTTATCAATTTTTAAAATAACTTTCATATATAAGTCGATTTGTTTCTTAGTTTTCTCTGTTATTCTGTGGTTCTTATGCCATTATATAATCTTATCAGAGTTTATAATCTTGATAATTGGTAAAGTGACTAACCCCATTCCTTTATCTTATTTCTTTAAAAAATTGTTAGCTATTCTTATTAATTCTTTGCATTTCCATGTGAGCCTTAGAATCAGCATATCCAATTCCATGAAAAACTATTAAGATTTTTATTTAAATGACATTGAATTTATCAAATAATCTATGAGAAATTGAAAACTTTGTAACATGGAGCCTTCTTTTTCATATATAGATATAGAAAACTCCACTTATTTAAGTTTTCTTTGTCTTTTATTAACGTTTTATAATTTACCTCGTACATCTCTCATACATCTTCTGTTTGATTTATTCCTTGGTGCTTTTGTTGGTGATATTGTTGCTATCATAAATGATATATTTATTTTTTTTCCATTTTTCTCTTGGTTGCTCCTGTATAGGAATACAATTACTAGAGAATTACTTTCTAATGCAAATCTGATGAATATAAACCTTTGCTTAAAATTCTGTTGTGGTTTCTTTATGTTATGCAGGACAGAGTTCAGGCATCTTAGCACAATGATCTTAGCAGTGATCTTTCATGGTTGGAATTATTTCTGACTCTTTACCATGCCTCATCTCCCATAACTTCATAGTTTGGGACCTGTGCTTCAGCTATAAGGTGCTAATTGTAATTCCTTGGACATACTCTGATATTTAAAATAAAAGCTTTATTTAGATATAATTTACATATCATAGAATTCAATTTAAAGTGTACAATTTGATGATTTTTAGTATATTTTAGTATACAGATCTTCCTCGACTTATAACGAGGCTGTGTCCCAGTAAATCCATTGTAAGTTGAAAATATCATAAGTTGAAAGTGCATTTAATACACCTAACCTACCAAACATCATAGCTTAGCCTACCTTACCTTAAACATGCTCAGAACATTTATATTACATCTGCCCACTTACAGTTGGGCAGAAACATCTAACACAAAACCTATTTTGTAATAAAATGTTGAATGTCTCATGTAATTTATTGAATACAGAAAGTGAGAAACAGAATGGTTGGAAGTATTTCAGTTGTTCACTCTCATGATCATTGGGCTGACTGAGAGCTATGATTCGCTGCTGTTGCCCAACATCACAAAAGAATGCCCTACTGTATAACCCTAGCTCGGGAAAAGATAAAAGTTCTAAATCTGAAGTATGGTTTTTACTGAATGCCTATTGCTTTTGCACCATCATAAAGTCATAAGTTGAACCATAGTAAGTCAGGGACCGTCTGTATTTAGCATATTTGAACTACCACCACTATCTAATTCTATAGATTTTCATTTTCATCAATCCAAAAGAAGCCCTGTACTCATTCGCAATCACTTCCCATTTTTCCTTCCTTGCCCCAAACCCTTGCAGTCAGCAGTCTGTTTCCTTTCTTTATGGATTTGCCTATTCTGGGCATTTCATGTAAATGGAATAATATGTGGCCTTTTTGTCTGACTTCTTTCACTTAGTATATTTTCAAATTTCATCTGTGTTTAGCATTTTATTTGTCAATCAGTTGATGGACGTATGGGTTGTTTCCACTTTTTGGCTATCATAAATAATGCTGTTATGAACATTTGTGTATAAGTTTTTTGTGAATGTTCTTCTGGGTATATTTTTAGGAATAGAGTTACTGGGTCATATGGTAACCCCATGTTTAACTTCTTGAGGGACTGCCAAAGTTTTCCTCAGTGGCTGTACCATCTGTCTTTTTGAGTATAGCCATCCTAGTGGGTATGAAGAGGTATCTCTTTATGGTTTTGATTTGCATTTCCCTAATGATTAATGATGCTGGGCATCTTTTCATGTGTTTATTGGTCATTTATATATATTATTTGGAGAAATTTATATTAAAATCTTTTGCTGTTTAAAAAATTGGATTCTTAGTCTTCTCTTGTTCAATGGCAAGAGTTCTTCATAGATTCTGGATACTAGATTTTTATCAGATAAAGGATTTCTAAATATCTTCTCCTGTTCTTTGGATTATCTTTTCACTTTTTTTTTTTTTTTTTTTTTTTTTTGTGGTATGCGGGCCTCCCTCTGCCGTGGCCTCTCCCGTTGCGGAGCACAGGCTCCGGACCCGCAAGCCCAGCGGCCATGGCTCACGGGCCCAGCCGCTCCGCGGCATGTGGGATCCTCCCAGACCGGGGCGCGAACCCGGTTCCCCTGCACCGGCAGGCGGACGCGCAACCACTGCGCCACCAGGGAAGCCCCATCTTTTCACTTTTTTTAGGCTTTCAAATTGAATATTTTATTAACAGTGCAGCTGTCTTTGTCTTTTAACTTTCTTAATAGCATTCTTTGAAGCACAAAAGTTTAAAATTTTGGTAAATTCCAATTTTTTTTTCCTTTGGTTGATTGTACTTTTGGTATCATGTGTTAAAAAACCATTGCCTAATGCAAGGTCATGATGATTTGCACCTATGTTTTCTTCTGAGTTATATAATTTTAGCTCTGTGTTTAGGTCTTTCATCCATTTTGAGTTAACTTTTGTATATGGTGTGAGGTAGAGGTCCATCCAACTTCATTCATTTACATGTGAATATCCAGTTGTCCTAGCACCATTTGTTGAAAAGACTTCTTTTCTCATTGTGTTGTCATTCTTGTTGGATATCAGTTGACCATAAATGTATGGGCTTATTTTGGACTCTCAGTTCTGTTCCGTTGAGCTATATGTCTGTCCTTATATTGATTGCTCTAGCTTTGTAGGTAGTTTGAAATTGGAAAGTGTGAGTCCTCCAACTTTTTTCTTTTCTAGATTGTTTTCGTATTTTGAGCCCCTTGAGTTTCTATATAAATTCTATATAAATTTTAGGATCAGCTTGTCTAGTTCGGCAAAAAAAAAAAAAAGAGAAAAAAGGATTTGATAGAGATATTGGGAGTTTATTTATTTATTTTTTAAAGTGGGGATTTGGGGAGTACTTGGGAAATATTACTGTCTTAACAGTTCATTCTTCCAATCCATGAATGAGGGATGCTTTTATACTTATTTAGATCTTTAATTTCTTTCAGTGATGTTTTGGAGTTTTCAGTATACAAGTCCTTCATCTCTTTTGTTAAATTTATGACTTTTTTTTTAAGATTATTGATGCTTTTATCAATGGAATTGTTTTCTTAATTTCTTTCTCAGATTGTTCATTGCTGGTGTATAGAAATACAATTGATTTTACAATAATGATCTTGTATTGTGTAACCTGCTGAACTTGTTTATTAGCTCCTTTTTGTGTGAATTTTTCAGGCTTTTCTATGTACAAGATTGTCATTTACTAATAGGTATTTTTACTTCTTTTCAATTTGAATGTTCTTTTATTTATTTTTCTTACCTAAATTACCCTGGGTAGACTCTCCTGCACAGTACTGAATAGAAGTGGAAAGAGCAGACATTCTTGTCTTGTTGCTGATTGCATAGGGAAAGTTTTCAGTCTTTCACCATTGAGTATGATGTTTTGGTAGATGCCCTTTATCACACTGAGAAAGTTTCCTTCTATTCCTGGTTTGTTGAGCACTGTTATCATGAAAGTGGTGGATTTTTTCAAACTTTTTTTGTTTTTATTGAGATGATCATGTGCCTTTTAATTCTATTAATATGTTTTATTATGTGATTGATTTTTATATGTTAAACCAACCTCGTGCACTCCTGGGGTAAATCCCACTTGGTCACAATGTATAATCTTTTTTTTTTTAAAATATGTTCCTGGATTTGGTTTGCTATTATTTTGTTGAGAATTTTCACATTTGTAGTATAAGGGACATTGGCCTGTAATTTCTCTCAATGTGATTGGTTTAATAGAATGCATTAAAAAGTGTTCCCTCTTCTTGCTTTTTAGAAGAGTTTGTGAAGGATTGGTGTTAATTCATCTTTAAACATTTGATACAATTCATTAGTGAAGTCATTTGGTCTTGGGCTTTTTTTGGTTGGACGTGTTTTGATTACTAATGCAATATCTTTACTTGCTACAGGTTTATTTAAATCTTCTATTTCTTTTTGAGTCAGTTTGGTAATTTGTATCTTTATAGAAATGTATGGATTTCATCTAGGTTATCTAATTTGTTGACATAAAATTGTTTCCCTTGTAATTCTTTTTATTTATGTGATGTTACAGTAGTATCTCTTCTTTATTCTTTTTTGTTTGTTTTTATTATTTTTTATTGGAGTATGGTAGCCTTACAATGTGTTAATTTCTGCTGTACAGCAAAGTGAATCAGCTATATGTATACATATATCCCCTCTTTTTTGGATTTCTTTCCCATTTAGGTCACCATAGAGCATTGAGTAGAGTTCCCTGTGCTATACAGTAGGTTCTCATAGTTATCTATTTTATACATAGTAGCATATATATGTCAATTCCAATGTCCCAACTCATCCTCACCCCCCCGCCCCCATAGCCATACATCTGTGTCTCTATTTCTGCTTTGCAAATAGGTCCATCTGTACCATTTTTCTAGATTCCACATATAAGCGATATGCGATATTTTTCTCTTTCTGACTTACTTCACTTTGTATGACAGTCTCTAGGTCCATCCACATCTCTGCAAATGACACAATTTCATTCCATTTTATGGCTGAGTAATATTCCATTGTATATATGTACCACATTTTCTTTATCCATTCTTCTGTTGATGGACATTTAGGTTGCTTCCATGTCTGGCTGTTGTAAATAGTGTTGCAGTGAACCTTGGGGTGCATGTCTCTTTTTGAATTATGGTTTTCCCTGGTTATGTGTCCAGTAGTGGGATTGCTGGGTCATAAGGTATTCTATTTTTAGTTTTTTAAGGAACCTCCATACTGTTCTCCGTAGTGGCTGTATCAGTTTACATTCCCACCAAAAGTGCAAGAGGGTTCCCTTTTCTCCACACCCTCTCCAGCGTTTATTGTTTGTAGAATTTTTTGATGATGGCCTTTCTGACCAGTGTGAGGTGACACCTCATTGCAGTTTTGATTTCCATTTCTCTAATAATTAGTGATGTTGAGCATCTTTTCATGTGTTTGTTGGCCATCTGTATGTCTTCTTTGCAAAAATGTCTGTATAGTTCTTTTGCCCATTTTTGGATTGGGTTGTTTGTTTTTTTGATATTGAGCTGCATGAGCTGTTTGTATATTTTGGAGATTAATCCTTGTCAGTTGCTTTATTTGCAAATATTTTCTCCCATTCTGAGGGTTGTCTTTTTGTCTTGTTTATGGTTTCCTTTGCTGTGCAAAAGCTTTTAAGTTTCATTAGGTCCCATTTGTTTATTTTTGTTTTTATTTTCATTACTTTAGGAGGTGAGTCAAAAAAGGTATTGCTGTGATTTATGTCAAAGAGTGTTCTGCCTATGTTTTCCTCTAAGAGTTTTCTCTGGCCTTACATTTAGGTCTTTAATCCATTTTGAGTTTATTTTTGTTTATGGTGTTAGGGAGTGTTCTAATTTCATTCTTTTACATGTAGCTGTCCAGTTTTCCCAGCACCACTTATCGAAGAGACTGTCTTTTCTCCATTGTATATTCTTGTCTCCTTTGTCATAGATTATGTGATCATAGGTGCATGGGTTTATCTCTGGGCTTTCTAGCCTGTTCCATTGATCTATATTTCTGTTTTTGTGCCAGTACCATACTGTCTTGATTACTGTAGCTTTGTAGTAAAGTCTGAAGTCAGGGAGTCTGATTTCTCCAGCTCTGTTTTTCTTTCTTTTTCTTCATTCTTAAAGAAAAAAAATTTGGTTTTGTTGATTTTCTCTATTAGTTTTTCTATTCTCTACTTAATTTATTTTTACTCTAATTTTTATTATTTCCTTGTTTCTGGTTTGAGTATAACATGTCCACCTTTTCTAGATTTTAACCTGGGGAGTTAGGTTATTGATTTGAGATCTCTCATCGTTTTTCGATGCAGTTGTTTAAGCTATAAGTTCTCCTCTAAGAATTACTTTAACTGCATTTCCTAAGTTTTGGTATGCTGTTTTTTTTTCATTTTCAGTCATCTTGAAGTATTTTCTCATTTCCCTTGTGATTCCTTCTTTGGTCCATTGGTTATTTATAAGTGAAGTTTCTCAAATTTATTTTTGTATTTGATTTCCAGTTTTATTCCATTGTGGTTGAATAACGTACTTTGTATGATTTCAATCTTTTAAAATGTATTATTTTTTTTAATGCTCTAACGTTTTCTATTCTGTAGAATGTTCCATATGTACTTGGTAAATGTGCTTTCTGCTATTGCTGAGGGGAGTGTTCCATAAATGTCTTCTAGGTCCAGTTGGTGAATAGTGTTCAAGTCCTATTTTCTTGTTGATCTTCTGCCTACTTATTCTGTCCATTATTGAACGTGGGATTTTTAATTCTCCAACTACTGTTGTTTAAACATCTGTTTCTTTCTTCATTTCTGTCAGTTTTTGCTTCATGTGTTTTGGGGTTTCGTTTTAAAGTATATGTATGTTTATAATTATTGTATTTTTCTGATAAATTGACCCTTTTCTTGTTATAAAATGCCTTTCCTTGTCTCTGGTAACTATTTTTGTTTTAAAGCCTAATTTACCTGATGTTAGTATAACTATTCTGGCTCGTTGTTTGGTTACAAACATTTGTATGGCATATATGTTACCATTCTTTCACTTTCAGCCTGATTGTGTCTTTGAATCTAAAGTTTTTTTTTTTTTTTTAAGTAATTTCTGACTCTTTATTGATAGCCTCTACTTGGAGACATGAATTTTGTACATTTCTTTAGTTCTCTAGACATGGTTTTCATTAGTCCTTTCAATGTATTTGTAATAGCTGACTTAAAGTATTTGTCTAGTATGTCCAACATCTGGATTTCCTCAGAGGTGTTTTCTCTTGACTGCTTTTTTTTCCCTTCTATATGGACCATAATTTTCTATTTCTTTTCATGGCTGATAGATTTGTGTTGAAAACTGGGCATTTTAAACAACATAATATGGCATTTCTGGAAATCAGATTCCTCCACTCCCCAGGATTTATTGTTGTTGTTTTTGTTTAGTGACTTTTCTGGAGTGATTCTGTAAAGTCTGAATTATTATTATTATTTTTAATGCCCCTGAAGTCTCTGCTCAGTTAGGTTAGTGGTCATCTAGTGATAAGTCATATTTTATTAAACACCTGGAATCAGTAAGTCTTCCAGCTTTTGCCAAGGGGCTTTATGTGTGTGTTGACAGGAATTCAGTTCTCTGATGCAGTTTACAACTGTGCTTATCCTGCCTTTCCTTCTTTTGCAGAACCTCAGTGTCAGCCAGAGATGAGAGGCTAGGGCCTTATCAGTTCTGCCTTGGGCATGCCATTTTACTCTGTATGTGTGTGTGGCCTTCTTAGTTCCCAGGACTGTGTGATAGCTTTTCAAAGCCCCCTATAGATATCTTGTTTCCTATTTTTCTATGTAAATTATTTTGGTGAACTTCTTGTTATCCCCACCTTGTGTCACTGCCTAAGACAGCTGCAGTGTTATAGAATTGTTGCTGATTGTGTTCACCAAACACTTTAGTGATAGAGCTTTTTGTACTGTGAGTTATGAGTCGGGTTAAATAAAGACAAACCCTGAGAATGGAGCTTTTCCAGGGAGCTACCTGACAGGTCTAATAGTGATGAGTCTTGGGCTTTTTGGTAAGTCTAAACCTGTTTTATTTCTTCCATTGTCTGCAGAGCTGCAGTTACTGTGGTTGTGAGCTTTATCTTTTCAAGACTACTGTGGAGCTGGGAGAGAATGATAATAGGACAAGTTAAAATGTCACAAAGCTCACTGTTTTTACTGAGATTGTCATTTTTCTTGAATAAAAGAAGCTCCTTGAATTATTGCAAGTCTTTGTATAATTTCCAGAGTTGTGAAAATAGAGGTTTTGACAATTTTTGCCAGTGTTCTTATTGCTTTTATGGAGGAACAGATTTTTGAAGGTCCTTAACTTTCTATTTTGGAAGTGTCCCACCTCTGATACTTTTACACTTGTTTTTTCCCCCATGCTTTACTTTACCTATTTAGGAACTACTGTACATCTTCAACATTCAGCTCATATATTACTTCTTTAGTGACAACCTTTCTGATTTTTTTCCATATACTACAACTTTTTTTGTTTCCATATGCTTTGAATATAGCTCTTTTATTCCACTTGTCATGATACTTTGTTTATCCATATTTCCTATAAGATTGTAGGATATTTGAGACTGCTTTTAATCTCTAGTTCCTGAGAGTTGAAGAATCCCTGGAGATTATCTGTAACTGTCAACATAATTTTACAAATGAGACAGGTCTAGAGAGAGTAAAATAGTAAATACTTGACTAAGTATGTTTCTAAAATCCACTTTCTGCTAATCATGTAGTACATAATCATTATGCACTTAATTATTAATATTATATAGAATTATAAAGTTGTGGTTATTTATTGCTAGATATTTGCAGGTGAAAAACAAGTCTATTTTATTAGAATTTCATACATACATGTGAAAAAAGATCAGGAGAGGACAGATATAAAGCTAGTTAATTTTAAACACAATAGGAACTTTTTTCTTTCTGAACTTTATAAAAATAGTTTAAAAAATTGGTATATGTGTATATAAGTAGTTTGATCTTTTTGAAAAAAATTACAAATAAATGAATGTTTTTGCCAAGTAATCCCTATCAAGAAGCTTAATTTTTTTCCATTGATAAAGGAATTTTCTTATAACATGTTTTAGAAGTCATTTAAGAAATTTTAGGACCATTTTATAAATTACACAGGTTAATTTATTGACCTTTCATGTACTGGCTTCCACATACTGTTTTTTTCCCCCAAAAACGTTGAAACCCATCAAAACCTTTATCTCAATTTAGTTGACTTGGTTAGGGACAACTTGTAATGCTTTTGAAATTCTGTCAGTCTCAAGAAGTGGGAGATTTCCCACATTGTAGTTATTGAAAACAATTTATGATGGTCTCTGAAGTCTGTTTCAAACAGAAGTGTTAGAGAACTGTGTTAAATTTTAGGAATGATGTGGAAAATCAATGTCAGTAACTTTGGTGACAATATTTATATTTTGAGTCTCTGGGCATATAATGTCTATACATGCAAATATATAATTTCTTTTGCATAAGCTGGATCCTAAAGTGACATTTTAAGTATTATAGGGAACTATCTATATTAGCCCACTTTATCTTATTGTTACCTAATACCCAAAACGTAGGAGTATCATAATTCTGAATTATTGATTTTTGTTTGTAAGCTTCTACCTTGGAAACATTTTATATGGTTCTCAGTTAATGAGAAATATATGATATTTGTATTCCTATAGAAATAATCTTACAAATGAGGGCTAGCGGCTAAGGCTTGATCCAGCTACTAATGTATGCGATGCCCGTCTAGGACTCTCTTAACTGTAAACAAAAGTTTGCAGTTGAATGCATCTCAGCTTAGTGTACTGAAAAAGGAGCTGTATTAGTTGAAAGACAAGAGACTCTGTGTCCTGAATGAAGCTGTACCTGAAGTCAACTGAGATTGCTCTGTATATGCAGTCGTCCTTTGGTATCCACAGGGGATTGTTTCCAGGACCCCTTGGGGACACCAAAATCTGAGGATGCTCAAGTCCCTTATATAAAATGAGGTAACATTTGCATATAACCTACGTACATCTTGTATACTTTGTCATTTCTAGATTACTTATAATATCTAATACAATGTGAGTGCTATGTGAATAGTTGTAAATACAATGTAAATGCTATGTAAATAGTTGCCAGCATGTGGCAAATTCAAGTTTTGCCTTTTGGAACTTTCTGGAATTTTTTTTGGACGGAGGGAAATGCTTTCAATCCGTGGTTGGTTGAATCTGCAAATGTGGAAGCCATGGATATGGAGGGCCCACTGTAGTCTATTATATGTTTAAAATTATATTAGCATTTTTAAAAGCATTTTTAATGCTTGCACAAAATGCCATCCTATGTGACATATTTACATAATTATCTGCATGTTGCTGGAAGTATAGGTTTCTGTATCTTCACTAATAATTTCTTTATGGTAGAATTCTCTAAAATGAAATGAGAAGAAGAATATGGATATTTTTAAGGCTCTTGATATATGATATATAATCTTAAAGTATGGTTATGGTGGAAATATTTTACTAATTTCCACATCCACCAAGAGCATATGAAAATCATTGATTTTAGAACATCCTTGATGACAAGTATAATGAGGCTTTACTTTTAAATAATCATTCTTTTTTCTGGGAAATTTTTTTTAGAATTCAGGAACACAACTATCCTCCTCATGGCTATAACTAATGATAGATGTATTAAAAATTCAGGTATAAATAAGCATAGCTCTTAAATATATCTCTTTCACTTTGATCACTTCTCTGAACTTTATACTTGGAAATCTAATGGCCATTTCCACATCTCCAATTGAATGTCCAACAGGCATCTCTAACTCAACATGTCCCAAACTGTGCACTGGATATTCTGTTCTAAACCCTCCCTGTTGTCTGTCAAGAACTGTTAAGATTTTGAGATTTACCCCACTTGTTAAGCTGAGGAATTAGCCTGCCATAGTTTCATAGATGGTGACAGAAAACATGAGACAAAGGATTTTATTACAGTAATAGCTATAGCCAGAGTGTCAGTGTTTGCTCCACTTCCCAGAGTCTCTGTTCTCAAAGGCCAACATGAAAGGGCCAGGTGATGCCTGTACATGTAGTGGATTGTACTGTATTACGGGAGAGGAACCCTGAGTTTACGGAACCACAGTCTTTTATAATGGGCATTAAGTTTGCTCCAGGGGAGATGGGGGCAGATGTTATCTTTATTATGCTGGGCAGTAAACGAAACTTCCCTTTGCTCTTGAGGGTTACACTGTCTTCTAAGGCTGTTCACTATGCAGACAGTCCTGAAAAGATAGTCCACAACAAAGAAGTCAGTGCCCTGCTTGCAAGATGGGCAGAAATGCGAGAGACCCATGTTAAATTGTTTTCCAGCACAGTCTTCTCCATCTCAGTTAATGGTGACTTCATCCTTCCAGTGTCTCAGACCAATACCCTTGAAGTCATTTTTAGCTTCCATTTTTCTCACATCCAATGTTGTCAAGAAATCCTGTCAGCTCTTTCTAAAAAATATATCTAGAACGTTTTCATTTCTCACTATTCCTACTGCCCTGGTCAAAACCACTGTCATCTTTCAACAGAATTATTGCAGTAGCCTACTGACTTCCCTACCTCTAATGTTACCTGCCTTCACTCTGTTCCCCACACAGTGGACAGAGTGGTCATATTAAAATAGGAATGCAGTTATGTCACTCCTGCTCAGAACCATCCATTGGCTTTCCATTTTACTTAGAGCAAAAAGCAAAGTCTTTACCCTTTTCCATATGTAAGAGCCTGTCTGATCTGGCTCCCTTTTAACCATTTGCCTTCTTTTTCTATTATACTCTCCTTTGCTCATTCTGCTCCAAGCTTTCTGGTCCCTTTGCTATTCTTCAGACATATCAGCAGGCTCCTGCCTTAGGGCCTTTGCACACCCTCTTTTATCTACCCGGAATACACTTGCCCTCATTCCCTCACTTTCCATCTTTACTCAGAGTCACCTCAGGCCTTCCCTAGGCATCTAGCATCCAGATTAAGCATTTCAACCTCATCCCTACACCCAACACAATTTTCCAGTCTATGATCCATCCCCACTTTAATTTTTTTCTCCTCAGAATGTATCATTATCTTCTATATAGTGCATATTTTACTTGTATATTTTGTTTCAATCTTTCTAGAATGTAAGCTCACAAAGGGCAAGGGTTTCTCTGAATTCCATATAGTTAGTTTTGTTTCTAGCACCTAGAACAGTGCTTGGCACCTTGTGAACACTTAATATATGTTGTTGAATGAATGAATGAATGATTTACGTGGTAAAGAAGTGAAATTCTGTTTTCCGAATTTGTATTGTGTGTTAAAAGTATAGTCTGGGAGGGGATATGGGGATATATGTATACATATAGCTGATTCACTTTGTTATACAGCAGAAACTAACACAACATTATAAAGCAATTATACTCCAGTAAAGATGTTAAAAATTGGGGAAAAAATATAGTCAGCACCAAGGGAAAATGGTGAATCAGAGGTTAATTGCATTTTATTCACGGAAGATCAAAGTAGTAATTGTAGTTTGTGAATTAAAGTACTACCAGCAGAACCAGTTTATTAATGTTAAGTCATTCACTCAATAAATATTTGAGTGCCAGGCAAGGTGGTAGGCATTGATGATACTGGGATAAGTGAGGTGTTACATAGTCTCTGTCCTTATAGAGCTTACAACCCAGTTGAAGGGAGAGGCATTGAATAAGTATAGTAGGTACAAATACTGTGGTGGATAAATTTTTAGAAGTTCCTGTTGTAGGGTTGCAAACTCAGGTGCCTACACAGGCCAAGCAGGTAATGTAAAAGAGTAAAGTGGACCAGTGAATCACTGAAACTTCAAAGATAGAGGGAGCTGTGATGAACTGCAGAGCACATGCCCTGTGTAAAGGGGATGGCAGCTGACAGCTCCATCTGATTGATGTCATATAAGAATGAGGACCCTCTCTTTCCTTATTTCCAAGTTTTTCAAGAGAAACTGAAAAATCTAGATGGTCATCTGAAATATACCGATCTTCTGAGGCACTGTGCAGTGCAAATCAAACATGGTTTTGGCCTACGAGCCTCTTCTGTATAAGGAATACTGCTTATAAAGTAAGGTTCTATCAAGAAGAAAACTCTGGGGGGTTGGGGGGCATTGTTTTGTCTTGATTATCCCAATTTTCTTTTGTTCCTTCTAAATTTTAATGTTATTCCCAGATCCTATGTAGACTTTTCTTCTGGCATAACAAAGACAGGTATGGATATAAAAATCAGTAGAATGTGAGATTTATGAGGAAAAAAAAAAAAACCCTCTGGCTTCATCTTATCAGTGTTGTGTAATTGGACTAGCTGCTTATCTTCTTTCTCAGTGTTTAGTTTATTCCTCATCTGTAGAATGGGAATATCAGTTAAATTACCTCATAATGTTATGAGAACTAAATAAGGTAATGTGCTTAGCAATGCTTTATGTATTGTCAGAGTTGTATGAATGTTGTGCTCTTGCCTTTTCACTTTTCAACTCCCTCTCCTTTTGTTCTCCACCCAATCAAATGTAACTGATTTATTCTTTCATTGCCTTGTAGTAGATAGAACAAACAGATATAATAATTTGGGCATGAATTTAAGTTAGTAATTCTTTTTAGGGATATTTTCACTTTTAAAAAAGAAACTTCTGGAGTCATTGCCTTAACCTAGAGTAACGAAACTCTGATGTATCACAGGCCAGTGGTCATTGGCTCAAATCCCACAGCCAAATAAGTGCCTGTTCCACTTAACTTGAAGATAGTTTCAAGTGACATTGTTTTCGTTGGCAATGGTTGGAACCAGAAGTTGCTGAACAGCTTAGTATTTCTTCTGTCTTGTTGACTAGCATGATGTCTGATGATATACACAATACAGAAAGACCATGTGTAATTTTATCCGTTCCTCTCATTTCCTTCCATTCCCTAGGGAAATAAACTTGATATAAGTAAACATTACTTAAGCCCAGTCTTTCATAAACATGAAGTGCTTGTGTGTGTCGGGATATTGGAGCATAAGGTATCTAAGATACCATAAACTTTTTCTGTGGTAAGAGACTTATGGTGCCTTTGGGGAAGTTGTGAGTCTGGATAATTAGCAGCATTGTTGTTCTTGTAAAATAATAATTCTCTGTGGTGCTGGTGGGGTTGTTGAATGGCAAGGGAGAGAAGAGTTATCTGGGGAAAAACATCCTAGGTCTTTTGTTCTTTTTCTTACAACTTTATTATGAAAAATTTCAAAATATGCAGAAAATTTGAAGGAGCAGTATAGTGAATAACAATATGTTCATCATCTAGATTCAACTACTAATAACGTTTTACCACTTTTTTCTTTATACATTAAAAAAAAACATGGATAATTTTGAGTCAGGACTGTGCATTAGAAGAATTATTGTTCATTTTCTTAGGTGGGACAGAGGTACTGTAGTTATATAGGATAATGTATGCATTTTAAGAATGTATATGTGTTTAAATACTCATGAATACTAATGAGTAAAATGACATGAATCTACAACTTACTTTCAAATAATTCACCACCAACAAAAACATGTTTTTTGTTTTTTTCAGAAGTAGAATTTAATAAAGAATTATGTACTGAATTTGATTGTAATGTCATTTAAAATCTAGAATAACCCTACCCCCCTCATTAAAAAAATTTCAATTCATTTAAACTAAAAAAAAAAAAACCAAAAAACAAAAGCAGTTCACCCATTTCTTTCTATCCCCCACCCTTCACTTCTGGCAACCACCAATCTATTCTGTGTATGAGCTTAGTTTTTTTTTTTATATTTATTTTAAAAATACTTTAAGATTCCACATATAAGAGAGATCATATGGTATTTGTCTTTCTCTGTCTGACTTATTTCACTTAGCATAATGCCCTCGAGGTCCATCCATGTTGTTGCAAATGGCAAGATTTCCTTCTTTTTTTATGGCTGAATAATATTCCTGTGTGTGTGTATGTGTGTTTATGTATGGCACAGTTTTAAAATCTTTTCATCCATCAATGGCCACTTACGTTGTTTCTATATCTTGGCTATTGTAAATAATGCTACAATGAACATGGGGGTGCATATATCTTTTCAAATTACTGTTTTTATTTTCTGCCAGTAAATACCCAGAAGTGGAATTGCTGGATCAAACAGTAGTTCTATTTTTAATTTTTTGAGGAACCTCCATACTGTTTTCCATAGTGGCTGCCCCCAATTTTCATTCACACCAACAGTGCACAAGGGTTCCCTTTTATCTACATCCTCTCCAACATTTGCTATTTTTAGTCTTTTTGATAATAGATGTTCTAACAAGTGTGAGCTGATATCTCATTGTGGTTTTGATTTTCATTTCCCTTAAAATTAATGATGTGGAGCATCTTTACATGCACCTGTTGGCCATATGTGTGTCTTCATTAGAAAAATGTCTATTCAGATCTTCTGCCCATTTTAATATCAGATTAAAAAAAAACTATTGAACTGTATGAGTTCTCTATTTTGGACATTAGCTTCTTATCAGATATATGATTTGCAAATATTTTCTCCTGTTCAGTAGGTTGCCTTTTCATTTCGTTGTTAGTTTCCTTTTCTGTGAGAACTTTTTAGTTTGACGTAGTCCCACTTGTTTAGTTTTGCTTTTGTTGTTTTTGCTTTTGGTGTCAGGTTCAAAAAATCATTGTCAAGACCTATGTCAAGGAGCTTACTGCCTATGTTTTCTTCTAGGAATTTTATGGTTTCAGGTCTTACATTCAAGTCTTTAATCCAGTTTGAGTTAATTTTTGTGTATGGTGTAAGACAGTGGTCCAGTTTCATTCTTTTGCATGTGACTGTTCAATTTTCCCAACACCATTTGTTGAAGAGACTGTCTTTTCCCTATTGTACATTTTTGTTTCCTTTGTCATAAGTTAATTGACCATACATATCTGGGCTTATTTAATTAATCTGGGCTCGCTATTCTATTCCATTGCTCCATTTGTCTTTTTATGCCAGTACCATACTGTTTTAGTTACCATAGATTTGTAATATAGTTTGAAATCAGGGAGTGCGATGCTTACAGCTTTGTTCTTCTTTCTCAAGATTGCTTTGGCTATGTGGGGTCTTTTATGGTTCCATACAAATTTTGGAATTTTTGGTTCTATTTTTGTGAAAAATGCCATTGGAATTGATAGAGATTGCATTGAATCTGTAGATTGCTTTGGGTAGTATGGACATTTAAACTATATTAATTTTTCCAGTCCATGAGCATGGATTACCTTTTCGGCAATTTGTGTCTTCTTCAATTACTTTCATTAATGTCTTGCAGTTTTCAATATACGGGTCCTTCACCTTCTTGGCTAAATTTATTCCTAGGTATTTATTCTTTTTGTAAATGGGATTGTTTCCTTAATTTCTCTTAATTAATTAATTAATTATTAGTGTATAGAAATGCAACATGTTTTTGTGTATTGATTTTGTATCCTGCAACTTTACTGAATTCATTTATTAGTTCTAACAGTTTTTGAGTGGAGTCTTTAGGGTTTTCTATATATATATCATCTGTGAATAGTGACAGTTTTACTTCTTCCTTTCCAATTTGGATGCCTATTATTTATTTTTTCTTGCCTAATTGCTCTATCTAGGACTGCCATAAGATGTTATGAAAAGACGTGAACAAAGTTTTTGGCCAACCCAATATTTCGCTGAATAAGTGTGGTGAGAGTGGGTATCCATGTCTTTTTCCTGATCTTCATGGAAGAGCTTTCAGCTCTTCATTTTTGAGTGCAGTGTTAGCTGTGGGCTTATATGTCATATATGGCCTTTATTAGGTTGAGGTACGTTGCCTCTGTACCTGCTTTGTTGAGAGTTTTTACCATAAATGGATGTTAAAGTTTGTTTTTTTCTTCATCTACTGAAATGATCATATGATTTTTATCCTTCATGTTGTTAATGGTATATCACATCGACTCTTGTGGATGTTGAACCATCCTTACATCCCTGGAATAAATCCCACTTGATCATGGTGTATAATCCTTTTAATGTATTGTTGAATTCAGTTTGCTAGTGTTTTGTTGGTTGAGTATTTTGCATCTGTGTTCATCAGGGATATTGGCCTGTAATTTTCTTGTGATACCCTTGTCTGGTTTTGGTATCAGGGTAATGCTGGCCTTGTAAAATGAGTTTGGAAGAATTACCTCCTGTTTTTTTTTAAGAGTTTGAGAAGGATTTCTATTAACTTTTCTTTGAATGTTTGGTAGAATTCACCAGTGAAGCCATCTGGTCTTGGACTTTTGTTTGTGGGGAGGTTTTTGATTACTGATTCAGTCTCCTTATTAGTAGTAATCAGTCTGTTCAGATTGTCTATTTCTTTTCTTTCTTTTTATTTATTTATTTATTTTTGGCTATTTAGATGCTGTTTTTTTAAAAAAATTATTTTATATTGGAGCATAGTTGATTGTCTATTTCATCATGATTCAGTCTTAGTAGGATTTGTATTTCTAGGAATTATCCATTTCTCCTAGGTTGTTCAATTTGTTAGTAGTCTCTTATGATCCTTTGTGTTTCTGTGGTATCAGTTGTAAGATCTTCTCTTTCTTTTCTGATTTTATTTGAGTCCTCTGTCTTTTTTTTCTTGGTGAGTCTATCTAAAGGTTTGCCAATTTTATTTATCTTTTCAAAGAACCAGCTCTTAGTTTCGTTGATCTTTTCTAGTGTCTTTTTAGTCTCTATTTCATTTATTTCTTCTCTAATCTTTGTTATTTCCTTCCTTCTACTAACTTTGGGCTTTGTTCTTTTTCTAGTCCCTTGAGGTGTAAAGTTAGCTTGTTTATTTGAGACTTTTCCTGTTTCCTGAGGCAGGCATTTATCACTATGAACTTTCCTCTTAGAAGTGTTTTTGCTGCATCCCATATATTTCGGTATGTTACATTCAGTATGTTTCATTTTCATTTGTCTCAAGGCTTTAATTTCTCTGTTGATTTCTCTTTAAGCCATTGGTTGCTCAGTAGCGTGTTCTGTAATCTCCACATTATTTGTGAATTTTTCAGTTTCCTTTGTGTAAGCTTCCTGTGATTCCAGTCTTCTTAAATTTTTTTAGACTTGTTTTGTGGCCTAACATATGATCTGTCTCGGAAAATGTTCCATGTGCACTTGAGAAGAATGTGTATTCTGTCGCTTTTGGATGAAATGTTCTGTACATATCTGTTAAGTCCATTTGGTCTATGTGTTATTTAAAGCTGATGTTTTCTTATTGATTTTCTGTCTGGGCATCTATCCATTAATGTAAGTAGGGTATAAAAGTCCTGTACTATTATTGTATTACTGTCTATTTCTCCTTTTAGGTCTGTTAATATTTGCTTTATATATTTAGGTGCTTCTATGTTGGGTGCATAAATGTTTACAAATGTTATATCTTCTTGTTGGATTGATCTCTTTATCATGTAACACCCTTCTTTGTCTCTTTTTACAGTCTTTGTTTTAAAGTCTGTTTTGTCTAATATAAGTATAGCTACTCCAGCTTTCTTTTGGTTTCCATTTACATGGAATATTTTTTTAATCCCTTCACTTTCAGTCTGGGTGTCCTTACATCTAAAGTGAGTCTTTTATAGACCGCGTATAGATGAGTCTTAAAAAATTTTTTCAGCCACTCTGTGTTTTTTGATTGGAGAATTTAGTCCATTTATATTTAAAGTAATTACAGTTAGGTATGTGCTTATTGCCATTTTACTAATTTTTTTCTGCGTGGTTTTGTTGTTTCTTTTCCTATGTTCTTCTCTGGCTTTCTTCTTTTTTGGTTTGTTGGTTTTCTTTAATGGTATGCTTATATTTCTCTTTATCTTTTGTGTATTTACTACAGATGTACCTTGTTTTATTGTGCTTTCTTTTATTGCACTTCCCTTTATTACACTTCACAGATATTGCATTTTTTATAAATGAACGGTTTGTGGCAACTCTGCATTGAGCAAGTCTATCAACACCATTTTTCCAACAGCATTTGCTCACTTTGTGTCTCTGTGTCACATCTTGGTAATTCTTGCAGTATTTTAAACTTTTTCAGCATTATTATATTTTTCTTGGTGATTTGTGATCTTTGCTGTTATTGCTAAGACTCTCTGAAGGTTCAGGTGATAGTTAGCATATTTTTGCAATAAAGTATTTTTTAATTAAGGTATGCACATTTTTTAAGGCATAATGCTATTGCACCATTAATAGACTACAGTTTAGTGTAAACATAACTTTTTATATAATGGGAAGCAAAAAAATTTGTGTGACTAGCTTTATTGCCATATGCTTTATTGCAGTGGTCTGGAACTGAACCTACAATATCTCTGAGGTATGCCTGTATAGGTTTTTGCTTTGTGGTTACCATGAGTCTTACATATAACAACTTGTATCTATAATAGTCTATTTTTCGTGAGTCTTACGTATAACAACTTGTATCTATAATAGTCTATTTTAAGTTGAAAACTACTCTAGTTTGATCCCATTGTAAAGCTCAACATTATTACTCCCTCGCATCTACACTTTATATTATTGATATCACAATTTACCTCTTTTTATCTTGTGTATTCCTTAACTAGTTATTGTAATCATAGTTATTTTTTTGTCTTTGAACCTTTTGTCTTTGAACCTTCATACTATTTTATAAATGATTAATCCCCTACCTTTACTTTGTATTTATCTTTCCAGTGAGATTTGTTCATTCATATGTGTTCTTGTTACTATTAGTACCCTTTCTTTTCAGCTTAAAGAAGTCCCTTTAACAAATTTCTTATAAGACCTGTTTAGTTGTAATAAACACCTTTAGCTTTTGCTTGTCTGGAAAACTCTTTATCTCTCCTTCACTTCTGAGTGATAACTTTTCCAGGTAGAATAGTCTTGGTTAGAAGTTTTTTTCTTTAAGCACTTTGAATATATCATGCCACTCCCTCTGGCCTGCAAAGTTTCTCCTGAAAAATCTGCTTATAGGCTTATGGGGGTTCCCTTGTATGTAACAAGTTGTTTTTCTCTTGATGCTTTTAATGTTTCCTTGTCTTTATCTTTTGACATTTTAATTATAATGTGTCTCGATGTGGGTCTCTTTGGGTTCCTCTTATTTGGAACTCTGGGCTTGCTGGAACTGGATGTCTCTTTCCTTCCTCAGGTTAAGGAAACTTTCAGCCATTATTTCTTTAAATAAGATTTCTGCTCTTTTCTCTGTCTCTCTCCTCCTTCTGGGACCCTTACATTGTGAATGTTAGTCCGTTTGATGTTGTCCCATAAGCCCCTTAAGCTATCTCTGCACATTTTCATTCTTTTTTCTTTCTGCTGCTCTGATTCGTTGAGTTCCACTGCCTTGTCTTTGAATTGACTGATTCTTCTACTTCATCCAGTCTGCTGTTGAACCCCTCTAGTGTATTTTTTAGTTCAGTTATTTATTCTTCAGCTCTGTGACTTCTAGTTGTTATTTTTTTATATTTTTTATCTCTTTGTTGAAGTTCTCACTGTTCATCTATTCTCAATTTGGTGAGCATCTTTATGATCATTATTCTTTATTAGGTAAATTACTTATCTCTCATTCATTAGGGATTTTTATTTTTTTTTCTGAGGTTTTATCTTGTTCTTTCATTTGGAACATATTCCTCTGTTTCTTCATTTTTCTTGACTCTCTGTGTTGGTTTCCATACAGTAGATGAAACAACCACCTCTCACAGTTTTGAAGGAGTGACCCCATGTAAGAGATGAATCTTGTCATTCAGCCCTGCCTCAGCTTTTGGTTGTCTCTTAAACATCTGTGCTTGCCCAAGCAGCCTATTACATTTTTAATACCTCTCAGTAGTTGTGGATGTGCCAAGACTTGTCATTGTCCCAAAGGGACCACTTACTTTCAAATAGTTTATCAACAAAAATCATGTTTTACAGTTTCTTTCAAAACTAGTAATTAATCAAGGATTATGTATTACATTTTATTGTAATGTAGTCCTGCTCCCCTCGTTTTTGTACTCCACATATGGAACACTGTACGAGAAAGCTAGCCGGAGTTAATCTCTCCGACTTTGTCTGTTTCTTTGTGTTATCATTTTCCATATTCTCCTAGCCTGTGTTTTCTGTAAACTGCAATTTAAGCCATAAGTTGTATTAGGTTAAAAGTTTTTAACAAAGGTACTTCACAGGTGATGCTGTTCAGTTACTTCATATTTCATAACATCGGGAAGCATGTAATGTCAATATTAATGCCAAATTAGTGACCCCCAGATTTCTCCCATGAAAAGGATTGTTTTTCCTTTTGATACTTTGACACCATGCAACTATCCTATTTCTCATAAACCTTTCATCTAGGATTTTGTCATACAATGATGATCCTTGCTGAATCAGTTTCTTAAAATCATACTTCTCAGCTTTGAGACTTTTCTCCCAGTTCCACTGACGTCTCTATCATTTTGGGGAGTGAGTAGAATCTTTCATGTTGGGCAAGAAAACGGGTTGAGAACCTCAGTTACAGGAAACATTTAATGGTATCTAACTTTATGTAACTTTTTCCAAGTTGGCTTTTCAGTTCTTTGGAAAGAAAATACTGATTAGGAACTGAGGGACATTCAGAATGTAAATTATGTCTGATGAAATTGATTTCTTGTAGTGATTGGGAAACTTTTTTGCTTGTAGTCAGGTTATGTCAAAGAAATTAGTGTATGTTAGGTTTAACAAGGCAAACCTTGTTAAAAAAAATACCTTTTGTTTTTCTTTCCTCAGAGCAGTTTGGTTAATTCAAAAGTGACTTAACAGTTATGTTCTAAACACATTGATTATTTATTTTTCACTTACTATTGTGTGAGACCCTCATCAAGTTGCTTAACAACTAGTGGAAGAGACAGATTGATAAACAGGATCAAATATGCTATATGGTATGGAACAGAAAGCTGTGAGAATTTTAAAGAGGTGCTGTGCATGCAATTAGGAAGCCTAATTGTATGAACAAATATTTATTAAGGACCCAATTTGTAGTGACCTTTTGGATCACTACAAATCCATTTTGAATTATGGTTACATTAAATGTTTCTTGATTGTTGTTTGATGACATACTTCTCATCTTCCTAAGTAGAAGATAAAATACATCCTTAAGTACAACTACTAGATAAGTGGTTGCATTCCAACAACAATTCTTTGACAGCAACTGGATGTCTATCAATTCAGTTCAATTCTGACAGTACCCAGAGTAGGTGCAAGTTCTGACAGTACCCAGAGTAGGTGCAGACCCCACAAGTGGGCCCAGTCCTACAAGATTGTCACCATTTCAGATGACAGGGAACCACCAGCACTTCTGATGGACTGGGTTGACTGCAAATTTGGGTGTTCCCATGACACCCTCATCAGGTTTGATAATTTGGTAGAACTACTCACAGAACTTAGGGAAGTGCTAGAGTTATGACTACTATTTTATTATAAAGGATACAAATGAAAAACCCAGATGAACAGGTACATAGGATGAGGTCTAGAAGTGTCTCTAGTGCAGGAGCTTTTGTTCCCATGGAGTCAGGATGCACCACTCTCCCAGTATGTTAGTATGTTCACCAACCATGAAGCTCTCTGTACCTTGTTACTTGTAGTTTTTATTGAAGTAGCTTAACATAGGTATGGTTGATTAAATCATTGGTCATGTGATTGAACTCAATCTCTAACCACTCTTTTCTCCTCAGAGATTGGGAGGTGGGATAGGAAAAAGTCTGAAAAGTTTCAACCCTCTAATCATACACAGTAGTTGGTTTTTCTGGGACCAGCCTCCAACCTGAAGCTATCTAGGGACATCACCAGTAATCACCTCTTTACCATGACAAAGACCAATATCCATCATTAATTCTTTTATTTTCATGAGATTTTGAGAACATTTGGAATGATTTATAATATTCTTGTAATCCAATATTTGGAAGTATAAGTTTAGTATTAATTTAGCAGCCGTGCCTGGAACTGGGCTTGAATTGAACAATATGTTGAATTGGACATAGAAATATATAATAAGTGGAATTTGTGGTTACTGCCATAAATTCTTTTGATATATGTATAAAGTGAGTTAAAAATTGAAGTATGTTATAATTTAGTCAAAACTCTATATAGAGGTACCTGAGGGAGTGAGGAGCATGAATTGGGTTGGTCCTGAAAGCCTTCTGTGAAGAATGTGTGTTGGAGAAATTGGTGGATATGGATTGGTGGCAAGCAGATAATGGTCATCCTCTCTTGGATTACTATAATTTCTCAACTAGTTACCTCCCATTAAATGCATTCTTCAAACAGAAATAATATTAGCTAACTAATAATCAGAAAATTTTGGAAAGTATAGTATCTGGAGAAATATAAACAAATTATTCCATTAAATTCTCAGAGCGGGCACTGCTGAAGACCAGTACAGTGTTTACCATGTTTAGGTGTAAGTCATAGTTGATGAACACATCATCTCTCTATGTAGAAAACTTAACATTTTGCCAGATCTATGTCTGATACAGGATTGGTGAAATTATGAAACTTTAATTTTTAGGAACAGGGGTTTTATGAACAAAACTTAGTTAACATTTCCCCCCTAATTTTTCTAATTCATAGGGATGAAATTACTTTGTTATATGTATGGTTGAGAATGGATGTATAGCAGGGGTCCCCGGTGCCTGGGCTGCAGACTGTTACTGGTCCGAGGCCTGTTAGGAACTGGGCTGCACAGCAGGAGGTGAGCAGCGGGTGAGGGAACAAAGCTTCCCATCTCTCCCCATCGCTCACATTACCGCCTGAACCACCCCTGCCCCGTCCATGGAAAGGTTGTCTTCCACGAAACCAGTCCCTGGTGCCACAAAGGTTGGGGACTGCTGATGTATAGAATCCATGGTTCCTTCAGGAATTTTTTTACTGTGGTTCAGGGTGTACTTAACTAGGTTGTGCATCAGAACCATCTGGGGGACTCCCACTGCCACCCCAGTTAATAATCAGTTTATATTATTATATATTCATAAGAACATATATAAAAGTAGAATAATGAGTAAGGGGTGGTTTAGCAAAATATATGTATTTGGCCTGACTTGAGACCTTCTGATTCAGTCTTGTCAGAACCTGGAAACTATTCAAGATAAACACACACACACCAGCTCACCAGACAATTCTGATGCATAGTTATGCTTGGGAATCGTTGCTCTAGGGGAATCTCTAAAATATCTAAAAACAAATGCTATATAAATGATTTTTCTTGACCTGTACCCATACTACTTCTGTATCTAGATATATTCTAAGTTTTAGCATTGTCTTTAATTTTTTAATCAAATAAAATTTGAGCAGCTTAAGTAGCACTTGTTCATGCTAATTCGTTAATGTTTGCATATGAAATTAATGTTAAATGAGCGTCTTGTAAACAGATGCCCTGAATTGTTAGAGCTTTTACTTAAAGTACCTTTCCCAAACATCATCTTTTTCTCTCCTGGTAACTGCCTTGTGAGGTGTTTGATTTGATTTCCCCTACATGATATACATGGAAATCCAGATCTATAAGGTGGGAGTTATACACTTTCTTATACGTGCAGTTAGAGGATATGGAGACTCTGGAAGAATCTGTACTGATTCTGGACTGTCATCCTAGGAGCTCTTTTCCCCTGTTGTTTATCCCAAATAGTTTACTTTTCCTTTGAGCATTTTGCACTGAACTGGAGTGCTAGTGCCTTATCATTGCTAAGTTTGCTGTGTTAGAAGGACTAACAAATTGATAAAAGTGACATTTTTTTAAAAATTTGATCTTGAAACTTCACTGAATCTATTACTTCTAACAGTTGTGTGTGTGTGTGTGTGTGTGTGTGTGTGTGTGTGTGTAGGTGCACGTGTGTGTGGAGTCTTTTTTTTTTTTTTTAGAATTTTTGAATTTTATTTATTTTTTTAAACAGCAGGTTCTTATTAGTAATCAATTTTATACACATCAGTGTACACGTCAATCCCAATCGCCCAGTTCATCACACCACCATCCTCACCCCCTGTGGCTTTTCCCCCTTGGTGTCCATATGTTTGTTCTCTACGTCTGTGTCTCAATTTCTGCCCTGCAAACCGGTTCATCTGTAACATTTTCTAGATTCCACATATATGCGTTAATATATGATATTTGTTTTCCTCTTTCTGACTTACTTCACTCTGTATGACAGTCTCTAGATCCATCCACGTCTCAACAAATGACCCAATTTTGTTCCTTTTTATGGCTGAGTAATATTCCATTGTAGTGTTAATATATATTTGTTTTTCTCTTTCTGACTTACTTCACTCCGTATGACAGTCTCTAGATCCATCCACACCTCTACAAATGACCAAATTTGGTTCCTTTTTATGGCTGAGTAATATTCCATTGTCTATATGTACCACATCTTCTTTATCCATTC
>NC_041220.1:69097636-69098355 GCF_002837175.3 Physeter macrocephalus
GAGTGGTGTGAGGTGATAGCTCATTGTAGTTTTGATTTGCATATCTCTAATAATTAGCGATGTTGAGCAGCTTTTCATGTGCTTTTTGGCCATCTGTATGTCTTCTTTGGAGAAATGTCTATTTAGGTCTTCTGCCCATTTTTGGATTGGGTTATTTGTTTTTATAATATTGAGCTGCATGAGCTGTTTATATATTTTGGAGATTAATCCTTTGTCCTTTGATTCGTTTGCAGTATTTTCTCCCATTCTGAGGGTTGTCTTTTCCTCTTGTTTTAGGTTTCCTTTGCTGTGTAAAAGCTTTTAAGTTTCACTAGCTCCCATTTGTTTATTTTTGTTTTTATTTCCATTTCTCTAGGAGGTGGATCACAAAAGATCTTGCTTGGGTTTATCTCTGGGGTTTCTATCCTGTTCCATTGATCTAGATTTCTGTTTTTGTGCCAGTACCATATTGTCTTGATTACTGTAGCTTTGTAGTATAGTCTGAAGTCAGGGAGTCTGATTCCTCCAGATCCGTTATTTTCCCTCAAGACTGCTTTGTCTATTCTGGGTCTTTTGTGTCTCCATACAAATTTTAAATTTTTTTGTTCTAGCTCTGTAAAAAATGCCATTGGTAATTTGATAGGGATTGCACTGAATTTGTAGATTGCTTTGGGTAGAAGAGTCATTTTCACAATATTGATTCTTCCAATCCAAGAACATGGTATATCTCTCTATCTGTT
>NC_041220.1:69098848-69099566 GCF_002837175.3 Physeter macrocephalus
TTAGTGTATAGGAATGCAAGAGATTTCTGTGCATTAATTTTGTATCCTGCTACTTTAGCAAATTCATTGATTAGCTCTAGTAGTTTTCTGGTAGCATCTTTGGGATTCTCTATGTTTAGTATCATGTCATCTGCAAACAGTGACAGTTTTACTCTTTCTTTTCCAGTTTGTATTCCTTTTATTTATTTTCTTCTCTGATTGCCGTGGCTAGAACTTCAGAACTATGTTGAATAATAGAGGCGAGAGTGGACATCCTTGTCTTGTTCCTGATCTTAGAGGAAATGCTTTCAGTTTTTCACCATTGAGAATGATGTTTGCTGTGGGTTTGTCATATTTGGCCTTTATTATGTTGAGGTAGATTCCCTCTATGCCCACTTTCTGCAGAGTTTTTATCATAAACGGGTGTTGAACTTTGTCAAAGCTTTTTCTGCATCTATTGAGATGATCATATGGTTTTTATTCTTCAATTTGTTAATATGGTGTATCTCATTGATTGATTTGCATATATTGAAAAATCCTTGTTTTCCCTGGGATAAATCCCACTAGATCATGGTGTATGATCCTTTTAATGCATTGTTTCATTTTGTTTGCTAGTATTTTGTTGAGGATTTTTGCATCTATATTCATCAGTGATATTCGTCTGTAATTTTCTTTTTTTGTAGTAATTTTTTTTGGTTTTGGTATCAGGGTGATGGTGGCCTCATAGAATGAGTTTGGG
>NC_041220.1:69099708-69100376 GCF_002837175.3 Physeter macrocephalus
ATCACAGTTTCAATTTCATTACTTGTGATTGGTCTGTTCATATTTTCTATTTCTTCCTGGTTCAGTTGGAAGGTTATACCTTTCTAAGAATTTGTCCATTTCTTCCAGGTTGTCCATTTTATTGGCATAGAGTTGCTTGTCGTAGTCTTTTAGGATGCTTTTGTATTTTTCTAGTTTTATTGATTTGAGTCCTCTCCCTCTTTTCTTGATGAGTCTGGCTAATGGTTTATCAATTTTGTTTATCTTCTGAGATTTTTCTTGTTTCTTGAGGTAAGCTTCTATAGGTTTAAACCTCCCTCTTAGAACTTCTTTTGCTGCATCCCATAGGTTTTGGATCATCGTGTTTTCATTGTCATTTGTCTATAGGTATTTTTTGGTTTCCTCTTTGATTTCTTCAGTGATCTCATGGTTATTTAGTAACATATTGTTCAACCTCCATGTGTTTGTGTTTTTTACGTTCTTTTCCATGTAATTGATTTCTAATCTCATAGTGTTGTGGTCAGAAAAGATGCTTGATATGATTTCAATTTTCTTAAATTTACTGAGGCTTGATTTGTGACCCAAGATGTGATCCATCCTGGAGAATGTTCCGTGCACACTTGAGGAGAAAGTGTAATCTGCTGTTTTTGGATGGAATGTCCTATAAATATCAATTAAATCTATCTGGT
>NC_041220.1:69100864-69128082 GCF_002837175.3 Physeter macrocephalus
CAGCATATATATGGGCCTTGTTTTTGTATCCATTCAGCAAGCCTGTGTCTTTTGGTTGGAGCATTTAATCCATTCACGTTTAAGGTAATTATTGATATGAATGTTCTTATTACCATTTTCTTAATTGTTTTGGGGTTGTTTTTGTAGGTCCTTTTCTTCTCTTGTGTTTCCCACTTAGAGAAGTTGCTTTAGCATTTGTTGTAGAGCTGGTTTTGTGGTGCTGAGTTCTCTTATCTTTTGCTTGTCTGTACAGCTTTTGATTTCTCCATCGAATCTGAATGAGATCCTTGCTGGGTAGAGTAATCTTGGTTGTAGGTTCTTCCCTTTCATCACTTTAAGTATATCATGCCACTCACTTCTGGCTTGTAGAGTTTCTGCTGAGAAATCAGCTGTTAACCTTATGGGAGTTCCCTTGCATGTTATTTGTCGTTTTTCCCTTGCTGCTTTCAATTATTTTTCTTTGTCTTTAATTTTTGCCAATTTGTTTACTATGTGTCTCGGTGTGTTTCTCCTTGGGTTTATCCGGTATGGGACGCTCTGTGCTTCGTGGACTTGGGTGGCTATCTCCTTTCCCATGTTAGGGAAGTTTTCAACTATAATGTCTTCAAATATTTTTTCAGGTCCTTTTTCTCTCTCTTCTCCTTCTGGGGCCCCTGTAATGTGAATGTTGCGTTTAATGTTGTCCCAGAGGTCTCTTAGACTGTCTTCATTTCTTTTCATTCTTTTTCCTTTATTTTGGTCTGCAGCTGTGAATTCCACATTCTGTCTTCCAGGTCACTTATCTGTTCTTCTGCCTCAGTTATTCTGCTATTGATTCCTTCTAGTGTATTTTCATTTCAATTATTGTATTGTTCATCTCTGTTTGTTTGTTGTTTAATTCTTCTAGATCTTTGTGAAACATTTCTTGCCATCTTCTCGACTTTTGCCTCCATCCTTTTTCTGAGGTCCTGCATCATCTTCACTGTCATTATTCTGAATTCTCTTCCTGGAAGGTTGCCTATCTCCACTTCATTTAGTTGTTTTTCTGGGGTTTTATCTTGTTCCTTCATCTGGTACATAGCCCTCTGCCTTTTCTTCTTGTCTACCTCTTTGTGATGGTGGTTTTTGTTCCACAGGCTGCAGGATTGTAGTTCTTGCTTCTGCTGTCTTCTTGCTTCTGTAGTTCTTCTTGCTTCTGTTTTTCTTGCTTCTGCTGTCTTCCCTTTGGTGAATGAGGCTATCGGTAATTTTCTTTTGTTTTAAAATTATAATTAATCTTGAAAATATCCTATGCCAATATGAGGTTTAAATACTTAAGGTGGAAGTCTTTGTTTGTATGTGACAGAAGTAATTGTCCTTTAGAATACCTGGCTGTGTTTCAGATATGATGCTTTCTCGGGTACAGTTAGCAGACTGTGGCATAAATAATGAGGACATTTATAATCTCACATGAGAGGTCTGGAAGTCTTGTGTAATTCAGTTGCCAAAGTAATTCAATGTTTTGGGTCATTTTCTCTCTGATTCTTTTTTTCATCATGACCACATATGGTTGCCATAGGTCTAAAGATTATATTCTTATACAACAAAATCCAAAAGCTGGAAGGAAGAGCAGAGCCTCGTCATAGAAATCTTTTTTTTGTTTTGTTTTGTTTTTTCTGGTTGGAAAATCTTTCCTGCAACCCTCAGCATAGTTTTCCTTATGTCCCATATTGCCATAATTGGTTACATATTCAATCCTAAATCAGTTGCTGACAAGAGGAAACGAGATTCCCATTATTGCCTTAGAACAGTGTTGGTTGATCCCCTGGAACTTTAAGAGGGACCCACCCATCTGATCCCGTTGATGTCTCATATTAAATCACATGAGTGTTTTGTCATCACTAAGACAGAGAGGCTGATGGGTAGGCAATCACTAGTATTTGCCAAAGTATAGTGATATAGTTAAGTTGTAACATTTTCCACATTGTATATAAGAAATATTCCCACTCAAATGATATTTGTATATTTTAACTTGAGAAGCATGTTATCCTGTATGTGCTACTTCATGATTGGCCTAGGAAGCCAATGTTTTGGCTGTTAATTTAGTACAATGTGTTAGTTGTTTACTGTTCTTATTTTTGTCTTGTGTACAATCAGTTTATTTCCCTGTGAGATTAAGCTCCTCAGTGCCGTTACATGATTTTGGCAGGAGCTTCAAATTCTTCTTATTTAATCGATTCTTGTTCTTGTAGGTGGATTCTCCACAGTTTTCCTGGTGCGGACTCATGGTGGACTCCGCTATGCATTGAAGCGAATGTATGTCAATAACGCGACAGACCTCAGCATTTGTAAAAGGGAAATTACAATTATGGTAAGTGAAAGAGTAATTCCATTTGAAAAATTTGGTGTATTTTCTTTCAGTTTTTCACATAACATTAACCAGCCTTTAGGCAAGCTGCTTATTGGCTTGGGCACATTTAGATAACCTTTGAAGTGTACTCTTTATAGCCATACTTAGGGCTAAATACAAACAACTCCTACCTTTCCTCCCTTCCCTATTGTAGTTCAGCAGGCAAGCTTCTCTGCTTTCTTTTTTCCTTTTTAAAATAAATTTAAATTATGGAATATTTTGAGAATAGAAGAATTTAGAAAATTAGTGAACACCAGTTTACCCCCTACCCAACTTAAGAATTAAAGGCTTACAGATACAGTTGAAGCCTTCTGTGTATTCCTCTGTAACGTTATCCTTATACTGTTATCCTCATCCAAAAGGAAACCCCTATCCTGAATTTGGTGCTTACGCTTCCCCTGGGTATGTAATACATTCACTATATGTGTTAGTATTCACAGACAACAGTTAGTTTTGCTTTTCATTTTTAAAATCATGCTGTAAAGTTGCTTTGTGTGTGTGTGTGAACTCTGTAGTATTGGTAAGGTATGCTTCAGCAAGGAAAAAATTCTTCTTTAATATTAGGAAAAGTGAAAAATATTTTAATACGCCATTAAAGAAAATTTCAGTTACTCAGTTAACTAGATTAAACATTTCAAGAAAATTACAGAATAAAAATTTTCTTTTTTTCTAGAGTTGGTTATTGTCAGTGCTCTGGATGGTTTCTTATTCTTGTTCTCCCCTCTTTCTCCTCCTCCTCCTCTCTTCCTCTCTTCTTTTGTTCTCTTCATTTTCCTCCTCCTCATCTGTTGTTTTTCAAGTGCTTATATATATATTTAACATTTTTGTTTTATTGAGGTGAAATTCACATACTACACATTTTATAATTCACATTTTAAAATGAACAATTCAGTGGTTTTTAGTACATTCACAGTATTGTACACAGACTGCCTCTACCTTGTTTTAAAACCTTTTCATCACTCCAAAAGGAAACCCCTGCCCATGAAGCAGTTGCTCCCCATTCCACTCTTGTTCCAGGCCCTGGCAACCACCCATCTATGTTATGTCTCGATGGATTTACCTATTCTGGATATTTCATATACATGGAATCAAGCAATATATGACCTTTTGTGTTTGGCTTCTTTCACTTACCATATTTTTAAGGTTCATCCACATTGTAGCACTTATCAGCACTTCATTCCTTTTTATGAGTGAATAATATTCCATTATATATACTATATATGTATCAAAATTTGTTTATGTGTTCATCTATTGATGGACTTTTTAAAAAAACCATGGATAGACATTTGGGCTATTTCTACCTTTTGGCTATTGTGAGTAGTGTTGCTATGAATATGTGTACATATGTATTATTTATTTTCAGTTCTTTTGGGTATGTATCTAAGAGTGGAATTGCTGGGTCATATGGTAATTCCACATTTAACTTTTTAAGGAACCATTAAATTCCACAGCAGTTGAACCATTTTCTGTTCACACCAGCAGTGTTAGGAGGGTTCTAGTTTTTCCACTTCCTTGTAAACACTTGTTACTGTCAAGCCTCCCCAACTGCTAAGAGGGAGTTTTTCTTATTTTGTATCAACATCTTTATCAACACACATATTTCGATCCTTTCTGTTTGAAGATAGGCTCATTTATACAGTATGACTTATCAGAATTCTGCTTTTATTGTCCCTGTCCCTTAGCTAGACTAGGGTTGATTAGGCTTTGAGACTTGCTTTTTTTCAGGTAAGGCTATTAGTCAAAAGGGTGAAAAGATTTACTCCGAGATAATAGGGATCTTAGACTAAGTTTTCTAACTTGAGCCCAGATATGGTATTACACTGTAATTCTTCCTTTCAATAGATTTTGTATAATTTTGAGATATATAAAATATAGTCATCGTCAGCCTCAGCAAAACTCAGATCCTATGCTTTTAAATAAGATATTTTGGGGAGGTGAGCAGTTGTCTTCCAACTGTGTTTTGATGACTAATCCTTCACTATTTATGTTTATTTATGAATTATTCACATGTTCAGCTGCCATTAGCTAATATCTCAAATTATATTACACACTTAAAACTAGGTTTATTTTAATGATAGTGGATGTAAACAGTATTCTTGATAAGAGTTTTTAATTTACAGACAGACCTTATTTAGATCATTATGATTTTTAACCTTACAAATGTTGATGATTGTCTTGTACTAGGAGCAAAAGTGTCAGATTTGCCATTTTCTTCTTATTTTCTTGTACTTATAATATAATATTAGTGTTATCTTTATGGTTTCTTTACAAAAATCCTTTTTAGCTACTTGTTTATTTTTTTAGTTTATTTAGTTAAAAGTACATACATTCATAAATTCACTTGACTAGGTGGACATAAATTGCAATATGTTGCAGACAAAACAAACGAGAGTGTAATTGTTAGTTCATAAATATTAGAGCTTAATTTCTTTATCTTTTTAAGATAAAAATAAGTAAAAGTTCTGATATTTTATTCTTGAGTCCCAAAGGACTATCTTGTACATTCACTTTTGGAAACTTACTTTTTTTTTTTTTTAAATTTATTTATTTTTGGCTGCGTTGGGTCTTTGTTACTGTGTGCGGGCTTTTCTCTAGTTGCGGAGAGCGGGGGCTGCTCTTCGTTGCAGTGCGCAGGCTTCTCATTGCGGCTGCTTCTCTTGTTGCGGAGCACGGGCTCTAGGCACATGGGCTTCATCTTGCTTCTGTAGTTCTTCTTGCTTCTGTTTTTCTTGCTTCTGCTGTCTTCCCTTTGGTGAATGAGGCTATCGGTAATTTTCTTTTGTTTTAAAATTATAATTAATCTTGAAAATATCCTATGCCAATATGAGGTTTAAATACTTAAGGTGGAAGTCTTTGTTTGTATGTGACAGAAGTAATTGTCCTTTAGAATACCTGGCTGTGTTTCAGATATGATGCTTTCTCGGGTACAGTTAGCAGACTGTGGCATAAATAATGAGGACATTTATAATCTCACATGAGAGGTCTGGAAGTCTTGTGTAATTCAGTTGCCAAAGTAATTCAATGTTTTGGGTCATTTTCTCTCTGATTCTTTTTTTCATCATGACCACATATGGTTGCCATAGGTCTAAAGATTATATTCTTATACAACAAAATCCAAAAGCTGGAAGGAAGAGCAGAGCCTCGTCATAGAAATCTTTTTTTTGTTTTGTTTTGTTTTTTCTGGTTGGAAAATCTTTCCTGCAACCCTCAGCATAGTTTTCCTTATGTCCCATATTGCCATAATTGGTTACATATTCAATCCTAAATCAGTTGCTGACAAGAGGAAACGAGATTTCCATTATTGCCTTAGAACAGTGTTGGTTGATCCCCTGGAACTTTAAGAGGGACCCACCCATCTGATCCCGTTGATGTCTCATATTAAATCACATGAGTGTTTTGTCATCACTAAGACAGAGAGGCTGATGGGTAGGCAATCACTAGTATTTGCCAAAGTATAGTGATATAGTTAAGTTGTAACATTTTCCACATTGTATATAAGAAATATTCCCACTCAAATGATATTTGTATATTTTAACTTGAGAAGCATGTTATCCTGTATGTGCTACTTCATGATTGGCCTAGGAAGCCAATGTTTTGGCTGTTAATTTAGTACAATGTGTTAGTTGTTTACTGTTCTTATTTTTGTCTTGTGTACAATCAGTTTATTTCCCTGTGAGATTAAGCTCCTCAGTGCCGTTACATGATTTTGGCAGGAGCTTCAAATTCTTCTTATTTAATCGATTCTTGTTCTTGTAGGTGGATTCTCCACAGTTTTCCTGGTGCGGACTCATGGTGGACTCCGCTATGCATTGAAGCGAATGTATGTCAATAACGCGACAGACCTCAGCATTTGTAAAAGGGAAATTACAATTATGGTAAGTGAAAGAGTAATTCCATTTGAAAAATTTGGTGTATTTTCTTTCAGTTTTTCACATAACATTAACCAGCCTTTAGGCAAGCTGCTTATTGGCTTGGGCACATTTAGATAACCTTTGAAGTGTACTCTTTATAGCCATACTTAGGGCTAAATACAAACAACTCCTACCTTTCCTCCCTTCCCTATTGTAGTTCAGCAGGCAAGCTTCTCTGCTTTCTTTTTTCCTTTTTAAAATAAATTTAAATTATGGAATATTTTGAGAATAGAAGAATTTAGAAAATTAGTGAACACCAGTTTACCCCCTACCCAACTTAAGAATTAAAGGCTTACAGATACAGTTGAAGCCTTCTGTGTATTCCTCTGTAACGTTATCCTTATACTGTTATCCTCATCCAAAAGGAAACCCCTATCCTGAATTTGGTGCTTACGCTTCCCCTGGGTATGTAATACATTCACTATATGTGTTAGTATTCACAGACAACAGTTAGTTTTGCTTTTCATTTTTAAAATCATGCTGTAAAGTTGCTTTGTGTGTGTGTGTGAACTCTGTAGTATTGGTAAGGTATGCTTCAGCAAGGAAAAAATTCTTCTTTAATATTAGGAAAAGTGAAAAATATTTTAATACGCCATTAAAGAAAATTTCAGTTACTCAGTTAACTAGATTAAACATTTCAAGAAAATTACAGAATAAAAATTTTCTTTTTTTCTAGAGTTGGTTATTGTCAGTGCTCTGGATGGTTTCTTATTCTTGTTCTCCCCTCTTTCTCCTCCTCCTCCTCTCTTCCTCTCTTCTTTTGTTCTCTTCATTTTCCTCCTCCTCATCTGTTGTTTTTCAAGTGCTTATATATATATTTAACATTTTTGTTTTATTGAGGTGAAATTCACATACTACACATTTTATAATTCACATTTTAAAATGAACAATTCAGTGGTTTTTAGTACATTCACAGTATTGTACACAGACTGCCTCTACCTTGTTTTAAAACCTTTTCATCACTCCAAAAGGAAACCCCTGCCCATGAAGCAGTTGCTCCCCATTCCACTCTTGTTCCAGGCCCTGGCAACCACCCATCTATGTTATGTCTCGATGGATTTACCTATTCTGGATATTTCATATACATGGAATCAAGCAATATATGACCTTTTGTGTTTGGCTTCTTTCACTTACCATATTTTTAAGGTTCATCCACATTGTAGCACTTATCAGCACTTCATTCCTTTTTATGAGTGAATAATATTCCATTATATATACTATATATGTATCAAAATTTGTTTATGTGTTCATCTATTGATGGACTTTTTAAAAAAACCATGGATAGACATTTGGGCTATTTCTACCTTTTGGCTATTGTGAGTAGTGTTGCTATGAATATGTGTACATATGTATTATTTATTTTCAGTTCTTTTGGGTATGTATCTAAGAGTGGAATTGCTGGGTCATATGGTAATTCCACATTTAACTTTTTAAGGAACCATTAAATTCCACAGCAGTTGAACCATTTTCTGTTCACACCAGCAGTGTTAGGAGGGTTCTAGTTTTTCCACTTCCTTGTAAACACTTGTTACTGTCAAGCCTCCCCAACTGCTAAGAGGGAGTTTTTCTTATTTTGTGTCAACATCTTTATCAACACACATATTTCGATCCTTTCTGTTTGAAGATAGGCTCATTTATACAGTATGACTTATCAGAATTCTGCTTTTATTGTCCCTGTCCCTTAGCTAGACTAGGGTTGATTAGGCTTTGAGACTTGCTTTTTTTCAGGTAAGGCTATTAGTCAAAAGGGTGAAAAGATTTACTCCGAGATAATAGGGATCTTAGACTAAGTTTTCTAACTTGAGCCCAGATATGGTATTACACTGTAATTCTTCCTTTCAATAGATTTTGTATAATTTTGAGATATATAAAATATAGTCATCGTCAGCCTCAGCAAAACTCAGATCCTATGCTTTTAAATAAGATATTTTGGGGAGGTGAGCAGTTGTCTTCCAACTGTGTTTTGATGACTAATCCTTCACTATTTATGTTTATTTATGAATTATTCACATGTTCAGCTGCCATTAGCTAATATCTCAAATTATATTACACACTTAAAACTAGGTTTATTTTAATGATAGTGGATGTAAACAGTATTCTTGATAAGAGTTTTTAATTTACAGACAGACCTTATTTAGATCATTATGATTTTTAACCTTACAAATGTTGATGATTGTCTTGTACTAGGAGCAAAAGTGTCAGATTTGCCATTTTCTTCTTATTTTCTTGTACTTATAATATAATATTAGTGTTATCTTTATGGTTTCTTTACAAAAATCCTTTTTAGCTACTTGTTTATTTTTTTAGTTTATTTAGTTAAAAGTACATACATTCATAAATTCACTTGACTAGGTGGACATAAATTGCAATATGTTGCAGACAAAACAAACAAACGAGAGTGTAATTGTTAGTTCATAAATATTAGAGCTTAATTTCTTTATCTTTTTAAGATAAAAATAAGTAAAAGTTCTGATATTTTATTCTTGAGTCCCAAAGGACTATCTTGTACATTCACTTTTGGAAACTTACTTTTTTTTTTTTTAAATTTATTTATTTTTGGCTGCGTTGGGTCTTTGTTACTGTGTGCGGGCTTTTCTCTAGTTGCGGAGAGCGGGGGCTGCTCTTCGTTGCAGTGCGCAGGCTTCTCATTGCGGCTGCTTCTCTTGTTGCGGAGCACGGGCTCTAGGCACATGGGCTTCAATAGTTGTGGCACTTGGGCTCAGTAGTTGTGGCTCGCGGGCTCTAGAGATCAGGCTCAGTAGTTGTGGCACACGGGCTTAGTTGCTGTGCGGTGTGTGGGATATTCTTGGACCAGGGCTCGAACTCGTGTCCCCTGCATTGGCAGGCAGATTCTTAACAACTGTGCCACCAGGGAAGCCCTGGAGACTGTTACTTTTGAATGAACCATCTCTTTCTTCCCCATTGAATTTAAAATAAGTATTCATTAACTATTTGCTTGTTAGGAAATGACAGTCACATATAAATCAACTTTCCATTGAAACTGTAGAAACCTTTTTGAAATGTGTTGGATTCCATACTTACACCTAAATCTTACTTTTTGAAATTCTTTAAATATATCAATTTAGACTTCAAATCATTGTTAATGATAGACCTTTAAAATATAAGTTTGCCAGTTTTAAAAATTTTGTTTATTTTTTACAGAAAGAGCTGTCTGGTCACAAAAATATCGTGGGTTATTTGGACTGTACTGTTAATTCAGTTAGTGATAATGTATGGGAAGTGCTTATCTTAATGGAATATTGTCGAGGTAAGTATTTTGCTGTGGTTGTTTTATGCTAAAAAAAATTTGCCCATAAAAATGGGTTAGTAGGTGTCTTGGTTTCTCCCAGGGCAGCTGTCATCTAATTCTGGGCATTCATTGCAATCTCAGCTTTAATTATTTGTCTAAATAAGGAATGCTGTTAAAAAGTATTTAAAACCTACTCAGAGTTGATGCAATGATGATATGAGCATATGTTAATGGACAATTAGAAAAATGCTGTTGGGTTTTAAACAGAAAATCTAAAACGTAAAGAACAGTCACCTTTCCTGTTCCCTATACATTTTCTTTTATAATCCAACCAAGAAGAGCATACTGTGTCCATATTAGTGTTGCAAGATTTTTTTCCAGCATGCTACCATGTTATCTTTGAACGTATTAAATGTAATAAATTTCAAGGATGCATTTCGATCTATAATTTTTATAAATTTATATTATGTGGTCTTTTGAAAACATCAGAAGATAGAAAACCACATTTTATTTGGATATAATGTGGTGTTTTCAAAGAAATATTTACTTGTATAGTATACCTTAAGAATTATAATAATAATTTTTAGTCCCTGAAATTTTTTTCTTTTTTTTTTCTTTAATGGGTGTAATGGAGGCAATTAATCCATTTCCTGCGAACTTGCTTTCCCCCCTCCCCCATCAGACTGTATCTGACAGTTTGGATTCTAGGGAGCCCTGGTTTATATATAAAGTCTCTTAAGACAGTTACGATTGTTAATTATGGTACCAGGAACTCTTGTCACTTCCTGAAGGTTGGAGGAGAAGGAGGTTGGTGATGATAATGAAGAAAATGTGGTCTCATTTACTCCAGTCTTGTAAGAAGGGGGAAGGACAGAGGAAAATGAAATGAATCAATATTATAATATCTATTGTGATACGTTTGTAACTTATTTCCATATATAACGTAAAAAATTAGATATTGATCGTTTTTCCTTACTTATATCTCACCTTCTCTACTGTAAAGCATTGTGATCTCTTTAAGGAGACGATACTGATTTTCTTTACCCTACTTTCCTGAATTCTAGCATTTAAGGTGCCAATTCTTAGCTGGATGAGAGTTGATTAATAGCCCTTGGCTACTTGTAACTTTTTAAAAATAATTGAATTGAGCATAATCATAACCCTGGATGAGTTTGTCATCCAGAAGACATTGTAAAAGGGGAGCTACATGAGCTTCAGTTTTTAGGCAAGTGAGTATTTGGGAGCCAATGGTGCAGTCTACTGCAGATAAAATTAAGTATCTTGTTAAAAAAAGTCATATCAAAATTTAAATGGGATGGTATAGCATTTTAAATTAAGTGTAAGTGTAATCTCAGAGAGATGATTGTTGAGGCTAGAAAAATGTTTACTTTTTAAATTTTAAAGATGAAATTGGGCAGAGTATAAAAGTTCTTGTTTAGGAGATGATAACTGTGAAAAATATGTAAAGATTTGGGAGTTACATGCACCTTATTTTAAAAGACCTTCAGTATACATTGTTTCCTTTCTGAATCTGATTTTTAAATTTTTCATTAGAATAATTTTACTTTAATTTTCAGAAGACTTTGATTTTGAATAATGAAATTTTGTTTGTTTCTGCATTTGAAATGCAGCTCAAATAGAGCTTTTTAGCTTTTTTGGGGGGCTGGATTTTGTGATTCAAGCCTTCTAGCCCAAAGATCTCTGAAAGGAAGAAAGAAGATTGACTTTTGTTTAAAATTTATTCTACTCATTACAACATTGAAAGTGTGGAAAAGATAGAATGAGTTCAAGGTTATGATTTCTTTAGCTGTGAAAAGATATTTCAAGAATGTGAATGAACACCAATAAAACACTTTTCTAACTGTTTAATTTTTGGATAAAATGAGTCAGGGCCTCTGACAAACAAGAGGATGGAGGAAATTGCTGCCTAGTCAGGTGCCTCAATCTTATATGAGACACTTTGAACAAATTACAACCAAAGGGACCTTAGTTTTCTGAAAGTTGAGGATTGATAGGCAAAATAAATGTTTTTTTTCCCCCTACTTTAAAGTTCTAAGAAAAAACACCTATTTCAGAAAATATATGAGAATGCTGTTTAGACAGTAAAAATAGAAGGAACAGGTGTGTATGCACCTTCTTACAGATTACACAGTAGCAGACATTCATTTATTCAAACTTGTTACGGGAAAGTTTCAAGTTAACATAAGCTTGCCTTTTTAAATTTCCAAACTTGATTTCTGTTAGAATGCTGTGAATGAATCATGTATTTACTTGCATTCTTTTTTTTTTTTTTTTTTTTTTTTGTGGTATGCGGGCCTCCCTCTGTTGCGGCCTCTCCCGTTGTGGCCTCTCCCGTTGCGGAGCACAGGCTCCGGACGCGCAGGCTCAGCGGCCATGGCTCACGAGCCCAGCCGCTCCGCGGCATGTGGGATCCTCCCAGACCGGGGCGCGAACCCGGTTCCCCTGCATTAGCAGGCGGACGCGCAACCACTGCGCCACCAGGGAAGCCCTACTTGCATTCTTAAAATATAATGATAGTAAAGTTTCTCTTAGTAATTAATAATTGTCATTATTAGATTATCAATTATTGTAGTACATTGTAATATTTAATAATCCTCTCGGGGCTCACTGTTGTGACAATTTGATTTTAGTAAGTTACTTTGCCCACTATCTCTTAACCTGGTTTAGAGCATTAGCCCCTTAACCCATCTCTCTTTTTCCACTCTTGTGATTCCTCCATCCCCCAATCAAGGAGATCTTCTAAAAGGTCAGATCAGGAAGTTTCCTTGGTTCTCAAGATAAAAATCTCAAGATAAAATCTTGATTTGTTTGTCTTGTCAGTATCATCTGACTTTTTACTCTCTTGTCTGCTTTCTAGACCATACCCACAGTGGTTCTCTTTAAGTTATTCAAAATCATTAAGCTCTTTCCCAAACTAGAGGCCTTTGTATATGTCACTTGCTATCACTAGTGTGTTCTCCCAGATCTCTGCCAGGTTAATTCCTGATTAACCTTCAGTCTCAACATAAATAATCACTTCCTTAGGCCTTCTCTGGCATTCTCTTCTCCCCATCCTCCTTCACTAATTTAAATTTGGGTTTTTCTCATATTATCCTTATTGTACGTAATTATGATAAAGACTTGTGTGATTGTTTAGTGTTTATCTCTGCCTTTAGACTATAAATTCCATGATAATAGAGACTTTATCTTTGTTCACCACTGTTTACCCCTAAAACTAGCACAGTGTTGAATAACCGTTTCTTCAAATCTGTGATGCCATCAATTACAAGGTACACTCTGAATTTGGAGATGTTAAAATATGGCCAATAGCATTAGCAGAATGTCACTTATTTTAAGATGTTCTCACTTCAGAGATGTAAAATGTGAAAAAAAATGTATGTCATTGAATCAACACAATATGGTATAATAAGCATCCTTACATGAAAATTATAAAAAAAGCCAATTCCCCATTACCTGAGACCATAGACATTTCTTAATCTCTTTGTTTGTGGTAGTCTTCATTTATTAAAAATATGTCTTCTCAAAATTACTTTTTTGGTTAGCTGGGCAGGTAGTGAATCAGATGAATAAGAAGCTGCAGACAGGTTTTACAGAACCAGAAGTGTTACAGATATTCTGTGATACCTGTGAAGCTGTTGCAAGGTTGCATCAGTGTAAGACTCCAATAATTCACCGGGATCTGAAGGTATGAACTTTAGTCTACTTATGGATTAATGCCTTTTAAACTTTGGAGTTAAAAATGTTCTTGGACTGTCTTCATATAAACTAGTTTTTATTACTAGCACTGAGATTGGTCTCTCTGTCCCCAGCTACATTTCCTGAGGCCATATAAAGACTGACTATAGAATTGAAATTGTGCTTTTCATGACCCTGAGTGTTGCTAGCACGGCTGTAGAGGTGGATTTTGTGCTCCCTACTTTGCTTCCGTTTTACAGAGCAGGCTTCTTTAAAAGGTTTCGTATGAACAAAAATATGAACATCACTGACACGGGTTGGATATCCCTCCACACTATTCTTCCCAGTTCAGCACTCCTCCTATTTCTTAAAATTCATTTTAGGCATCAGGGTGTTTTCCAGAGATATTGGAGGTGACCGTAAATGGGTCTCTTTACTCATTTATTTATAATTTACTGTAGTTTTAGATAATTTACTATAATTTGGTGATGATTGTCACTCTAAGGTCACTTTGTCTTACATTTTCATGGAATCTGACCTCTTGTATATGGTACCCACTTGTTAAATTAGAAAAAGTGCCCAAAGGGGATTGAACATTCCTGGTATCATATTGCTTGAGCTATCATTACACATATTGTTTAGAAGCATAGGTGTCCTCTTTGATACCTACAAACACTAAGAGTACAAAAATTCCTCTTCCTGAAATGCTTTATGCCCAGATATCCCATGGCTAATCTTTCCCCCACTTCAAATCTGCTCAGATTCACTTTCTCAGTGAGTCCTGTCCTTGTACCACCTTATTTATAATTACAACCTAACCTTTCCATACTCTACTTGTTCTGCCTTTTATTATCACTTGTCAGTTTCTCAGATACTCTAAAATTTGCTTATGTATTATGTCTATTGGTTATTTTCTGTCCTCTCCCTCTACACTGTAAGCTTCCTGTGGGCAGGGATATTTTTCTCTTTTGTACTGACATATCCAAGCATTTAGAACAGTACCTGGCATATAGCAGGGTCTCAATATATATTTAATGAATGAATGAATCCCAATTCTGACTTATTATACAAAATTTATGAAAAGTGATAATAAAATGCTCTTAAGATACAAGAGAATAGAAATTGTCACTTAGAATATAGGTTGTTAACCATGAAAGCATCATCTAGGGAAACCTGTGCTGAAAGGATACAAGTCAAGGCAAGATTGAAATACTTGACTACAGATCTCTGTCACTTAATTTCGATAACCAGTATAGTTCATTTCAGTTCTCTTGAATATGCAGCTTTTACATTTTCCCCAATAATTCGGTCTGATTTTTTTGCAGTTATATAGCTCATTAACTTTTTAAATGTAAAGTTGATGTTTTCAGCTGAGTCTTCTTGATTTTAAAACAAAAAAGGCATTGAACTGCATAATTTTATATAGACCATATTTCATATACTTAGTTCTTTTTACATGTGTAAATTTATGCAATCATGTGTTTGTTTTAAGTAAGTTTCTTTTTTTAAAGTAGATTTCTTGTATAAATATTTTGTGCAAATATTGAATATTTTTAAAAGTAGAGTAAAATGAAATATAGAAGAAAAATTGTAAAGAAACTGTAATGTGAGTATTTTGGTAGAGTGGAGAGAAATTGAATTACTCATTTAAAACTGTATCATAAAAATAAAAAATATTGTGTAAAAATGTTAATAATAGTATCATTTATTGCGTGCTTACCTTATTTCAGTCACTGTTCTAAGCCCTTTACATGTTTTAATTCTTTCAGTTTTTACAACAATCCCATGTAATAGATATTATTATTTTCCCCATTTTATAGATAAGGAGACTAAAGCACAAGAGTGGTTAAGCAAGTTGTCTAAGGGTACATATGCTAATAAGTAGCAGAGCTGGGCTGTGAACCCACATTCTCCTGTTTTAGAAACTGTGCGCATAATTTTATTTAAGTTACTACAACTCTGATCTCTAAGTTAAGGCATAAAGTCAAATCTGTGTTTTTCAGTGTAGTATTTTAGATAAAAATGGAATTAGGAGTCAATTAGAGGTAGAGTTGTAATGGTTTTTGTTACCTTTCTATAGGTAAGCTAAGTGTCAGAAAAGGAGAAAAATGGAGGTATAGTATAGACTCTGACTGCTACTAGTTCTTCTCTTCCATAGAAGCAGTTTTTGAGAGGACTTAGGGTTCCTTGGCCCTTGCAAAAATCATCCTGGGATGGGAGAAGCACTCCTCTGTTCTTAGTGAGAGAAGCAGTAGATAAAGTAAAGTATATTTTTGTTCTGAATCATTTGTCCTTTCTCACAATTTGAGGTATCCTCTCTCTCTTTCTCTCCCTCTCTCTCTCTCTCTCTCTCTCTATATATATATATATATATGTATATATATATATATATATATATATATGTGTGTGTGTGTTTGTGTAAAAACATTGTTATAAAAATATAATTTTCACCTTGAAAATACTATTAATTGCTTTTCTTTTCTGAAGGTGGAAAATATTTTGTTGAATGATGGTGGAAACTATGTACTTTGTGACTTTGGCAGTGCCACAAATAAATTTCTTAATCCTCAGAAAGATGGAGTTAATATAGTAGAAGAAGAAATTAAAAAGTAAGTTATCTTTATTGTGCTTTGTCTCATGGGAATTTTAGTTAACTTGAGTCTGTGACCAGCTCTGCTAATATAAATTTTAGGTATTCCATTAATAGATTTCTTTAAGATATTTCTGTGCCATAGACATTGATTAGTTTATGTCTCATCTAGTTCAATAGGAAATACATTTTACAATGGAAACAGAATTTTCATCTGTATTGTAAACAAATTTATCAAGAAATTTGTTAAATAAGCTATAGTAATTAGTGGAATCATTAAAGGGAGTTTGAAGTTATTGCTGAATTCAGTTAAACATCTTTGTTTTTATCAATACTGAGGATTTGTGCTTGTTAGGAAAAATTAAATTATTTGAAAACATTAAACTTTTTCTTCATATTTAATATAAGAAGATTGACCTATTAATGCATTGCAAACTATGTGGAAAACTTGTTACTTTATAATATTGTATTGGAAAACTTTCTGGTAGAAATGTAACTCGTATCTATCTGCCTTACGTTTTCTTAATCTTGTACTTTCCATGGTTGCTAGAGTACTATTATAAGGACCTTTCCCTGACTTTTCTGTTTTCTAGTTTTAGAAAATAGTACTGCTTGTAAATCTTAGGTTATCTTAATAAAATGATACAGAATGCAGAAAGATCTGTCAGAATAGAAATTTCTAAGTAGGTGCCTTTTCTAAGTTGCTTTTCTTCACTTCCTTACAAATTCTCAGTTGTTTAAGGCTGCCTAGGAGCTTTCGTTTGAACTGCAACATATATTTTGAGATAGCTCAAGTAGAGCTGATCTTACTCTGGACCATTTGTATAAAACTATGGTTTTCTAGACTTAAATATTTCTACTCAGGAAACAGCCTATGATGATTATGTTAGATTCCATAAAAACAAACTCCTTAGTAAACATAAATGTCCTGAAGAAACAGAACAATGAATTATTGAATTAGCTTCTTGTGGATATATGTATATACATATAATTTTAAAAAATTGGGTTGTGATGTATAATGACAGCTGCAGAATTCTGCTCAAGCATCTTTGACTTGCTGGAAGTTTCATTTCTTGCTGTTAAGATCTGAAGTATAGTTAAGGTTCAGCAGAATTGTACACTAGTGATGAATGTAATAAGCTCATGGGTTCTTGTGCTTTGTGGCTCAGTTGAGGAGTTAATGATCTAACCATTTATTCAGTTAACAGGTAATTATTCAGGGCCTACAATGTAGTGGACACTTGTTGGCACTACAGTATAGCAGTGAATTAAAAAAAAAAAAAGTCCTGTCCTCATGTAATTTATATTCTGGTTTCTTAGATCACTCCTCTGTAGTAGTATCATCAGAATGTATCACCCAGTCAGGGTAATTTGGAAAAAGTAAGATAGTAGAATATTGAGCTTTAAGATACTTCATGTAAAATAAAACGTATAAACACTGAAAATGAATCTTAAATTATGCCATAATATAGGAATTCCTTTGATACTCTAATAATTTCTGCACTACTTTATTCTGTTCATTGAGCACTACTTTATTCTGTTCATAATGGATTTGGAGTTTTTATACTGGTAAATATTTATTCATAGTATCTTAATTCCAAATTGATTATGCTGACAGTTTTAGAACTGTACTTAATTTGTGTAATTAATAATAGTTAATTATGGCAATGAGATTATGGCAACGAGATTACTTTTAAAACAACAATTATAAAAACAAACCTAAAGGAGATTTACTACCATGTGCAAGGAATTATGTTAGAGTCCATAAAAACAAGCTGCTTAATAAACATAGAAATTAATTTTTTGAGAGGGTGGAAGCTCTACTTTTAAATTAATAGACTAAAATATTTTGATAAGGATATTTTCATAGTCAAATTGTATTATTTCATATAAGAAATTCAAGGAAAACTACATTTCCCATACGTCACCTTTATTTAAAATTTTTCTATTAAAAATTGTTTTTATCATTATAGATGCAATTGCACTTGTTGAATAAAAATGTGTATAGATGCTTTGTATTGTTTAATCCTTGATGGACATTTAATGAGCTTTTCAAATAGTATTATTTCTTTATAATGTTATCGAACCTAAAAGTTTTTCGTAGTATTTTATGTAGAAACAATGTAGTATCTGTCTTTTTTTTTATATCTCCACTCCATTTTACTTATTTACTGCCAGGTATACAACTCTGTCATACAGAGCCCCTGAAATGATCAACCTTTATGGAGGGAAACCTATCACCACCAAGGCTGATATCTGGGTAAGGCCAAGAAAGGCTGACATTTTCACTAACCAAATTAACAAAATCTGATTATTTTCCCCCTGTCCTCCGCAAGGTATTTCCTAATAAGTAGCAGAGAGTGGTGGACAGTAAAGCTTCTTCTTCAGAAGAAAAATATTAGCACATATTATCTTCTTGATCCTGAGATGGAAAGCTTAGGTATAAAAAGGCAAATAAAGGATTTCCATATAATGTAACTTTTACCACAGTATTTTTTAGAATTTAAATTATATATATGATTGTTAACATTTTTTTTTAATTTGAGTGCAATTTTGGTTGATCACAGTATGGAAAAGCTGGACATAATTATTACGTAATATTGTTGATAATTTTCTGGAGTATTTTAGGATCTCTTTAGTGGAAACTAACATGAGTAAAACTTTTTAAAAATTATAAACATACCATTGACTAACCTGTATATATTGAGGTTCTTTATCATTTAGCATCTATATCTGTATTGAATTATTGAGATATATCATGTTTCTATAGAGTTGAACTTTATGTTAGAGTGCCCACACTTCTTAAGAACTTATTTCAGAAGTAAAATATGTTTGGGCTATATTTAATAAACTAGCAGGAAACTCTATTTTTTTTTTTTTTTTTTTTTTTTTGCGGTATGCGGGCCTCTCACTGCTGTGGCCTCTCCCGTTGCGGAGCACAGGCTCCGGACGCGCAGGCTCAGCGGCCACGGCTCACGTGCCCAGCCGCTCCGCGGCACGTGGGATCCTCCCGGACCGGGGCGCGAACCCGTGTCCCCTGCATCGGCAGGCGGACTCTCAACCACTGCGCCACCAGGGAAGCCCAAGAAAATCTATTTTAGATGAGAATTCATTTAACTTTAACAGGTATTTAGCCATATCTACCACTAGTGGCTATGTTAGGGATGGAGGAAAAATACTCCTTTGAAAGTAGTTCTAGAATTTCCAAGAAAAGTCGTATTTATTTTGTTTTAAAACATAATGTTTAGAAAGTAGTTGAGTGTAACGTGTGAACCCAAATGAGTATCTTCTTGGTGCCCCTCTCCTGGCCTTCTCTTATAGGGGTTGGGATACCAAATATTCTTGCAAGATAATAAAAAAAAGAATATCTATGATTGGTTTTCCTTTGTCTACATAATATACACTCTTTCACTGGTGGTTCTTAAATCTTGTGGTAGTTGAATTTTTAACCATATACATAATTTAATCAAACCATGAATAGGTTTGATTTAGATAATTTGATACTGCTTACAGATCACCAGCTTGTGTGACTCAAATTCCGTTCACTCTTCTCAGCATTAACATTTGACTCATTAAATGGTTTATAGTAAATGGCTTGCAGTATAATGTAGAAAGCAAATTCAGTTGGATCTTAATTTATAAAATGAAGGTATTAATTAGAGGAGGTGATTGTGGAAGTGTTTTCTGGCCTAATTTTATGACTGATGTTGAAATCCACATTACCTAAAAGCATATTTCAACAGCAGAGGAAACAACAGACATTATAGTTTGACATTTGACTGCTGTTTTGAAATCATCAAGGGTTGATTTAAAAAAAAAAAAAAAGTCTCTAAGAACGCGAGTGCAACCCAATATCTTAACAAAAAGGAGGGAATCTTTTTTTGTTGTTTTCATTTTTCACCAGGCTTCGGATGCATGCCAGGCAGCATACTAAATTGTCAGTGATAAGTTTAAAATTTATGCCATTTACAGATTAGTATATGGGACAGTATTTCTATAATGGATAACTTGGTATAGCTGTGGGATGACAAATAGATACTCAAGGATAAAAAAGAAGCCAGAAAAGTAATCAGAAAACAGAATCTGTGTTTATATGCTTGACAGAGTTTTAATTTCCATGATGCCATTTTAATGCTTGTCTTAGCTCAGATGAAATGCTACAACAATTTAGGTGTGAATTCAAGAATATCCAGAAAAAAAATATTGCTGATTCAGAGGGTTATGATATTGAGGTTAAAGTAGTCATTTAGCATATATATTTTGGGGAAAAAAATTTTGTTTTGAAGTTTTCATTGTAGGTTATTTTTATCCTGAGAACTAGGATGCTGATTTTATTGACCAGTAGGAAATTCAGTGAGAGATGCTTCATGTTACCTTTTAATGAGGAAAATTAAAGATGGTGATACTCAGCCTTCAAAATAAGGTCATTCGTTCCCTCCTGTTTCTTCAACAGTTCTTATTGTATCAAATGGATAAAGAGGGAAATGCCTTTGGTGTGAAAAAAAATTAGGACACTTCACTGTGCTCACACTCTGTAAAGCAAGAGTATTTTAGATTTATGTTTCTTAAGTACACTGGCATTGCTATCTAAAATTGTTATCTGGGAACTCCCATAACAAAAGACACGTTACTAAAGGTTTGATTGACAAGATAAAACTGGCTAAAATGCAGATCTTGTTTGCCGAACTATCATTTGGGCAGAAGAAATGTGTAATTTAATGCAGATATTACACCATTAATAATTTATTTTTTAGTGCTTTTAAGGAAGGCTTACACTCAATTTGCTGCATAAAAGCTGAAAATATCTTCCTTATAGAAAAAAAGCATTGTAAATTTTTTTAAAGCCACATTGAACTGGTTATTTCTATTCAGAATCTAAATACTTTTGTTAGTCATGTGGTAAATAATCTAGTAATGTTTTTGAACTAATATATTGACATTTCAAGAATATTTAAACTTTTTTCATTGGAAGACTGTTATAGTATTGAAAATAATGTGTTATAAGTTAATATTGTTGAACTCAGAAAGGTATTTCTGTATATTGTGATCTTCATAGTAGTTAAAAGGCTAGTGTATTTGTTAATTGGGTTTGCTAAGTTGCTGTGGGGAGAAAATCCAACAAAGGAAAGCTGATTTGCTTATTTTTAGATAGGCCAAATTTCAGTTATTGCTGATGTAATTGTATAGTTACTACTGGATAATTTTATATAATCAATTTAGAATTAGAATCACGCCTTACACTCATAAGGCTTATAGGTGACACTTCCTGTGATAGCATGATGATTTCTTGAGCAGAAAATCACATTTTGTAACGGTGTCTCAGGTTTGAGATGTTGGCAGTTTAGCTAAAAATTTCCTGTGCTACTTTTCCAGATGCAATTTGTCTTTTAGGGTGTTTTGTCTTCATTGTCAGCAAGTAGATTTATTGGTGCTATGACGTCTGTGAATCTGTGCAAGTGAAGCAGACAGAGCCCTTCCTTTTTGAATTATATATAAATTACCCAGGTACAAATATGACTAGTGTAATGTAGAATTAAAATTGTAGGATTATATATAGAAGTAGAGAACTAATTTTTATATTATGTGCTCAGTGAATAATATATTATGAAATAGTGACGTGCTCAGTGAAATCAGTGAAAATCTGGGAATAATCAGTATTGATGGCTGTCTGCTAAGTTTAACTGTGCTGGTTAACTCGTACTTGGAATCCCAGGATTTAAAAACAGATATAGTGAATTTAAAAAAAAATTCTGCTCAGCGGAGCCTTGTGCTTGGTTGTTATATGCTAGTTATGTACTAAATATATATTTTCCTTGTGAAAGAAATAAAAGTGTAATTTTTCTCCCGAAGGGAACCAGCCACTTATAATTTTAGTTATATCATTCATGATCTAGAGTTCCATGATAACATTAATTCAGCCAGCTAGCCACAGATGTGTTAGAAAAATATGGTAATGATACAGTTAAATGCCTTTTTAAAAATTAAGTACATTAATTTGTTTAAGTTGTAATTTGTGAAAAGATTGATCCAATATAGAAACATTAGGCTTTTATTTTTTTAAATAACATATTTAGTTTTTGGTTTGTGGCTACTTTTTTTTTGTCTTGTGGTTAAATTGATACATGAGCTCTGATGATATTCATGCTTCTTTGTTTTACAGGCCCTGGGATGTTTGCTGTATAAACTTTGTTTCTTCACTCTTCCTTTTGGTGAGAGTCAGGTTGCTATCTGTGATGGCAGCTTCACCATCCCAGACAATTCCCGTTACTCCCATAACATACATTGTTTAATAAGTAAGTACTTGGAAAATTTATTAAAAAAATTATAAGATACAGTACTTAGGACCTGCTGTTTCCATTCCTTTACCTAAACCTAGTCTTTTAATTTCATGTATTATAATTTTATGAAACTATAGTCAAGAAATACATTTAAAAAGATGTTTATAAAACTTCTATAGGAATGAAAGCAGATTAATTAATGGTTAGTACATGGATATTTTTAAGCTCTAGATAAGGTTTTATAGAACATAGAGATTATATAATTAAGGAATCTGGAATTTCTGGAAAAACAGCGTAACATTTAATTATTCAGTCTTTGAACTTTTTTTTTTTTTTGGGGGTGGGTACGCGGGCCTCTCACTGTTGTGGCCTCTCCCGTTGCGGAGCACAGGCTCCGGACGTGCAGGCTCAGCGGCCATGGCTCACGGGCCCAGCCGCTCCACGGCATGTGGGATCTTCCCGGCCCGGGGCATGAACCCGTGTCCCCTGCATCGGCAGGCGGACTCGCAACCCCTGTGGCACCAGGGAAGCCCAGTCTTTGAACTTTTGAAATCCAAATATCCAGACCTGTTGCTTCTTGAGGTCACAGTATTGCCAATCTTAGATAGTAGTTTATTTGGCCACTCTTTTTAATATTCCTTATTGATTATAAAATTAGAAAGCAACCTAAGTGTATGTCAGAAGGAGTAATCCTGTGGGCCTTTGATTCCAAAAGAATACCTCAGTTTTCATTACAGCCTCTTTTAAGAATTTTTTCTTCCTTTTTGACAGGTACTATAATTTAATATTTTATATATGCACATGGTACAATTTCTGAAAAAGATGATTTAGGGGAGGAGGATCATCAGGTATAAAATATGTTAGGAAGTTGCAGTATTTAAACAGCACTGCTCTGCACTGTTTCAATTAAAGTGTTTCTAGCATTTCTACTCTGTTTTTTCCATTTTAAACATCCTCTGTCATAGCCTCCAGCCACTGAGATCAGTGCAGTAGAAAAGAGGGTCAATGTAAATATATTTGAGGTTTTGTATAATAAAGATAGCAGTTCAACTCAGTGGGGAAAAACAGATGGAAATACAAAACTTTATTATCCACTTGTGGATGAAAAATCAGACTGGATCTCTACTTCAAACATTACGCTAAAATTTCAGATAAATCAAAGACTTAAATGTAAAAAATAAAACATAAATGTGCTTGAAGAAAATAAGTCTGAATTTATTTATAACACTGGAGTAGGTAATGTGCAAACTAGGCTTTTAATCTCAGGAAATAGAAAAGATGAATCCATTGACATATAAATTTAAACCATTAAAAGTTCCCCCAAACCATGAACCCAAGCATAAAGTCAAATGATAAACTGGAAAAAAAATTTATTACACACTTGACAAATGGCTAACTTTTGTAATTTATGTTACACATTTGACAATTGGCTAACTCATGTAACTCAAAAAGAAAAGGGCAAACACTCCAGAAGAAAAATAATCAAAAGAAAATGGAGCCTAAAAGGATATCTAGCTTTACTTTGCAAACTTATTTAAAGCATGATATTGTTGTTTCTTTAATGTGGATTTGCTCATACATGTTGGAAATCAGAGAATTATGACAGTTGAACACAAAAATTACGTTGCTTCACGTGGAATGCTTTTCCTAGGCGAGGGGAGGCAGGGCAGTGGTGGGGGAGCTGGCGTTATAACTTGTAGGGGAAGGAAGTCGCCCTGAGCTTGGCTGCTGCACTGCCAGCTTGTAGGCTTTCCACTCCAACTGGAGAACATTAATATGAATGCTTGTACCTGAGGTTTTCTTCCCAGAGAGGTCTACCTCTCAGCTTTTGTGTGACTCTCTACCAATGGATGGCCTCCTGACTAGCACCCGCGCTGGCTCGGAACTGCAGTTTTATCTTATTGGTTGAGAACCTCCTAATCTTATTTTGATGTGTTTTTATGTCCTCGTGGCAGCCTTCAGCCAAATTAAGCTACCTGCCTGGTCAGCCCAAGTTACCTTCCCAGATACCAATTAATGTTTTTGTCAGTGTTCTGGTGACAGAGCTGTATAGTTTTTTTTTCAGTGGTTTGTCCCAGCTCTCTTTTCCTCATTAGCCCTATTATTTTTAGCCTGCCATTTTGCAGAATGTGAATTTTTTTTAGAGAGCAAACATACTTTAGAGTATATTTGAATAAACTTCATACCCATAAGCTTCTCTGTCTTATCCAGTTGCTTTCTTCCTTCATTGTCCAAAAATTAGGGCATCAAAAGCATGGAAAAAACTCATTAATTGGAATGTTCAAAAAATAGATTGAGGAATTTACTTTGGCAGTTGAATATTCTGGCTAATTGAAGTTTAACCTTTTATTGAAGCCCTTGTTGTAAATCATTGTATCTGTGGCACTGTTTTGTTGTTAAGTATAATGCTTTAATCACAACTGGACTGAGGATTTTATTGAGGATCTTGCAGTGTCTTAGCACGTCAGTATTCTCATTGGACAAAACTGTATGAGAGGCTGGACAGTATATACCCTGATTCATTATTTAATTTGCTTATAGTGATGAGATCTTATTTTTTTTTGATAGTTACAACAAGAAATTTCTGGTTTATTTGCACAGCTATAAATGAGAGATTTTCAACATTTGATTCAGAATGCAACACAGTGTAGATTCTAAGAGATCCGGTCGTTTCCAATCTTCCCTCTTGCCACAGCCAGTTTATATCTCAGGTTTATAAGTCCTGCTTAAACTTGAGACGCAGGCTCCAGTACGCTAACTCTGCAACCTAGTATTAGGTTCTCATTTGAGTAGACTGATAAATCACATACCAGCTACAGCTCCTACAGCCTGTAGGGATGGGATGGGATTCTGTTTCACATGTGAGGCTTCTTTCTATTTGAGATCTTATTTTCTTGTATTAGGTTTGTTAGTTTTCCTTCTCTATGTATGTGTGTATGGGTATGTGTGTTTGTGTATAGTAGGAAGGTAGAAAAGCTAAACACTGCGGATAATTTTAGGATCTAATTGGACTCTAGTTCATTGATGCTTTACTGGGCATCATATGCTTGCTTTATTTTCCAATAAGTGTACAGATTTTAGTTTTTATCAATGTTAGTATAAATTTGGCCATGTATTAATTTCTTTGAACTGATTTCTCAGAGCTAGGCAGAAATAAAAAAAACAAGATTGAATAAAATAAAAACACTCAATTAAATGTTGGTATTTTATCTCCTGTCAAAGGGCTTTTGTGGACTTTACTTTTTAAATAGTCTTGAGTAGTGAAAGCTTAATAACAAAGTAGAGATTTTTTAAAACCTGAACATACTTATCTATAATGCAATGGTTTTTAGAAAACATTTAGATTCTTTGCAATTTTATTTTTTACATTTTTCGCATGTGACCTTGCCTGTTTCTCACCATCCTATTTAGGTTTCTCTGTCTGCTTTTATAATAAACTAATTGGTGATTTACATTGCTTTCAAGTAAATTCTACCTTCAGAAACCAGAAACTACCTAGCTGTGCTCATAGTTTTTGAAAGTGAAGCTTTTTATTGCCAACTGTCTATTCATGCAATGTAGTTGCCCCACATTTATTTATAAGATAAAGCATTTTAAAAAATATATCTTCTTAGTATGAATAGATTTACTAATGCTGTCTATATCTATTTTATACGATTCAAGATTTTTGAAAATGAAATAGCCATGCTTAATCTTTGTTAAAACTGTATGGTTTGTGGTTATATAAGTATTTGAATATACTTTTGATTATCACCAGTTTGGTCAAGGGTAGTTATTATTATTTATATAATATTTAATATATTAATGATAATAATTGTTAATTATATTAACTGCTGCCCACAAAGCTCAGTTTATTAACTTTCTGCAGACTTTACTTCTTAAAAGTAGCAATTATTTAGAATTTTCCTTCTTAGCTTCTGTTAACTTTTCCAATAGACAAGTAATGGAGATGGATTGGGGGGGCAATGAGGAGAGAAGCACTATCCATTTTTGGATCTACGAGTTGAAAAGAACTTAGAGAATATTTAGAGGAGAATGAGAAGCATAACTAACAGGATTATTGAATAGTTTTGATGAGTGAATAGAAGGCTGGTTGCTTCACCTTTCTTTTAGCTTCTGTTATGGTGGTTAAGGAAGTACATTGTGGAGATTAAGAGCAATTTGGCCTCCGGAGCCAAATGGCCTAGGCTTGCATCTACTCTATCACTTATTTGGTACAGAGTACGGGGCAGCTCCATTTATTTCAGTTTGATTTCTAAAATGAGCATATTAAATTACCTACCTCTTAAGGTTATTGTGAAAATTAAATGAATTATGAGAAGTGCTTCTTAGTATGTGTGAGTACTCAGAAAGAGATGGCCTTTAATACTACTATCATTATAACTACTATAGCTCCTACTACCACTACTACTGATTGTCATTATAATTCTTCCTGAGCTAACGTAATTTTTGATTTATGGGTGAGGGTCAGGGCATCAGCTGTCAGATACTAAGTAGGATGTACTTTCCCTGCAGAGATTTCTTTGGATACTTTGAGGCCAAACTTGGTTTTTCAGGTTAAGGCTGGATATCAAAGGTTTACCATAATTTATCATATATTCCAGAATATACTGTTGAATGTAACTACTAAGATTAATTTTCTTATCTCTTAACTTTGTGCAGTGAAATAGTGATAGATAATATATAATGAACCAGTCTGTTCTCTGTATCTGTCTTTTTTTTTTTTTCTTTTTCTTTTTTTTTTTTTTGCGGTACGCAGTCCCCTCACAGCTGTGGCCTCTCCCGTTGCGGAGCACATGCTCCGGACGCGCAGGCTCAGCGGCCATGGCCCACGGGCCCAGCTGCTCCGCGGCATGTGGGATCTTCCCGGCCCGGGGCACGAACCCGTGTCCCCTGCATCGGCAGGTGGACTCTCAACCACTGCACCACCAGGGAAGCCCTGTTTTTTGATTTTTTAAGTGAGATCGTATGGTATTTGTTGTCTGTCTGACCAATTTCACGTAGCATAATGCCCTCACGTTCATTCATGTTGTTGCAGATGGCAAGATTACCTTCTCTTTTTTTAATGACTGAGTAATATTCCATGGTGTGTGTGTGTGTGTGTGTGTGTGTGTGTGTGTGTGTG
>NC_041220.1:69128161-69129634 GCF_002837175.3 Physeter macrocephalus
ATCTTTATTGGAGTATAATTGCTTTACAATGGTGTGTTAGTTTCTGCTGTATAACAAAGTGAATCAGCTATACATATACATATATCCCCATACCCCCTCCTTCTTGGGCCTCGCTCCCACCTTCCCTATCCCACCCCTCTAGGTGGTCAAAAAGCACCCAGCTGATCTCCCTGTGCTATGCGGCTGCTTCCCACTAGCTATCTATTTTACGTTTGGTAGTGCATATATGTCCATGCCACTCTCTCACTTTGTCCCAGCTTTACCCTTCCCCCTCCCTGTGTCCTCAAGTCCATTCTGTAGTAGGTCTGCGTCTTTATTCCTGTCTTGCCCCTAGGTTCTTCATGACCTTTTTTTTTTTCTTCTTAGATTCCATATATATGTGTTAGCATATGGTATTTGTTTTTCTCTTTCTGACTTACTTCACTCTGTATGACAGACTCTAGGTCCCTCCACCTCAATGCAAATAACTCAATTTCGTTTCTTTTTATGGCTGAGTAATATTCCATTGTATATATGTGCCACATCTTCTTTATCCATTCATCTGTTGATGGACACTTAGGTTGCTTCCATGTCCTGGCTATTGTAAATAGAGCTGCAATGAACATTTTGGTACCTGACTCTTCTTGAATTATGTTTTTCTTAGGGTATATGCCCAGTAGTGGGATTGCTGGGTCGTATGGTAGTTCTATTTTTAGTTTTTTAAGGACCCTCCATACTGTTCTCCATAGTGGCTGTATCAATTTACATTCCCACCAGCAGTGCAAGAGGGTTCCCTTTACTCCACATCCTCTCCAGCATTTATTGTTTCTAGATTTTTTGATGATGGCCATTCTGACTGGTATGAGATGATATCTCATTGTAGTTTTTTTTAAAAAATAAATTTATTTATTATTATTATTTTTTATTTTTGGCTGTGTTGGGTCTTCGTTACGGCGCGTGGGCTTTCTCTAGTTGCGGTGAGTGGGGGCTACTCTTTGTTGCAGTGCACAGGCTTCTCACTGTCGTGGCTTCTCGTTGCAGAGCACAGGCTCTAGGCGTGCAGGCTTCAGTAGTTGTAGCACGTGGGCTCGGTAGTTGTGGCTTGCGGGCTCTGGAGCACAGGCTCAGTAGTAGTGGCGCAGGGGCTTAGTTGCTCCATGGCATGAGGGATCTTCCGGGGCCAGGGCTCGAACCTGTGTCCCTTGCATTGGCAGGCAGATTCTTAACCACTGCACCACCAGGGAAGCCCCTCATTGTAGTTTTGATTTGCATTTCTCTAATGATTAATGATGTTGAGCATTCTTTCATGTGTTTGTTTGCAGTCTGTATATCTTCTTTGGAGAAATGTCTGTTTAGGTCTTCTGCCCATTTTTGGATTGGGTTGTTTGTTTTTTTGTTATTCAGCTGCATGAGCTGCTTGTAAATTTTGGAGATTAATCCTTTGTCAGTTGCTTCATTTGCAAATATTTTCTCCCATTCTGAGGGTTGTCTTTT
>NC_041220.1:69129945-69130341 GCF_002837175.3 Physeter macrocephalus
TTCTGGCCTTACATTTAGGTCTTTAATCCTTTGTTAGCTTTTTTTTTTTTTTTTTTTTGGGTACTGCGGGCTTCTCACTGTTGTGGCCTCCCTGTTGCGGAGCACAGGCTCTGGACACACAGGCTCAGCGGCCATGGCTTACGGGGGTAGCCGCTCCGCGGCATGTGGCATCTTCCTGGACCGGGGCACGAACCCGTGTCCCCTGCATCGGCAGGCGGACTCTCAACCACTGCGCCGCCAGGGAAGTCCCATTTTGAGCTTATTTTTGTGTATGGTGTTAGGGAGGGTTCTAATCTCATTCTTTTATATGTAGCTGTCCAGTTTTCCCAGCACCACTTATTGAAGAGGCTGTCTTTTCTCCACTGTATATTCTTGCCTCCTTTATCAAAGATAAGG
>NC_041220.1:69130759-69131851 GCF_002837175.3 Physeter macrocephalus
CAAGAGATTTCTGTGCATTAATTTTGTATCCTGCTACTTTAGCAAATTCATTGATTAGCTCTAGTAGTTTTCTGGTAGCATCTTTGGGATTCTCTATGTTTAGTATCATGTCATCTGCAAACAGTGACAGCTTTACTTCTTCTTTTCCGATTTGGATTCCTTTTATTTCTTGTTCTTCTCTGACTGCCGTGGCTAAAACTTCCAAAACTATGTTGAATAAGAGTGGTGACAGTGGGCAACCTTGTCTTGTTCCTGATCTTAGTGGAAATGGTTTCAGTTTTTCACCATTGAGGATGATGTTGGCTTTGGGTTTGTCATATATGGCCTTTATTATGTTGACAAAAGTTCCCTCTATGCCTACTTTCTGCAGGGTTGTTATCATATGGATGTTGAATTTTGTCGAAACCTTTCTCTGCATCTACTGAGATGATCATATGGTTTTTCTCCTTCAATTTGTTGATATGGTGTATCACGTTGATTGATTTGCGTATATTGAAGAATCCTTGCATTCCTGGGATAAACCCCACTTGATCGTGGTTTATGATCCTTTTAATGTGCTGTTGGATTCTGTTTGCTAGTATTTTGTTGAGGATTTTTGCATCTGTGTTCATCAGTGATATTGGCCTGTAGTTTTCTTTCTTTGTGACATCTTTGTCTGATTTTGGTATCAGGGTGATGGTGGCCTCATAGAATGTGCTTGGGAGTGTTCCTCCCTCTGCTGTATTTTGGAAAAGTTTGAGAAGGGTATGTGTTGGCTCTTCTCTAAATGTTTGATAGAATTCGCCTGTGAAGCCATCTGGTCCTGGGCTTTTGTTTGTTGGAAGATATGTAATCACAGTTTCAATGTCAGTGCTTGTGAGTGGTCTGTTCATATTTCTATTTCTTCCTGGTTCAGTCTTGGCACATTGTGCATGTCTAAGAATTTGTCCATTTCTTCCAGGTTGTCCATTTTATTGGCATAGAGTTGCTTGTAGTAATCTCTCATGATCCTTTGTATTTCTGCAGTGTCGGTTGTTGCTTCTCCTTTTTCATTTCTAATTCTATTGATTTAAGTCTTCTCCCTTTTTTTCTTGATGAGTCTCGCTAATGGTT
>NC_041220.1:69133440-69133721 GCF_002837175.3 Physeter macrocephalus
TTTAATTTTTGGTAGTTTGATTAATATGTGTCTTGGCGTGTTTCTCCTTGGATTTATCCTGTATGGGACTCTCTGTGCTTCCTGGACTTGCTTAACTCTTTCCTTTCCCATATTAGGGAAGTGTTCAACTATAATCTTTTCAAATATATTCTCAGTCCCTTTCTTTTTCTCTTCTTCTTCTGGCACCCCTATAATTCGAATGCTGGTGTGTTTAATGTTGTCCCAGAGGTCTCTGAGACTGTCCTCAGTTCTTTTCATTCTTTTTTCTTTATTCTACTCTG
>NC_041220.1:69134129-69154416 GCF_002837175.3 Physeter macrocephalus
GGTAGACTGCCTATTTCCTTTTCATTTGTTAGGTCTGGTGGGTTTTTACCTTGCTCCTTCATCTGCTGTGTGTTTTTCTGTCTTCTCATTTTGCTTATCTTACTGTGTTTGGGGTCTTCTTTTCGCAGGCTGCAGGTTCGTAGTTCCTGTTGTTTTTGGTGTCTGTCCCCAGTGGCTAAGGTTGGTTCAGTGGATTGAGTAGGTTTCCTGGTTGAGGAGACTAGTGCCTGTGTTCTGGTGGATTAGGCTGGATCTTGTCGTTCTGGTGGGCAGGTCCACGTCTGGTGGTGTGTTTTGGGGTGTCTGTGGCCTTATTATGATTTTAGGCCCCTTCTCTGCTAATGGGTGGGGTTGTGTTCCTGTCTTGCTAGTTGTTTGGCATAGGGTGTCCAGCACTGTAGCTTGCTGGTCGTTGAGTGAAGCTGGGTGTTGGTGTTGAGATGGAGATCTCTGGGAGAGCTCTCGCCAATTGATATTACGTGGAGCTGGGAGGTCCCTTGTGGACCAGTGTCCTGAAGTTGGCTCTCCCACGTCAGAGGCACAGCACTGACTCCTGGCTGGAGCACCAAGAGCCTTTCATCCACACGGCTCAGAATAAAAGGGAGAAAAAGTAGAAAGAAAGAAAGAATGAGGATAAAATAAAATAAAATAAAGTAAGATAAAATCAAGTTATTAAAATAAAAAATAATTATTAAGAAAAAATTTTTTTAAAAAAGTAAAAAAAACAAAAAATGGGCAGACAGAACCCTAGGACAAATGGTGAAAGCAAAGCTTTACAGACAAAGTCTCACATAGAAGCATACACATACACACTCACAAAAAGAGGAAAAGGGGAAAAAATAATCTGTCTTCCTCCCAAAGTCGACCTCCTCAATTTGTGATGATTCGTTGTCTCTTCAGGTATTCCACAGATGTAGGGTACATCAAGTTGATTGTGGAGATTTAATCCGCTGCCCCTGAGGCTGCTGGGAGAGATTTCCCTTTCTCTTCTTTGTTCGCACAGCTCCTGGGGTTCAGCTTTGGCTTTGTCCCTGCCTCTGCATATAGGTCGCCTGAGAGCGTCTGTTCTTCGCTCAGACAGTACAGGGTTAAAGTAGCCGCCGATTCAGGGGCTCTGGCTCACTCAGGCCGGGGGGAGGGAGGTGTACGGAGTGCGGGGCGAGCCTGCGGCGGCAGAGGCTAATGTGGTTTTGCACCAGCCTGATGTGCACCATGCGTGCGTTCTCCCGGGAAAGTTGTCCTTGCATCACCGGACCCTGGCAGTGGCGGGCTGCACAGGCTCACGGGAGGGGAGGTGTGGCGAGTGGCCTGTGCTCACACACAGGCTTCTTGGTGGCGGTAGCAGCAGCCTTAGCGTCTCATGCCCATCTCTGGGGTCCGCGCTGGTAGCCGCGGCTCGCGCCCGTCTCTGGAGCTCCTTTAAGCGGCGTTCTTAATCCCCTCTCCTCACGCACCAGGAAACAAAGAGGGAAGAAAACGTCTCTTGCCTCTTCGGCAGCTCCAGACTTTTTCCCGGACTCCCTCCCGGCTAGCTGTGGTGCACTAACCCCTTCAGGCTGTGTTCACGCCGCCAACTCCAGTCCTCTCCCTGCGATCCGACCGAAGCCCGAGCCTCATCTCCCAGCCCCTGCCCGCCCCGGCAGGTGAGCAGACAAGCCTCTCGGGCAGGTGAGTGCTGGTCGGCACCGATCCTCTGCGGGAATCTCTCCGCTTTGCCCTCCGTACCCCTGTTGCTGCGCTCTCCTCCGTGGCGCCGAAGCTCCCCCCACCCTCCGCCACCCGCAGTCTCCACCCGCGAAGGGGCTTCTAGTGTGTGGAAAACTTTCTTCCTTCACAGCTCCCTCCCACTGGTGCAGGTCCTGTCCCTATTCTTTTGTCTTTGTTTATTCTTTTTTCTTTTGCCCTACCCAGGCACGTGGGGAGTTTCTTGCCTTTTGGGAGGTCTGAGGTCTTCTGCCAGCGTTCAGTGGGTGTTGTATAGGAGCAGTTCCACGTGTAGATGTATTTCTGGTGTATCTGTGGGGAGGAAGGTGATCTCCGCATCCTACTCTTCCTCCATCTTCCTCAACTCCCTCTCATTTTCTTTATCCATTCATCCATTGATGGATACTTAGGTTGCTTCCGTATCTTGGCTTTTGTAAATAATGCTGCATTGAACACGGGGGAGGCGATATCTTTTTTAGTGTTTTTGTTTCCTTCAGATACATACTCAGAAGGAGAATTGATGGATTATATGGTATGCTATTTTCAACTTTTTGAAAGACCTCTGTACTGTTTACCACGGTAGCTGTACCAATTTACATTCCCATCAGCATTGCACAAGGGTTCCCTTTTTTCCACATTTTACCAACACTTGTTATTTCTTGTTTTTTTGATAATAAATAAATTTATTTTAATACCTGTTTTCTGTGGGCAACCAGGAACTTGCTTATTTAGATACACTTAAGATTTATTATGGAAGTTAAAAAATACATACAGTGCAGTGGTTTATCGTGTACCTGCCACCCAGCTTCAGTGATTATCAACTCATGGCCAATCTTGCTTCTTTTATGGTCTTCACCCACTGTCTTCCTATATATTTTTTTGTTGAAAAAAATCTCAGACATTTTAATGTACCTTTGAAAAGAAATCAGAGATTAAGATAGGGTTTCCTTGAAGGTTTTCAGTCATTGGCTCTGGGTTACCATTTGGGGAGATGTAAAGAGAGGGCTGTGATCAATAACTTCTAGGAACAGCTACCAGGGCTATCCCAAATATACTATCCTGGCATATTTATAGTGCCATTAGTCTTTACATTATGATTGAACACATTTATTATTAGCTGCTAAATTTGGTTTCATTTCAACAGTCTATAGAATAAGGTTTGTAGAACATCTTTGCCTAACATGTAAGTTTCTATAATACTTTGCATAGGTCAGCAGACAAAAATAAAAAGTTAATGCTTGAAGTATTTATGATTGCAAAATTAGAGTGGATATTTCTCTTTTCAGGTAAATTACTATAAGTGTAATAACTGGAAGTCTGTGGGAGAGAAAAAGTGTCGTTGTGGAAGGAAAAAATGTTAACAAATTTTAAGCAGGAACATACCTCTGTCCAAAGTATTTTCCTATTAAATTTGTTGAGCTGTTAGATTAGAGATGCTGGTTTAACTTTTACTTAGGATCCGGAATGGATCCATCATTTTATGTAACTTGAATGGAAACTACTTCATTTAATTTTTGGTGTGTGTCCTCGATGTAACCGTAGGTTAACTTGGCCACTGCTATGCTGCAGCAGCCACTGCTCCTTTAGCTGCTCTTTCTGCTGGAATATGCATGGATGGTGTACTTTCCTTTGCAAAATTAGAATAAGCATAATTAATTCAGCTGCCTTGGGCAAGTGATTTTTATCAGATAGTCTGATACATCAGTTGGAAATATGGTGGTGGTTTAGTCATATACTACCTTCAATGCTGAGACTGTTCTGTGTTCTTAGGTTGAATTAGTGATATTTGTGTCAATAGAGTCACACAAGTAAGAGGAGCAGAGAAATATCCTTCCATTTCTATATGGCTTACTTTTTAAAAGTCGATTTTATATTTACAGTAGAATCAAGGTTAATGGGAATGGTCTTGTGCTGACTCACATGATTATATTAAGTTGGGTAAACAAGGGTGTATTCTAGCTTCTCTGTCTTTTTTTAAAAACTTAATTACTTGATTCACTTTTGGATGAATTAGACACATGTATTCCTTAATCTACTTCTTCTCCTCAGGAGCATATTTCTATAGATGATATGGTTTTATTGTCATGAAGTAGGAGTTAAATAAAACACTAGACTTGAGGTTTAATTATTGTGAGAGAAAATGGCTTTGGATCAACTACTTAAAAATTGAAATTGTCATTTTTTTTTTTTTTTTTTTGTGGTATGCTGGCCTCCCTCTGTTGTGGCCTCTCCCGTTGCGGAGCACAGGCTCCGGACGCGCAGGCCCAGCGGCCATGGCTCACGGGCCCAGCTGCTCCGCGGCATGTGGGATCCTCCCAGACCGGGGCGCGAACCCGGTTCCCCTGCATCGGCAGGCGGACGCGCAACCACTGCGCCACCAGGGAAGCCCTGAAATTGTCATTTTTGGTAGATATGCTCCAGTGTTTAGCTGGATTAGAACTGATACCTCTACACTCCAGATTACATCATTCAGTAATCTAGGAGTACATTTTGCAATCCATTCTTTTGGAGAGTTTGGAAAATTACATTATTAAGTGCTTTAACAATGCCTTATTGAGATTTTTTCTTTTTCTTTTTAAATGACTGATAAGCTTCAATATAAAAATATTCAGAGATAAAAATGTAACCATGTTCTACTTTGGGTTTCAGCCTCTTCATACTTTGAATTTAGAACCAAATTAGAGATGGGGCACAGGATCTCATTAGATAAAATGACAAAGCAGATTGCAGAATGGACTCCGAAGCCAAATGGGCCTATTAATGCATATACAACCCCCAAATATACTCTCACAGAGTCGTAGACAATGTTGGAAAACCATGGACTTCTTCCACAGAAGTAGGCCACTTGCAAAACATGTTTCTGTAGAGAACATACATGTCCTGAGAATAAACTGTTGAAAGAAAGAGCAAAGAGATGGACACGTGTGGGTGCTTATTTCTTTTTTTCTAGTCTGAATTAGACAAATCACTGTCTTTCCCTTGGAGAGAAATGTATTATACTAATAGAGAGAGGTCACTAGCACAGTGGTTTTCAAACTGCTTGACAGTGATCCATGGTAAAAAATACATTTTATATATACATACACATAAACCAAGTTTCTTGAAACATTGCTTATACTTACAGTAATGCACTCTAATATTTTCTATTCTATTTTACTAAAATAAATGCTAGTCATGACCTTTTAGGCTGATTTTATGTCACATAAATGGTATCAGTACAGTTCAACAAACTAAAGTGCCTCCAGAAGATGTATTCCCACATGGAAACATGAGCCAGGGGAGTTAGAGGTCCTTTTGTTTGCTTATAAGATGTTATCAGTTCTACCCACATTGGTAAAAGTCTGTTTAAATTTATCCCCATATCATGTACTGTTGTTACTTTTAGAACATGTAATATCTGTTGGTATCAAGATAAAATATAACTTTGGAGGATGAAATAAACCTTGTAGATTTTTCAGATCTTTTCTGGATTTGAATGAAGTTGAATATACATTAATAAATATAAGAATTAAATGTTCTGAGTTATTTCTAACATTGGTGATACAATAGTAAAATATCAATTTTATAAGTGATATCTGTTAGCCCTTTTAAGTATATAAAATCAAGTGATATGCAGAATATAATAAAACTGAGTTCAGAATCTCCCAAATAAATTTTTGTTTGTGCTTAGTGTCACTTGCCAAACAACCATGTTTTTAGCAAATAAATTTATCATGCTGTTGGAGATGTATTACATTGTTTGTTCAAATATTACCTAAGTTTGAAAGGTAGATTTAATTCATTTTAATTTATAATTTTAATTTAGCTGTTTATATACCTTGATATCTCTGTACATAATTTTGTTAGTAAATTTTAGAATGTTATCTAATTAATGCTGTAAATTTTACATTGCAGATAGGTTTAAAAATGATTTGAATAAGATAAGAACTTAGGGTTAATCAATGAAGCAGCGTTAGAATATGAAGACTACTTTAACAAAATATGGATTTTTTTAGATATGTAATTGAGTATAAATGTCAACCTTCTTGTGAAATTGTAAATTAACAAGTAGTTCAAGAAATTGACAAGTGGTAGTGGTCATTTTGGTTAGAAAAAAGGTCAGGCCTTTCAAACAATGCTGTAGGGTTGGTGTGAAATCTGTTCATAATAGAACCATAAAATTATGCTTGTACTTCTGAACATGATGTGGATAGCATGTTGAAATACAGAACTATGATGAATATTGCTATCATCAGTGTGGGAAAAAAGCATGTTTTAGGAAAATTATAGTGCCAACCCTGTACTACTTTGTTAAACAGATTATAATGCATACAATTTAGTCTTCTCAATGATTTAGGAGCACTTAAAAATTAGTAGAGGTATTTTAGATAATAGTGAAAATAAGGACCCCTACTATAGCCCTGGAACTTTTTTGGATAATTCCCAGTGTTTACTAAACTCACTTTTTCTTTTGCGTTAGGGTCCCAGAAAAATATTCACATTTGTCATTCATACTTTCAGTAGAGAACTGTTCTAGGACTGATTTGTCTTTAGTTTGGGATAATGTATAAAATAGCAATTCTAATGTTTTCTGTATATGTTAACAAAGTTTGCTGGAATCATCACTGCTCTTAGAATGGAAATATATATATATAATATATATATGTGTGTGTGTGTGTATATATATATATATATATTTATTTATTTATTTATTTAATCCTTTTAATGTACCCCTAATTGCTTCCGTGTTCAATGAAACGTCTTAACATTTTGATCTATTCTTGCAGGGTTCATGCTTGAACCGGATCCAGAACGTAGACCCGATATATTTCAAGTGTCATATTTTGCATTTAAATTTGCCAAAAAGGATTGTCCAGTCTCCAACATCAATGTAAGTAGTTTTGCAAGTAGGATATGAATTTTTTATCTGTGCAGATATATATACTTTCAGAGTTACTTGTTTCAAGACAAGTGGTCTCATAGTATGTTTGTGATTAGTATTTTTTTTTTTTTTTGGCGGTACAAGGGCCTCTCACTGTTGTGGCCTCTCCTGTTGCGGAGTGCAGGCTCCGGACGCGCAGGCTCAGCGGCCGTGGCTCACGGGCCCAGCCGCTCCGCGGCATATGGGATCTTCCCAGACCGGGGCACGAACCCGTGTCCCCTGCATCGGCAGGCGGATTCTCAACCACTGCGCCACCAGGGAAGCCCTGTGGATTAGTATTTTTGATACTAAGCTACAGTTGCCAAACTGCATACTGTGGTGCTCTGGGGAGCTACAGTGGACTTGAGGGCACTGCAGGATATTTTGCATATTTGAGGGAAACACAGTGACCTCTGTCTGATACAGCACAAACTACTATTATTAAGTTGTTTGGGCCTAACTGTTGAAAAAACAGGACTGTTACATTTTTGGGGAGCAGGGTGGGGCCGGGTGTCATGAAAAATTACTGAGACACTAAGCACTCTAAAGTTTGGTTACCTTTGGCGTAAAGAGCATAGGCATTGTAAATGCAGGGAACTGGGTTCAGTTCTGTCTTTATCAGTGACTGATTTTGTATATTTTGGGGAGTTACTTAATAGTTTGTTACTTTTTCTGTAAAACAGGGATAGTAATTATGAGGGTTAGAAATAATAAATGTAAAACCCAGTGTCTAGTGCAGGGAAGCTGAGTTGGTAATAGCTATTACCATGCAAAGGCTTTGAATTGTATCTGGTGTCTGCATACTTAACTACATCAGATTAACAGTATATGGCGAGTCTGCTAATTTTAATAAAAGTCTAGAATCATCAGTGATTTTTAAGCTGTTCTCAACATTGTGAAGATCATTCTGGCCTGACTTGTTCTTATAGGTTTCCTTTGTGTATAATGTAATCCACCCCACTGAGAAAAAAGAAGGAATTTGGTACCTTTTCCTTTTTGTTTTTTGAAGTTCTTACTATGTCAATATAATATATTCTCGGTTGAAGCTGAAAGTCATTACTAACATTCTAGTAATGAAAGTAGCTTTATTTGACATTTGCCTGGATTTTTAGCTTTTCACTCAGCAAACATTTATTGAGTACTTACTATAAGCCAAACATTATAGAGGATAAACAAATGAGTGAAGCCTCTGCTCTTGTTTTCTAGACTTGACAAGCAGTGTCATGAAAATTACCTGCAGTATGTAAAACAGCAGGGTATTCATGTGCTTGGTGTTTTGCTTCTTCTTCCAAAGAGTGTGAAATAGTCATTGATTTACAAGTGTAATATAATCCTTTATACCCAAGATTTACCCATTTGTAAAGTGGATATAATGATGTTGTTCTGTTTATTTTCCAAGGGTTTCTGTGGAGCACAAATATGAAAGTGACATTTGTATAACATGCACTGATATTTGCAAATATATGTGAACAGTTTATAGATATTTGAGGTGAAGAGATTGTCTCACAGACAATACTTTTAAAATTTAAGAATGTATCTGTAGTGTTTAAGTAAAGCTGTCTGCAATTGAAATAAAAACTAAAATGAAAAGTTTTATTTTTTTCTTCCAAGAATTCTCCTATTCCTTCAGCTCTTCCTGAACCGATGACTGCTAGTGAAGCAGCTTCTAGGAAAAGCCAAATAAAAGCCAGGTAGGCAAAACTATGCTGAAATTTGAAAAGGCATTTTTAAAAAAAGAGGACAGTTCTTGTTTTTAATCCTAGCAAGTGTCATTCATTAAATATCATCTTCACCCACAAAAAATGTCGTATTCCTTATTGTATGTGGTATGTCGTATTCCTTATTGCAAGTACAGAATAAGCTTTTTTATATGATATAACAGGGTTTGACAGCAGTTGCACTTGAACTGCTCCCCCTCAGCAATCACAAAGTGATTGTGTAACTGGTGATATTACACTGGGTCCTTTTACAGGGGGGAGTTGTCATTTCATCACGTGGCAACTAATTTATAAGATTTTATGTTTTACTTAATAGCTAGTATGACTTTTTTTTTAATTTACTGAAAGAAAAAATAGCTATGTATAATTTATAATGAGTGGTTATAATGGTAATACTTTTAAGACTGATAAAGAAATATAATGTTTTAAATAATTTTTATAGTTCTTTACTACATTAATGTTTGATACAAATTACATAGGTTAAGACCTAAATCTGGGGCTTCCCTGGTGGCGCAGTGGTTGCGCGTCCGCCTGCCGATGCAGGGGAACCGGGTTCGCGCCCCGGTCTGGGAGGATCCCGCGTGCCGCGGAGCGGCTGGGCCCGTGAGCCGTGGCCGCTGGGCCTGCGCGTCCGGAGCCTGTGCTCCGCGACGGGAGAGGCCACAGCAGAGGGAGGCCCACATACCACAAAAAAAAAAAAAAAAAAAGACCTAAATCTGACTAATGATTGAATTAATGACTGATTTATTTTTTTTCTCGAGTTTAAAAGTTAATAAGCAAGACTGTATTTTAGATTATCAGACAGGCTTAATATTACATTTGGGGAGATTTCTTGGTCACAGATTTTTGTATTGTATTTTACTTATGCAAAGTATTTTATTTGACATAAAATACATAAAAAATATTTGTCATGCACTTGTTACATGCAAGATACAGATACGGAGACCACAAAGAAAAAGCAGCAGTGTTTATTTCCAGGGAGTTCTGATCCAAATGAAGATAGACGGGTGAACAGTCACACCTTGATAGATATCAGGCAGCTCTGAGGGTGGAGGAAGGGAAAGAAGACAGGAGCACAGGAAGAATCCGGTGGGAGTTGCTGGACTCTTTCTTGAAGGATGAATAGTCTAGTCACTTGGAATGATGGGCAGTGAAACCATAGCAGGCAAACATTGCCGGTGAGGACAGCCTTTGTGAAGCTACAAGGCTGGGGCATAATAAGGGCACATATACAGGAGTGGTGGGAAATGAAGCTGAGGAGGGGTAGGTAAATATCAGTCTTGAGCAACTTTGTTTATATGTCATGCTGAGAAATTTGGATTTTGGCCTTTAGGCCAGTGAGTTTTCAATTTTGCAGTCAGTTCTACTATTTGGAACTTGGTTGTCAGGTGTGTTATAAATAATCTCTTATTTGTAAATTATTGAAATATCACTTGAGAATGACTTAGTTTTTTTAAAAAAATATGACATCACTCTAAAGACATTACCTTCATCCACTTAAATTTAAAATACTCTTTTGAGTAAGAGACGAAAGAGTAATGTGACATCTAACTTGCAGGAATCCCGCATGACTGACTGTCTTACCCATGACATAGCTGTAGTTAGCAACTGCTGTTATAGTTGAGTGGTCATTATGAATTATTGTAAGACTTGTTAGTTGAATTTTATTGTTACTTGTATTTTAAAATAATTATTTTGTTAATGATTAAATCTTTAAGAAAGTAGATACAAATTTTTTAAAAAGCATGAGTCAACTGAACAGTAATGCTTTGAATATCTTTTCACCATGACGCAAGTTACAGCTATACAATTATAAGGAAATGAAATAGTTAATGAAATAGTTAATTAAAATTCACAATGCTATTCATAGTATGTTAAATCTATATATTATGTATATTAAAAAATAGGGTTCATTGGTGCTTATTGGTCAATAATATAAGTTTACTTTTTATTGATAGTATCAGTAAAGAAGTTGAAAAATTCTAAATGTTAAAAAGTTGTAAATCTTCTTTTTTTTTCCATGTAAAAGGCATATTTCCAGAGAGGGGAGGAGGGGGAATCTTTAAATAGCCAGTATCATTATTTACATGTTTTAAAGCTTTTATGATTATTATCTGCCTGCCCTGCCTTCAGTCAGTGGCACTTTTTGTTTCACTTCTTAAAAGCCCCCATCCACCTCCCCAAAATTTGCATCTGCTCTTGGGACTGTTACACATGTGAAACTTATGTGATTTATATCTTAAAGATGGAAGGGTTGAGAATCACTGCCCTGGCAGATGGAAACACTGAAGGATTTTAAGAGAAGAGAGTGTTTGTATTTTAGGAAGATTGTTCAGGCTAGTCAGCAGAAAAGAAAAGAATGGAAGCAAAAAACCAGCTTTGTGTCTGCTACAATAGTGCAAAGGAAGTTGCGTAGCAGTGTTGATATCAGTAATTACTCTTTCTTTCATTTTAGTTAAGTTTGTATTTTCACTTTGCCGAATCCAGGCATTCTCCTCCCATTTCTTCATAGACTGCTTACTTTCTTTTACTGTCTGATGAAATCATATTTATGTTTAACCTCCAGTTCTCACCTGAGCCTTCTCTAGCCAAGTTAGGTTAAAGGTAAAATTACTCCTCCATGAAACTCTTCACAGTACTAACTTAGTGCTGGTTACTTTTTCTGTCTTATATTTTATTATATTTTCATGAACATGTGCCATATCTTCCTAGGTAGACTGTAAATTCTTTGAAGACAGGGTACTGAGCCCTATTAGCTGGATATCAGTAACTGTATAATAGGTATTGGTACATTAGTGAAATAAGTTAGGAAACACTAGACTAAACAAAGTCTGCAGAACTTTTAATATGCTTTTTAGAGGTTTGCCCTGCTCATGTGTGTTGTGAATCCTTTACGGAGCTATTTAGAACAGGAACAAGGCAGGGTGAGGTCTGGCCTATATACTACCCACTTAATGAAGAATGGGTAGACAAATAGAAAGATTGTATACAATATTTCCCCCAAATTACTTGAGATTAGGCAGTACAGCATTGGTTTTAGTGCCATATCCATAATTTGAACTCAATAAATAATTAGATTAAATGAGATATAATTGGTTACATGTATACATGATCTTTTTATAGCCTTTTAGTTCTATTTTCATATGACTTGTACCATCCCCATCCCGTCTAAAACACAAATGTTATTTTTAGAAAACAGCACACATACAATGCATTTCTATGATTTTCCAAAATCTTTTGATTCAATTTCACATCCTTTCTTTCTGAGAAAGATAGTTGTTGAGAGGGCTCCCTCTTGTGGTATCTCCAGATAGAGGAAAGAACTGTAGAGTTCTGTGCAGTTACGATAGACGGGACTTTCTCTAAATGCCGAAGATGTGTACTTGATAAATCATATGTATGCAAAACTTTTAAGCGTCAGATCATTTTGAAAATGTGCTAAGGGAACTTGATAAGGAGATTTTATTGCAATCCTTTTGAAAAGTGAACATAGACCCTATTAAGTGTTCGAGTTTTTGTTCTGAATTTATAGAAAGCAGAGTTGATAAATATGTAAGTTAAAGATTTTTCCTGGCTGTTTTTGAAAGAGAAAAGCAAATGTCTGTGTCTCCTTGAATTATATTTAGTGTCTCTTGCTTTCAAAACTGCTTTGCACTTGACCACTCACATTTGTGGCCTAAACTAAGTCCTAGTGGGAAAACTTTTATATAATTTCCATTCAGTGTTTTAAGTAAAGCAAAGTTAAAGATTCAAGATGCTGAATGTGAGCTGATAGCTCCACCAGTTAAAAGTTTTGGCTTCTTTTGTTTTACATGCCTTAGGCCCTATTCTTTTTTTTTTCTTAAGCCAAGAGTCCAAGCTAAAGGAGACTGTTGTTTGTTGTTTCTTATTTTTATTTCTCTGACTGGTTTAGAGAGTTGGCTCTCAGTTTTGTCCAAAACCTTATTGGGAAGACTTCTGTTTGCTTCCTTTATTTTATCTCCTTAAGAGCAATTCTATACTCTTTTTCTGCCAGCTCCGGTGGCAGACTATAAGTGGTAGCACTCTGGCTTGAGGAAATTGGTTAGCTTTATTTTATTTACTTTCTTATCTTCATTAAACATTTAGTACTTGAAAATGAGACTTAGGAAGAAGCCAAGAGGACTAACATGATCATCAATAATAATAAATATGCATCTGTTGAAATAGATCCTTTATAGAACAAATAGTAAGTTAGAAATGATCCCAGTATTTGGAATGACATGTGTTCTTCTGTTGTAGAATAACAGATACCATTGGACCAACAGAAACCTCAATTGCACCAAGACAGAGACCAAAGGCGAATTCTACTACTGCCACTCCTAGTGTGCTGACCATTCAAAGTTCAGCAATACCTGTTAAAGTCCCAGCTCCTGGTGAATTCAGTAACCACAGACCAAAAGGTGATACAGCTCTGCCAACCTCATCCCCTTTTTAGTTAAGTTACATAAACCTTTTATGGCTTGATTTCCTAGAAATGTAAATTATTGGCAGACTTACTATTGTGAAGCAGATATGTCACATAGTGCTTTAAGAAACATAAAGCTACTAATGTCTAATAAACCCACCTAATTGTTTTCCTAATGTTGTCAGCAAAGGTAAGGTACTGGCAGTATAAAAGTATGGTATGAAAAGCTCACAAACTGCTTATCTCTAGAGTCATCGACTAGTAGGGTTCGAGGTTGATACTAAAGTTCAAGAGTATAGAAAATTCTATATTGTATTGGAAAGGAGGAATTTGAAACTCTAGCCTCACAAAGCTTTAATGTTAAAGTGTTTTCAACTAGTATGTTTTAAATTAGGATACTCTAATGGTTAAAAGCCTACATGTTGAGTCTTAAGAACCTGGATTTGAGTCCTATTTCTCCTATTTTTTAGAAATGTGTTATGAAAATACTAGTACCTATCTTATGGGACTGTTGTGAAGATTAAATGACTGCGTACTATAATGTCTGCCACATAATATGTCCTTAAGAAATGTTCCCTATTAACTACTGTTACTACTATTAGGTAAAGTATATGCTCAGGGAAGACATTTATGTTATCTGATGTAACATATGCCTGTGGTGATCAGGCATACCCGATGGAGGAATAGGGAAAGGGAAAAGGGAACAAAAGGGGAATTTGAAGTCTTTTATGTCCAATTCCCATTTTACCATTTCTTAGCCTCACTGTTCTCTTCTGTAAAATGGGAAAACAACCATTCTGCCTATTATAAAGAGTAATAAAGAGTAAATAACAAGGTGTATGGTATCTAGGAAAATTCTGTTTCATAGTAAGCATGCAGTGTTTTCCTTTTTCTACCTTTTGGGTTGGAGATGCTATTCTTTTTTTTTTTTTTTTGTGGTACGCGGGCCTCTCACTGCTGTGGCCTCTCGCGCTGCGGAGCACAGGCTCTGGACGCGCAGGCTCAGAGACCATGGCTTACAGGCCCAGCCGCTCCGCGGCATGTGGGATCCTTCCGGACCCACGTCCCCTGCATCGGCAGGCGGACCCCCAACCACTGCGCCACCAGGGAAGCCCAATGCTATTCTTTATTTTCTTTTTTTTAAAAAAATAAAGCTGTATTTATTTATTTAATTTTTTTCTTTTTTTCTTTTTTTTTTGGCTGTGACGTGCGGCACGAGGGATCTTAGTTCCCTGACCAGGGATTGAACCTGTGCCACCTGCAGTGGAAGTGTGGAGTTTTAACCACTGGACCGCCAGGGAAGTCCCGCTATTAGGCTTCCCTATCACGTATTTTGGCCCTTCAGCCAAAGACCTCTAGGAACACACCTATATTTGAATAAATTTGGTTTATTACTCAGGTGCCCTGGAAATCTGTGGGAGTATCTCAGTAAGAAGGTGTCTGAAAACACGTATTAAGGGATTTGGGCTTGTTTTAGGTAATTTTGGGGAGGTGGGGCTATAATATCATTATCATCATCTAGAAGGAGGGAAGCAAACGCCTCATTTGGAAATGAAGCAGCATTTAGTCATATTGGCCAGGATTGAGAGAGGTTTGGTCATTTTTCTGGTTTGGACAGTGTTCCTGATTTTGTCAGTGTTGAGACATGATAATGGAGTAGTCTTGTCCTGGTCCATCATGGTCATAGGATGGCTTTGTCTGATGTCAGTGTTCTGTAAAATTGTTTATGTTTATCATGAAAACACCTAGACCTAAGTGTGTCAGGCCTACCCCTCATGTCAGGGGCACCATTTCTCTTTCTTTCATGCTTCTAGCTTAAGTTGAAAAAAAATACTATTTTTCCCCCCATATGTACATCTCTTGACATTGCTTTTCTCATTAAATCTTATATAAAAAGTATGGAATCTAAAAAAAAAAAAAGGTCATGAAGAACCTAGGGGCAAGACGGGAATAAAGACACAGACCTACTACAGAATGGACTTGAGGATTTGTGGTACGCGGGCCTCTCACTGCTGTGGCCTCTCGCGCTGCGGAGCACAGGCTCTGGACGCGCAGGCTCAGAGACCATGGCTTACAGGCCCAGCCGCTCCGCGGCATGTGGGATCCTTCCGGACCCACGTCCCCTGCATCGGCAGGCGGACCCCCAACCACTGCGCCACCAGGGAAGCCCAATGCTATTCTTTATTTTCTTTTTTTTAAAAAAATAAAGCTGTATTTATTTATTTAATTTTTTTCTTTTTTTCTTTTTTTTTTGGCTGTGACGTGCGGCACGAGGGATCTTAGTTCCCTGACCAGGGATTGAACCTGTGCCACCTGCAGTGGAAGTGTGGAGTTTTAACCACTGGACCGCCAGGGAAGTCCCGCTATTAGGCTTCCCTATCACGTATTTTGGCCCTTCAGCCAAAGACCTCTAGGAACACACCTATATTTGAATAAATTTGGTTTATTACTCAGGTGCCCTGGAAATCTGTGGGAGTATCTCAGTAAGAAGGTGTCTGAAAACACGTATTAAGGGATTTGGGCTTGTTTTAGGTAATTTTGGGGAGGTGGGGCTATAATATCATTATCATCATCTAGAAGGAGGGAAGCAAACGCCTCATTTGGAAATGAAGCAGCATTTAGTCATATTGGCCAGGATTGAGAGAGGTTTGGTCATTTTTCTGGTTTGGACAGTGTTCCTGATTTTGTCAGTGTTGAGACATGATAATGGAGTAGTCTTGTCCTGGTCCATCATGGTCATAGGATGGCTTTGTCTGATGTCAGTGTTCTGTAAAATTGTTTATGTTTATCATGAAAACACCTAGACCTAAGTGTGTCAGGCCTACCCCTCATGTCAGGGGCACCATTTCTCTTTCTTTCATGCTTCTAGCTTAAGTTGAAAAAAAATACTATTTTTCCCCCCATATGTACATCTCTTGACATTGCTTTTCTCATTAAATCTTATATAAAAAGTATGGAATCTAAAAAAAAAAAAAAGGTCATGAAGAACCTAGGGGCAAGACGGGAATAAAGACACAGACCTACTACAGAATGGACTTGAGGACACAGGGAGGGGGAAGAGTAAGCTGGGACAAAGTAAGAGAGTGGCATGGACATATATACACTACCAAACGTAAAATAGATAGCTAGTGGGAAGCAGCCGCATAGCACAGGGAGATCAGCTCAGTGCTTTGTGACCACCTAGAGGAGCGGGATAGGGAAGGTGGGAGGGAGACGCAAGAGGGAGGAGATATGGGGATATACGTATATGTATAGCTGATTCACTTGGTTATAAAGCAGAAACTAACACACCATTGTAAAGCAATTATACTCCAATAAAGATGTTTAAAAAAAAAGTAACACATGAATAAATTTTTAAAATATATTCATACAATACAATAGCATTCAGAACAATGTAAAAGTCCCCATTCTTTTTCTTTCCAGAGTAAACTAGCAGCAGTTTGGTATACATCCTCCTAGTCCTTTTTTATTTTCTTGCATGCATATACACAGGTATAAATAATTCACGTTGGGTTAAACACAAATGGATTCATACTATACATAGTTCTCTACAACTTGATTTTTTTTTTTAATGTAATATACTTTGGAGAGCTTTGCATATCAGTGCATATAGATCTACCATGTAGTTTTTAATAGGTATGTGATATTCCATCATATGAATGTACCATAGTTTATAAAACCTTTTTGGTTATTTCCAATATTTGCTATTATTAATAGTGTTGTGGTAAACATCTTTATAATGAACACTTGATTTCCATGTCAGCATTCTTTTGAGGAGGCTATTAAGTACACTCATTTAAAATTATTCAGATACTCCAAATTACCATCTAAAGAAGACTTCAGAAATTTACGCTATAGCACCAACAAGGTGTGAGTGTCTTTTCATCCCTGTCTTTACCAACACTTGATAGTATTGGTTTTTTAAAAATGTTTCCCTATTGACAGGTGAAACATTTTTGATTTTATTTTAATATTCCTGATTAATGTTACTGTTTCATGTTTACTGACCATTTGTTTTCTTCTGTGAATTGTCTTTTGCAATTTTCCATGAGATGGTTTGTCTTTTATTTACTTTTTATTGCTCTGAAGATTTTATACTTATGTATTCTGAATATTCTTTGCCAAATATATTGTAAATATTTTCTTCCAGTTTATCATTTGTCTTTAACTCATGAATTTACTGAACTTCTCTGAGCCTTCATTTCATCATTTGTAAAATGGGGAATAATAGTATGAGGATTTAATGATGTACTCGAAAGCATGGTTTTCATGTAGGATTGTAGTGATGTTTTTTGGGAGTTCTCCGGTGCTCTGTGGGCTTGGCTTGAGAACCAGGGAGCTCTGTTCAGCTTGATAACACTAAAGAGAAGTCACAGTGAGGTGAGAGGTGAGTTCCATGAGTTATTGCATGGTGCTCATTGGCTTGTGATTGGGCTTCACCTGCAGCTGAAAGTGTTCTTCAGTTAGACATCAGGGCCTTAAAGATGAAAGTATAGCTGAGGAGCTGAACTTTTTAATACTCTTCCAACTGGAAATAAATACACTTAAAAGGCTAATCATGGTTATGTCTGTGTGGTGGAATTATGGTTTTAATTTTCTTCCTGTATTTTTATAAACATTTTCAAGAATAATTAAAATGAAGATGCCATTTTTTTGTAATTGGAAGAAGTAGAAACAGTTATAAAACGATTTTCATAGAGGTGTTGAATTTAAGGCCTGTGGAGTTTTTTTTTTTTAAACATTTTTATTGGCGTATAATTGCTTTACAATAGTGTGTTAGTTTCTGCTTTATAACAAAATGATCAGTTATACATATACATATATCCCCATATCTCCTCCCTCTTGCGTCTCCCTCCCTCCCACCCTCCCTATCCCATCCCTCTAGGTGGTCACAAAGCACCGAGCTGATCTCCCTGTGCTATGCAGCTGCTTCCCACTAGCTATCTATTTTACCTTTTGGTAGTGTATATATGTCCATATATACACTACCACTCTCTCACTTTGTCCTAGCTTACCCTTCCCCTTCCCTGTATCCTCAAGTCCATTCTGTAGTAGGTCTGCATCTTTATTCCCATCTTGCCCCTAGGTTCTTCATGACCATTTTTGTTTTTTTTAGATTCCATATATATGTGTTAGCATACGGTATTTGTTTTTCTCTTTCTGACTTACTTCACTCTGTATGACAGACTCTAGGTCCATCCACCTCACTACAAATAACTCAATTTCGTTTCTTTTTATGGCTGAGTAATATTCCATTGTATATAGCACTTAGGTTGCTTCCATGTCCTGGCTATGGTAAATAGAGCTGCAATGAACTTTGTGGTACATGACTCTTTTTGAATTACAGTTTTCTCAGGGTATATGCCCAGTAGTGGGATTGCTGGGTCGTATGGTAGTTCTATTTGTAGTTTTTTAAGGAACCTCCATACTGTTCTCCATAATGGCTCTATCAATTAACATTCCCACCAACAGTGTATGAGGGTTCCCTTTTCTCCACACACTCTCCAGCATTTATTGTTTGTAGATTTGCTGATGGCCATTCTGATCGGTGTGAGATGATATCGCATTGTAGTTTTGATTTGCATTTCTCTAATGATTAATGATGTTGAGCATTCTTTCATGTGTTTGTCGGCAGTCTGTATATCTTCTATGGAGAAATGTCTGTTTAGGTCTTCTGCCCGTTTTTGGATTGGGTTGTTCGTTTTTTTGATGTTGAGCTGCATGATCTGCTTGTAAATTTTGGAGATTAATCCTTTGTCAGTTGCTTCATTTGCAAATATTTTCTCCCATTCTGAGGGTTGTCTTTTCTTCTTGTTTATGGTTTCCTTTGCTGTGCAAAAGTTTTTAAGTTTCATTAGGTCCCATTTGTTTATTTATGTTTTTATTTCCATTTCTCTAGGAGGTGGGTCCAAAAGGATCTTGCTGTGATTTATGTCATAGAGTGTTCTGCCTATGTTTTCCTCTAAGAGTTTGATAGTGTCTGGCCTTACATTTAGGTCTTTAATCCATTTTGAGTTTATTTTTGTGTATGGTGTTAGGGAGTGTTCTAATTTCATTCTTTTACATGTAGCTGTCCAGTTTTCCCAGCACCACTTATTGAAGAGCCTGTCTTTTCTCCATTGTATATTCTTAAGGCCTGTGGAGGTTTGAAGACATTAACATTGATGAGAAAGAATCCTTCTCTCTCTCTTCTTGCACTCTCCCTCCTTTTCTCCCCTTAGTGTTAAAGAATCATATTTGAATTTATGGTAACTTGTTGGAAGAGAATATAGAAATTATAGTATATTGCATTTCCTCTTTTTGAAGTTGTCTGTCTCATCTTTTTTTGGTTATTTCAAACGTTTATTCATAGGAATTTCCTATGGTAAAATTTATAAAGCTTATTAAAAAATGCCCATTTAGGAGACAGTGTTAGTAGATTCACTACAGCAGCATTTATTGAACATCTGTTATGTAAAAAGTTCTTTGGGGCACTAAAAGAAATAATAAGTCTTCACCCCATCCTTCAGTTAGGAAATAACCATGTGAACAATTAATATGTGCAAGGCAAAAAGAAATGTTATAAACTGAGTGGAAGCACTAAAGGAAGGAAGAAGGAAGAGAGATTTGAGATAAACTTTAAAGGTAAGAAGAGTTGCAGTGGGTGGAAAGTGGCATTCTAGACAGAGAGTCATGTCAGCAAAGATGCAAACTCATGAAGGTGCATGATACGGTTGAGAAATGTGGAACATTTCAAATTGGCATGGTTGGTGTGTTCATGGAGAGATGAAGTGTGAAAGATTAAGTGTTTCTAAGATGTTGACTTGTTCATGAGTTGTAACTGACAAAATTAACTTTCATGGGTACTTTTATTATAGTAAATAATCCCTTTAGACTATACGCACATGGAAGTTTCTATAAGATAAGGGTATGAATGCCTTGGTTTATGATTATTGGAATGCGTGTTTTGAAATGCAGCTATTTTATTGAAGTCATGAGTATGTTAATGTAAGTTTTCGGAAACCTCTTTTAGGAGCGCTGAGACCTGGAAATGGCCCTGAGATTTTACTGGGTCAGGGGCCCACTCAGCAGCCTCCACAGCAGCATCGAGTACTTCAGCAGCTACAGCAGGGAGACTGGAGATTGCAGCAGCTTCATCTGCAGCATCGTCATCCTCAGCAGCAGCAGCAGCTACTTCAGGATGCTTATATGCAGCAGGTGATTCTTTTGTTACTTGAGGTACAGAAGTACTGTTGTGGAATTCATGCCGCTCTTGAATAGCAGTGAATTCCCTTTTGTATCATGGGTACTTTGAACTGTAGATTGAAGTAAACATTTTGCTCAGTTTCCTGATTATTAAAAGAACATGTAGGGCTTCCCTGGTGGCGCAGTGGTTGCGCGTCCGCCTGCCGGGGCGGGGGGGCCGGGTTCGCGCCCCGGTCTGGGAGGGTCCCGCGTGCCGCGGAGCGGCTGGGCCCGTGGGCCGTGGCCGCTGGGCCTGCGCGTCCGGAGCCTGTGCCCTGCAACGGGAGAGGCCGCAGCAGGGGGAGGCCCGCGTAC
>NC_041220.1:69155691-69243683 GCF_002837175.3 Physeter macrocephalus
TTTTTTGATATTGAGCTGCATGATCTGCTTGTAAATTTTGGAGATTAATCCTTTGTCAGTTGCTTCATTTGCAAATATTTTCTCCCATTCTGAGGGTTGTCTTTTCTTCTTGTTTATGGTTTCCTTTGCTGTGCAAAAGTTTTTAAGTTTCATTAGGTCCCATTTGTTTATTTATGTTTTTATTTCCATTTCTCTAGGAGGTGGGTCCAAAAGGATCTTGCTGTGATTTATGTCATAGAGTGTTCTGCCTATGTTTTCCTCTAAGAGTTTGATAGTGTCTGGCCTTACATTTAGGTCTTTAATCCATTTTGAGTTTATTTTTGTGTATGGTGTTAGGGAGTGTTCTAATTTCATTCTTTTACATGTAGCTGTCCAGTTTTCCCAGCACCACTTATTGAAGAGCCTGTCTTTTCTCCATTGTATATTCTTAAGGCCTGTGGAGGTTTGAAGACATTAACATTGATGAGAAAGAATCCTTCTCTCTCTCTTCTTGCACTCTCCCTCCTTTTCTCCCCTTAGTGTTAAAGAATCATATTTGAATTTATGGTAACTTGTTGGAAGAGAATATAGAAATTATAGTATATTGCATTTCCTCTTTTTGAAGTTGTCTGTCTCATCTTTTTTTGGTTATTTCAAACGTTTATTCATAGGAATTTCCTATGGTAAAATTTATAAAGCTTATTAAAAAATGCCCATTTAGGAGACAGTGTTAGTAGATTCACTACAGCAGCATTTATTGAACATCTGTTATGTAAAAAGTTCTTTGGGGCACTAAAAGAAATAATAAGTCTTCACCCCATCCTTCAGTTAGGAAATAACCATGTGAACAATTAATATGTGCAAGGCAAAAAGAAATGTTATAAACTGAGTGGAAGCACTAAAGGAAGGAAGAAGGAAGAGAGATTTGAGATAAACTTTAAAGGTAAGAAGAGTTGCAGTGGGTGGAAAGTGGCATTCTAGACAGAGAGTCATGTCAGCAAAGATGCAAACTCATGAAGGTGCATGATACGGTTGAGAAATGTGGAACATTTCAAATTGGCATGGTTGGTGTGTTCATGGAGAGATGAAGTGTGAAAGATTAAGTGTTTCTAAGATGTTGACTTGTTCATGAGTTGTAACTGACAAAATTAACTTTCATGGGTACTTTTATTATAGTAAATAATCCCTTTAGACTATACGCACATGGAAGTTTCTATAAGATAAGGGTATGAATGCCTTGGTTTATGATTATTGGAATGCGTGTTTTGAAATGCAGCTATTTTATTGAAGTCATGAGTATGTTAATGTAAGTTTTCGGAAACCTCTTTTAGGAGCGCTGAGACCTGGAAATGGCCCTGAGATTTTACTGGGTCAGGGGCCCACTCAGCAGCCTCCACAGCAGCATCGAGTACTTCAGCAGCTACAGCAGGGAGACTGGAGATTGCAGCAGCTTCATCTGCAGCATCGTCATCCTCAGCAGCAGCAGCAGCTACTTCAGGATGCTTATATGCAGCAGGTGATTCTTTTGTTACTTGAGGTACAGAAGTACTGTTGTGGAATTCATGCCGCTCTTGAATAGCAGTGAATTCCCTTTTGTATCATGGGTACTTTGAACTGTAGATTGAAGTAAACATTTTGCTCAGTTTCCTGATTATTAAAAGAACATGTAGGGCTTCCCTGGTGGCGCAGTGGTTGCGCGTCCGCCTGCCGGGGCGGGGGGGCCGGGTTCGCGCCCCGGTCTGGGAGGGTCCCGCGTGCCGCGGAGCGGCTGGGCCCGTGGGCCGTGGCCGCTGGGCCTGCGCGTCCGGAGCCTGTGCTCCGCAACGGGAGAGGCCCCAGCGGGGGGAGGCCCGCATACCACAAAAAAAAATAATAATAAAATAAAATAAAATAAAAACTATAATGGGGCACCCGCCACCATGTTGGTGGCCTTCACATTCGCCTGGCAGAGAGGCAAAGGGGAAGTCATGCAGCAAACCACGCAGAAGATGCTAGATGAGAACCACCGCCTGATCCAGTTCATCCTGGACTACCAGAGCAAGGGCAAGGCGGTGAGTGCACCCAGTACCAGCAGGCCCTGCACCGGAACCTGGTCTACCGGGCCATCATCTCAGACTCCAATCAAGGGAGCAACTAAGCCTGTGCGCCACAACTACTGAGCCTGCACTCTGGAGCCCGTGCACCACAACTACTGAGCCCACATGCCACAACTACGGAAGCCTGCATGCCTAGAGCTTACGCTCCGCAGCAAGAGAAGCCACTGCAATGAGAAGCCTGAGCACTGCAACGAAGATTAGCCCCTGCTAGACGCAGCTAGAGAAAGCCCGCGCGCAGCAGTGAAGACCCAACGCGGCCAAAAGTGGAGAACAGTATGGAGGTTCCTTAAAAAACTACAAATAGAACTACCATACGACCCCGCAATCGCACTACTGGGGGGCATATACCCTGAGAAAACCATAATTCAAGAAGAGTCATGTACCGAAATGTTCATTGCAGCTCTATTTACAATAGCCAGGACATGGAAGCAACCTAAGTGTCCATCAACAGATGAATGGATAAAGAAGATGTGGCACATATATACAATGGAATATTACTCAGCCATAAAAAGAAATGAAACTGAGTTATTTGTAATGAGGTGGATAGACCTGGAGTCTGTCATACAGAGTGAAGTAAGTCAGAAGGAGAAAAACAAATACCGTATGCTAACACATATATATGGAATCTAAGAAAAAAAAATGTCATGAAGAGATTAGTGGTAGGACAGGAATAAAACACAGACCTACTAGAGCATGGACTTGAGGACATGGGGAGGGGGAAGGGTAAGCTGTGACGAAGTGAGAGAGTGGCAGGGACATATATGCACTACCAAATGTAAATTAGATAGCTAGTGGGAAGCTGCCGCATAGCACAGGGAGATCACCTCTGTGCTTTGTGACCACGAGAGGGGTGGGATAGGGAGGGTGGGAGGGAGGGAGACGCAAGAGGGAAGAGATATGGGAACATATGTATATGTATAACTGATTCACTTTGTTTTAAAGCAGAAACTAACACCATTGTAAAACAGTTATACTCCAATAAAGATGTTAAAAAAAAAAGAATATATATTTTATTTGTATTCTGTGAGATACTCAAGAATACTCCTGTTGTAATAGGTTGTATCGTGGCTTTATGAAGCAAAGGATGTTCACCCAGTCGTTTGGAATTGCAAATAAGTACTGCAATTTATGATGAATATTATCTTTTTCAGGTTACATTTTGAGTTCATATATATAGACTAATAATGTTATTGTTGGAAAGGCGATATTAGACTTTCAGAAGTAATATTGTCTTGGGTTTTTGTTCTTATTTTTTCTTTTTTTGCCTGTGTTGGGTGTGTGTGTGTGTGTATGTGTATGTCTGTAGGGTTGGCATTTAAGAGTTGGAAGGGACATAGAAAAATATGACCTTAAGTTCTAGTCTGTCCTTTGCCTCATGAGAACCTGTGCATCTCTAGTTTCACTAAACTATTTTAAATTTAATGACTGTCATCATCGTCCTTCCATCATTTCCTGAACTATTTTTGAGCCAATTATATGCATGCTACTTCTCATGGGTATACCCGTCCTCTGGTCTTGACTGATAGACCCAGAGTGGAGGATAGTTAAATAGGGGTGCCATTGGATAGCCAGAAGGTATCATTGAAGGGGAGACAGAGGAGCATGGGAATTTACTGTAATGGTTCCTGGACACAGGTCACTTCAGGGGTCTTCATCAGCTGGTAAACGTGTTTAGGTTTAGGTTTCTTCCAGGCATCCTTAAACTGTGCTGGAGATGGTTTTAGTTGAATCTGTTACGTTTCATTGATAATTTTGAAACCAATTCCAATAAGCTGATTTAAGTTATAGTCACTTACTGACTATAGGTATCTTACATTAGTGTTTGGACTATTGAGTACCCAAGTCATTGTTATGGTAAGATCAATACCTAAAAAAAAAAGGCATGAGTAATACTGATGAGTTTGTGTTTCCAATTGTAGTATCAGCATGCAGTGCAACAGCAACAGATACTTCAACAACAGTTTTTAATGCATTCAGTATATCAACCGCAACCTTCCGCATCACAGTATCCTACAATGGTAAGCGTTATGTAATTTCTAGAGATTTCTCTCTGAATATACATTCCAGTGTTGGAATTCACAGTACGAATAGTATTATTCAGAATTTAATAATTCAGAATCAACTCAAGTTAGTTTATTAACATGTATTTTATCAAAGCCAGTTATGTATTCTTTTTTTGTGGTATGCGGGCCTCCCTCTGTTGTGGCCTCTCCCGTTGCGGAGCACAGGCTCCGGACGCGCAGGCTCAGCGGCCATGGCTCACGGGCCCAGCCGCTCCGCGGCATGTGGGATCCTCCCAGACCGGGGCGCGAACCCGGTTCCCCTGCATCAGCAGGCGGACGCGCAACCACTGCGCCACCAGGGAAGCCCTCAGTTATGTATTCTTAAGCAGCTTTACATTGGGCTGAACGTGGATCTGGCACATCTTATCTGATAGTATAAGGAGATGATTGGTTACCCAGGATCTCTTGTCATATGTCTCTCTCATTTGGCAAATGTCTGTTGAAGAAAAGAAAAGAAAAGAAACCCAAAGGAAAGTTGCATTTGCTTCAGAGAATAGTTTGACCTGTTTTTACAGCAACCGCTATACCAAGTGACTTTAAACTACCATATCATTTTTTCTTAAACTATTTAAAGGCGAATTTTTGAATCCTGCCAGGTGACCCTAACTTTCCAGTTCCTTTTTTTTAAAATTGAGGTATAATTGACATAAGATTTTATTCGTGTACCGGAAACTGTCTACCTGAGATAACGTAATAATTCCATATTCGTATATATTACAAAATGATCACCACAGTAAGTCCAGTTAAACAACTTCTTAAATATATTTATTTCATCTTGTAGTTTTCTAGTAGCGAGCCACTCCTTCAGGTAAAAATTGTTTTTCAGGTTTCTGATTTTGTTGCCAGTGTGAAAAGGAAGGAGCATAGTAAATAGGTGCAACGCTGACAGTGCTTTACTGACCTTGAGCATTTTTTTGTATAATGGCATTTTTTGTTTCAGATGCAGCAGTATCAGCAGGCTTTCTTGCAGCAGCAAATGCTAGCTCAACATCAGCAGTCTCAACAACAGGCATCACCAGAATATCTCACTTCCCCTCAAGAGTTCTCACCGGCCTTAGTGTCCTACACTTCATCACTTCCAGCTCAGGTTGGAACCATAATGGACTCCTCTTATAGTGCCAATAGGCAAGTATTTTTCCATTGAATACAGAGGAAATTATTGTGGGAGTGGGTGTTACCATGGTGTGGAGTCACTAAGTGGCTCCTGAATTAATTTAGAGCCCATCTTAGAGTTCCCTTTTTTTCTTTTACTAGTCCTCTCTCCTGACCCCTTTGCATCTCCATCCTTCTTTCCATTTCCATCAGTTAATTCTACTAACTGCTATTTGCAAATAAGGCTTAGCAACATCCAGCAGCATTTAAGGCTAAGAAAATTATTAGCTTATAAGTTAAGACATTCTTTGTCTGACAAACTTAGTAGTTTAAAATAATGATAAACATTTATTATCTCACACACTTTCTTTGGATCAGGAATTTAGGAGTAGCTTGCCTATATGGTTATGACCAGGGAAGGGTCTCTCATGAGGTTACAGTTAAGATGTTGGCTGGGGCTGCAGTCCACTGAAGGCTTGCCTGGTACTGGTGGATCGGTTTGTAAGGTCACTCACATGGCTTTGGGCAGGAGGCCTCACTTTTTTGTCACGTGGATCTCTCCAAAAGGCTGCTTGAGTATTCTCTTTGGCAAAATCAAAGACTGTTTTGAACAAGGAATTGTTTATTCTGGTTTCTTCCAGAACACGTGGTCCAAAAAAGAGGACAAGGAGGAACCTTTGATGCCTTTTATGATCTAGTCTCAGAAGTCACACGTTGGCACTTTCACCATATTTCATTTGTTAGAATTGAGTCACTAGATCTAGCCCACATTCAAGGGCAGGGGAATTTGGTTCCACCCTTTGAAGGGAGGAGTGTCAAAGGACTTGCAGACATATTTTAACATGTGTTTGAAGTGTAGGTTAATGTGACACCCCCCATTGAGTTACAGTCTGTGAAGAAGAATCCATAAATTCATTCCAGGACCAGGAGGAAGATGATTCAGATAGGGAATCCTAAAGTTGTAAAAGGATCATTGACAGGCAGGAGGGGAATGCCCACTTCTCTTTGAGTTTTAACCTCTCTTATCTGTGTTTCTAGAACTCGGAAAGTCCTTAAAGGTAGTTTTGGAATTAGAGATGGGATTCCTTCATATGGAGGCAGGCTTAGACTTTGGCAGTTGGTGCATTCCTAGAGTGAGTTCTAAACTGAATTACATTTATTATTAAGATACCTAAGTTATATTTACTAGAAAGACTATCTACTATTGGCCAATTCTAGCTTTCAGTAAGTGTTTAAACATTCTGTTCTTGGCTCAGCTATACTGAAGGGGCTTGGGCTAGGGGATTAAATGGGCAACTTTTGCCCTTTCTTCCCTTTCAAGATCTGTGTGGTGGCAATGGAAGTGAGCTCCCAAGGGGAAGGTGAATTTAAGGGGATGAGTCAAGGCTTGCAAAATTGAGATACTTCTTTAGAAGCACATAGAGATTTTACCTCCATTACCAGTGTTAGAAGATCTGGATCTGAATTATTAAATGAACTTGACAACTTTGTTATACTGCCTCGTGCCTATGCTGTATTTCCAGGCTGGGTTGAGGGAGAGGTACCCAGGTATTCTTAGGTTAAGAAGGCTTTAAACTCTAATCTTCTATTAAAAGCCAAGAGGCCTATTGGATAACTTTCATAGAACCAGTAGTCCTAGGCTCCAGACTATAGATATTTTAAACACCATGAATAATTTATTATATAGAAAATAACCCTCCTCTAGTTTTAGGCAATTCATAAAACAATTCTAGCAGCTCACCTTTTGTTGATAGCTATGTAGAGAATGTCTTTGTCAAAGGGAAAATTATTGTGGTGTCTCTCAGCATAACCAGGACATAAAATCACCTTAGTCAATAGTGATTTTAGAGTGATACTGTTTGATATGGCAACTGATTTTCACTTTAAGGTTTATTCACTATGATAAATAATAGTTAATATTTAATGAGTGCTTATTTATTTATTTATGTTCTCTCTGCTTTACATGTATTAAATCATTTAATCTTCTCAGTAACCCTATGAGGTAGATACTGCTACTCTTGTTTCACAGATAAGGAAGTTGAGACCTAGAGAAGTTAAGGAACTTGCCCAAGGGTACACAGCTAGTGTGACCTTTATGGAGGTGATTCAAATCCCATGTGGTCTCCTTCCAATCCATGCCCTTACTGCCACCTCCATCATAATAAAATGATCTGCTTTTCCAAGTATTTATAAAGTATGAACTAGGAAACTTTAAAATTTTCAATTATAATGTATTTTTTTCCTCCTTTTTCCTCTCTTAATTTTTATTCTAGGTCAGTTGCTGATAAAGAGGCAGTTGCAAATATTACAAATCAGAAGAACATCAGTAACCCACCTGATATGTCAGGGTGGAATCCTTTTGGAGAGGATAATTTCTCCAAGTTAACAGAAGAGGAACTGTTGGACAGAGAATTTGACCTTCTAAGATCAAGTAAGGGACACTTGAAGGCTTATTTTGCTTCACAGTAAAATAACAGCTCTATAATTATTCAGCAAGGCCAAAGACTGTTTTGGGATGGTAAAGAGAAAATTCTTTTTGCGCATTTGAGGGCAAAATTCAGGCCATCTTCTTTTACGTATACTATCAAACTATATTATGTGCTTTAGAAATCAATTGCTTGATAGTAGCTATTAAACCCAAGATTGCTGATAATAGCCTGATTCTGAGCACTTAAATACTGCATATCTTTGAATGTTAATTCAGAAATCTCCAAAAAATGGAAAATTAATGTTCAAATAAAAAGGGAGAGATTAGTATCTTGCCTTACTAATCATTTTGCAGCTCTGTTTTCTTGCACACTCAGTAGAAGATATTGTGGGTCTGAGATGCCCTTTGAAAGTGCCTGAAAGAAAACATGGGCTACTACATTATGTTAATGTTTTGTAATGTCCTTTTAATGAGTGGTGACATAAACGGGCTGCCTTGTTGTCCTGGTATGGCAAAAGTGAAATAAATTCTTTTCCATTTAAAATCAGATATCTCAATGTTTTTACTTGCAGTCATTGCCTTTTCTTAAACTACCTAATATACATGTCAAGTCTCGCTATACATATTTTAGAAGTTATTTTTTGGAAAAGGTATGTATGGAGTATTTTGGGGAGGTTGCAAAACAGTAGCAAAAAGCTCACTCCTGGAGTCTATAGATAATTGTCAGGTTTCTGAGTCTTGCGGGGGGGTGTGTGTGCACGTGTGTGCCCAGTGTGTTTCCCCATTTTGCATGTGAAAAGACGGTCTTGATGGTCCCCAGTTATAGTTCCTAGTTTCTATTTTATTTTAGGTAACTGGCCTTATGAGAACATTTATTAGATGAAGTACTTTGTTCCAAATTGGTATATATTTTATATAAAGTTTATAAATGCCCTGAATTCATGTAAGAATAGTTGTTTGGAATTTAAATTGGTATTTTACATATTGGCTATATGATTATGAAAAATTAAATTGATTAAATGCAGATATAAAAATGAGTTCTGAGCCTTTAATAAAGGTTTGTTGACTTTGGTAAAACCAGTCTTACATTTTTTTATTAAAAAAATTTGTTTTAAACTACAACATTTTTGTTTGGCATTTTTCCTACAATTTATGTTGAGTGGTCCCCAAAGCAAGGTTTTTAAAAAAGGAAGTAAAATATCTCTTTCCTTTAGGGGGATGGTAGGGAGATACAGGGGGTAACCAATCATTGTAATTTACAGAATTATTTTTAAAGCAAAAGGGAAAATTAAAATATTCATTTTAATGTATTCTGACCAGGATAGTAACTAAGGTTTGCTAAATCAGTTTTTTCTACTCTTTGGGTGAACACTCCCCTCCCGACTGTTTTTAAAAAATAAATCAATTTATGGAATGGGTAAAGTATTCACATTTTTTTTTGTGCCTTATAAAAATGTTATTCTAAGCTCCCTAGAATTTGTAGTGACACCCAAGTGTTATTAGTTACTTTGCATAGGCAAGAATGGCATACAAATACTCATGTATACCTAACTTCATAAAAATTGTATTTAACATGTAAAACTCTTAACCAGCTATTTGCTTGCAAACTTTAAGGTCTGATTACATGTGTAATTTGTGTATGTGTTCGTATACACATGTGTATGCCAAAGAGAGTTCAGACTTCATTGCAGCATTAGATATGGAAAGATACTAAGTTCCAAATGGCAGTGCAGGAGGAACTTTATCTGAAGGTCAGACTTGGAGCAACTCAGCCATTTGGGAAACTGCCTAGATGGTCCCCGAGCTATTGAAATCACTGTCACAAGGACAGTGTACTTAAATTGGCACATAGCACCAGAAAACGTGAATTCTGATACGTGGCCAAGTCGTTTAACTAGGTTTAACTCTGTTAAGTCACTTAACTGCTGTTTCACTTACTCATTTATAAACTGGGTATAATGATGCTTACTTCATAGGGTTGCCAAGAAGATTAAATAATGTCTTTAAAGAGTCTGGGCACTCCATAAATGTCACCTCTGCTTTTCTCACCTTCTGTGTAAGTCTTTGGGCTCTGACTCCTGAGGTTATTGCTCTATAACCAGCATTTAAAAATTATATCTAAACTGTCAGGTTTCTCAGCTGGCAATTAAAAAAACCAAATAGAAGGGGCTTTGTGGGCAAACACATCAACAGCAGAAGTGATGTATGACAGCATGGAAAGAGATGGAAAAATGTCTGGTTTTCCCTTAATAATTGATATTCATAGTAATGGGGTTCAAAAAAGTGAAATGTCTTTAATAAAGTTTATAAAGAAATCAATAAAGTATAGAATATAGTTTAGAAAGATTTCCTCCCAGATTTGACTTTATTGTAATATTGAGTCATCTTTAGCACCCATTTCACTCACAACCAATAAGTTATCTAATATTTGATCTACTTGATAAGGGTTTAAATTACACCGATGGGCAAAAGACCTCTTCTAGAACCTTAAGTTTCAGTGGACTAACGGTGTAATGAAAATTGATTGTTGGTCATTACTGGTTGGTTCCTCTGTCCCTATCAACTTTTTCCAAAATGAATAAATTATCAATGCATTTGGAATATCAAATTTTATCTTGTTTCTCAGCACAGATATTTATCAACAATTTTTCAAAGTCCTGTCTGAGATTTTTTATATTTGGCTTATGACAGCTTTCCAGTGAGAAACTGAATACTTTTATGTATGGTCCTTAAAAATATAGGCATTGCCTATGTAATGATTGTTCAGAATAAAACATTGCCATTTGAGGTTTTATTTTTTAAATGGTATGTGGTTATTTATTTTTTTAAAAAAAGCAAAAAGATATGCTGTCTAGGAAATATTTTACTTGTGTGTATTTTCCAGAAGGTAATTTAAAAATTATATTTTGAAATACTAAAATTCCAAGATACTAGTAATTGGTAATAAAGAAACCTGATTTTTAGTATCTTTAAGAGAACAGTTGAATCCAGCTGGCAAAGGGATTTAACATATAAAATATAAATCAAATTCTTCTTGCTTTTGCTTTCAGTGTAACAATATTTATGGTTTGAAATTTTTTACCTGTTCCTATTTAATACTAAAACATTAAATCGAAATTAAGCATTATTAATAAAGCCAGTCTCAATATTTTTTACAGTTTAAGCTTGTATTTTTCATGGTCTTTTGTATCAAAGCATCCAGATTTTAGTATGTAAACTTTAGAAATCTAATTGTCGTAATATTTAATGCATTAAACACTAATTAGAATACAGGTGTTTGCTTTGGGAAAATTTTTAAGTTGCAGTTGTTTGAATAGTTGTGTAGCTCTACATGTTAATTAAAAGTAATACTTGATGGAATATTGTTTTCTTGTCGATAGTGGATTTATTGTTTATTTCTGTTTAAAATTGCATCAAAATAACTAAGAGTAGAAGAAACTAAAGACTGTGGCTGCTTTGCATATTCTACTGAATGTGTTGGGGTTTTTTTTTCTGAAGCCACAGTATGAAATAGATATAAACATCTGTATATATAGTAAGTTTGTTGTAAAACATTAACTTTCACCATTTTAAGCTGATTCAGACCTATCACTGTTCCTTTAGGGCAGAATAACAGAACTTTTCAGGTATATTAGAACAGTGTCAAAAGTATCAGATGAAGACTGTACTTTTAAACCTTATTCTTTAACCTTTTGGCTATTCAAGCCATTATCCATATAAGCTGCTGAATTAACTTTTTAGAGTATATTAATTTTCTGATGATAGTATGGAATAGTTTGATTTTAGGACTTTAAAATCCTGTATTTTTGCCATTTGTATCCATTATAATTCTTGAAAAGATACTGTCTTTATTCAGCACACAATTCTTTTGGGAAGGCAGGAAGAGGTAAGTTTCTTATATTGGACAAATCAAGCTCAAGTTTTGCTCTAATGAAAAGAAAACCAGTTCTTTGAAAATGGAGCTTAAATACATTTTAGGGGTGACTATGTATTTGAAACTCTACATACCATTTTGTTAGTTTTTATTTATAGGTAATTGATAATTTAAAAAATTAATATGTATGTTTATTTTTTATTTTGTGCCCTGGGACCCAGATTATCATGTGAACTTTAGAAATCTAAATGGTTTTTTAAAAATCTTCCATGGAAAAATTGATCCTGTGTTTTTTGGAACAATGAGAACATGATTCATTATATAGTGAGTTTATTCTGCTTCCTGTTTTGAAATAATTGGATAAATGAACTTCGTATGGAACAGTATCTTCATATTTTAACTTATGGGGACCCCATATATAAAAAATATTTGTTTACCCCTACATGATAGTATTGGTACTCTTGTCGTAACTACATGGTGCTGTTTATACATTTACCATGAATTTACCATAGATAGATGGAGATAACACATCACTGCATGAGGATTCAGAGAACTTTAGTGGTAACTTTGCATTTTTATATGCTGGGAACCATTGGAACAGTAGTGGTTTATAAACCTGGAGAATATGTTAATATGTAGATTCCCAAGCTTCTACTCAGATAATCTGATTCATTAGGTCTGTGATAGGACCCAGGTTTTATACAGGAGTATAAATACATTTTATACAGGAGTCCTGGCAAATATGATGCAGATGGTTTAGGAAGGAAATCTGGTCCTGATTTTTGACCTAAGTACCTATAAACTATATACTTATATACAAATATATATATGTAAGTATAATTTTATCAGGGCCTGATAAAATTGGTAACCCACAGGTATCCTCTGTGATTCATTGAATCTTAGGCCTCTCCTTAAAGTTTGATTGTGGCTTCCCACCACAATAAATTAAAGACACCCTTGGTTATGTAAGGTGTTCTCCAACCTTATTTTTTCAGAAAGTTGCTATGAAAGTAACTTCTTTATAAGTGTTGGACAAGAAAATATGAAAAAGCTTTTTTTCATTGTACAGTCAGCATTTGTTACTGATTTCCTGAATTAAGTATACAGTGAATACCTTGAAAAAGAACATCTAAAATAAATTTTCATTGTTATCCATTTCTGTATTGGATTTGAAAATAACCTCTTAAGTTTTGGAAATTTTATTTGTGCATAAATCAGTTGTCAGATGTGTTGCCTTAAAATATTAACTAGTGCTTCAACAAAATTTTAAGTAAAAATTTAAACAACCTAAAATTTCATGTGGATATTGCAGAGTTAGTTTTAGTCATAAAAGCTCATAATTGTATCATAAAGGTGTTTAAAGAATCAGTTGTCCATAGCAATAATTGAGTATTTTCAGGATATTGTAGGCTCTAGGGCCTTGCCTTCTCAAGCTTGTGCTCCCTGGACCAGCAGTATCATGTCATCTGGAAGCCTGTTGAACTGCAGAATTTCAGGATCCATTCCAGAACCATCCAGTCAGAATCTGCATTTTAACAACTCCCAGGTGATTAGAATGCACATTAAATTTGAGACGCACTGTCCTAGGAGATTGCTGCTTTAACTTCGGGCTTTTTGTTTCACTCTGCAGTTACGAGTCATTTTTAAAGAATTCTAATTCTATTTGGATTCTCCCTCCCCATCCTGCTATCCCTTAGAACTCAAATGAAACTAGCATAGTTTACCCATAGAATTCCTTAAACATGAAAAGTATAGTCCTGGGAATGTTTAAAATATCTGTAAGGGTAAAATGGGTCACTAATAGCATATGTTTGATTACCAAGAATCAGAGGATAGAGAGGCATTTTATAAAAATCCAGAAGTTCTCAACTGATAAAGTGCCTGCGATGTGCAGAGTTTAAGAGCAGGGAAAAATAATCACTACTAGGGAATTAGGATACATTAAATCTTCTTCAGACATACCGGACCTCCTCCCACCTTCGAGCCTTTGCTCCAGCGCTTCCTTTGCCTGGTGTGTTCTTCCCCAGGTATCTACTCCTGCCTCCTTGGAGTCTTTTCTCACATGGTACCTGTTAGAATCACTCTATTTCACTCTGTTTATTACTGCAGCCTGTGTCTGCTCCCTTAATTCCTTTTTTACCCTGCTCTACATTTTTTACCTGCTCTACATTTTTTTTTTTTTACCTTTTACCCTGCTCTACATTTTTCTCTCTAGCTTTAACAGTCTCTATTTCTCATGCTTGTTGCTTATCAGTCGTTTTTCCATGCCAGCATATAAACTCCATGAGGGCAGGAGTCCTCTTTTTGTTTGCTATTGCATGCGCATTGTCTAGAACAGTGCCTGACACGTACTAGATGCTCAACTATTTGTTGAATGAAAAAATGAATTCTGTTGTTAAGGCTTTTAATTTAGTAGAGAAGTATCTATATCTTTGCATTTGTATGTATGAGAATGGTTTAACCAAGTAATATGAGAAATGAACAATAACATAAAATGAAGTAACATATAGTGAATTACTTTTTATTGCTATTGAGAAATAGGATTTACCTATTTTATGAATGAATGACCATTTGCAATATTTTTTCCATGTGTGCTTTCAGAGAAAGTTTGCCAAATATGTCTCTGTTTAATAATCTGGGTTTAACTTCAGATCCAATATGTTACAAGTTAAAGACAACTGGTATTTAAATAAACCAAATTAAGTTATTTATTAGGTTAATTGTATTTAGTGAAATCTAGCACTGTGATTACACTGTTAAACTTGCCTTTGTAGCAACAAATATGCATTAAACTCAGGACTACCCACTAATACTTAAACAGATGAACTTTGAATCTCATATTTTTCAAGAAAGCTTTGTTTAATTTTTACTTTTATTTATACTGTATGCCACTTTTAAATTTAAAGATCGTTTTGTTTTTATTTTATTTTTTGTTTTGTTTCATCTTATTTTTGCAGACAGGCTCGAGGAGAGAGCATCCTCAGATAAGAATGTAGAGCCACTTTCTGCTCCACATAACCATCCTCCAGAAGATCCTTTTGGTTCTGTTCCTTTCATTTCTCACTCAGGCAAGTTACATATGTAACATCATCACTATCAATAAAAAATACACACAATAACAATAACAGTAACAAGGGCAAAAACCCTTATTATAAATTATAGCCAAAATAGGAATCAGGTTTTAGTTACAGCAAATAGAACAGAAAATTATTTTAACCTTTAGCCATCCTAGTTTTCCTAATGTTCTTTCCATTGGGTTATTCAATATGTGCCTTTTGCAAACACAGAAAAATGCTGATTTGCATAGTAGAACCATAACTGGTTCTTTCTACCTCGACTATTGGATAGTATTGAAAAATTTCATGCATGAAAATATCTCTCACTTTTATATACTTAAAATACATTTACAGACATTTTTATACTTAGCTTTTGCTTAAAAATCCTGTTTTCCTAGTTTATACATGCTCTCTTGTAGCTGTTTAAAAAGTATTAGTGACTTTGTTAACAACTTGTGACAAATTACCTATTTTCTTCTTACTCCTTGCTTTGATTTCAATCCAGAATTTAATTACTCACCATTTAAGAATATTTGTGATAATATTTTCAAAGTAATTACCTAGTTAATGCTATCGAAGATACTAGGATGGGATAGGATCCCACTTTGGCATAAACGGATTTTTGTGTTTTGTATAGTTAGAGTGGAAAAACTGAGTTTAATCTTAGAAAAGGGAAATGCCTTGGAAGAAATTATGCTTTACTAGAAGGTAAAGGTTTTGTTTAATATATTCAAGGTAATTGTCAGCTACGTTTATTTCTCACTCAGGCAAGTAAAATATGTGACATCATCACTACCATTTAAAAAAACTTCATACAAGAGAGAACAATAACAAAAGAAAAGCATTGTGAATGTAAAGCCAAAATAAGAAATAGGTGTTCAGGATTTCTGTTAATACACTGAAGCAATGTTATAGCCTTTCAACATTCAGATTTGGTTATCCAGAACAGTACAGTAACTAAGAGTGTTTCTATATACTTTGATGTTCCATATTTTTACTCTTTGCCGTTTATTGAAAACAATCCATATTTTTGTCATTTTCTGTTAGCTTCCTTCAGATTATCTTTTTCATGAATGATATGAAATCATTAACTGGGGAAGACAGTTTACTGTGTCAGTTTACTTAATATGTATATATAGATGCACTCCCTCACACCCCCAATACCCTAGGTCAAAAACTGTTACTGTTTTTTGGGGTTTTTTAAAAATAATAGCTCAAATGGTCTTTATACATTCTCAAGAACATGGTACTCACTGACTTCAGTTAGTGATCTATTTGTGGCAGAAAGCGGTTTCAGTACTAGCTCTTTTTCATACTCTGGAAGGAATTACATAATCCCCTTCAGGTTTGTACATATCTATGCAACTTCTTGTCTGTTCTTTTTTTTTTTTTTTTTTGTGGTATGCGGGCCTTCCTCTGCTGTGGCCTCTCCCGTTGCGGAGCACAGGCTCCGGATGCGCAGGCTCAGCGGCCATGGCTCACGGGCCCAGCCGCTCTGCGGCATGTGGGATCCTCCCAGACCGGGGCGCGAACCCGGTTCCGCTGCATCGGCAGGCGGACGCGCAACCACTGCACCACCAGGGAAGCCCTTGTCTGTTCTTTAATAGCTTCTGAAAGAACCCTGGGGGAAATGAATAGTAGAATCAGGCACTAGAGTAAGCCTCAGTGATTTGCCTTTTCCTTGGGCACCCTGATTTTGGGGTTGGGCTAGGATTTCTGTAGTTAGAAATAATGCTCACAGATTTGAGCTTGATTGCTGCTGTTGCTATTTTGGTTTTCTTTTTCCTTTGGGTATTTAACTTCTCTATTAGATTTTAAGCTTGCTGAGGGCTGAAAACATGAATTTTCTGTCTTTGAATCCTTCCCAGTAGCCAACCTAGTAAGTACCTATTAATATTCATTGGCTGTATGAAAACATTATGACTACTCCTAAAAATTCATACTCCTTGGTGTTAGGACAATGACCATAAAAAATGCCCTTTTGATATAAAGGCTACTGCTCCAAAAAATATTTTTAGATTTAGTGTTAATAAGAGCATTGGAATAGTTTGGTTATGAAAAATTGAGGGGCTTCCCTGGTGGCGCAGTGGTTGCGCGTCCGCCTGCCGATGCAGGGGAACCGGGTTCGCGCCCCGGTCTGGGAGGATCCCACATGCCGCGGAGCGGCTGGGCCCGTGAGCCATGGCCGCTGGGCCTGCGCGTCCGGAGCCTGTGCTCCGCAACGGGAGAGGCCACGGCAGGGGGAGGCCCGCATACCACAAAAAAAAAAAAAAAATTGAGTACATAGACTAGCATAAAGGAGGGAATGGTCATAAGAGAAATGTGCCTCCAGAGAGAAGGCAATCACTTTGCTATATTAGCTTTGTTAATTTATTTTTATCAGATTCAAAATACATAATCAAAATTTAAAAATCTGAAAATAACTTCCTGCCACTGACCTATTCATCATCAAGATTAGAAATACTTTGTTATAGGGCTTCCCTGGTGGCGCAGTGGTTGAGAGTGAGGCCACAACAGTGAGAGGCCCGCATATCGCCAAAAAAAAAAAAAAAAAAAAAAAGAAATACTTTGTTATAAATAATTTTTAGGTAATAATAAAGTATTTGAAGGCATTCATTTTCCTCTAAGAGTAAAATAATTGAATCTCTGAAGCAAAATACTTCCTGATAAGCTTTGTGAAGAAATTGGAAAAAGAAAAAGGAATTCTACCCATTGAAAATATATTCCATGTGGCATTGTGAGCATCTGGAGATTTATAGGACTAGGACAGAAGAAAGGCAAGAAACTACTTCTAAGTATGTGTGTGTGTGCAATACAGGGTGATATGTATATGTGATAAGCCATCTTTCTTGAATCTGAGAGTTGACAATTCTGAACATAATTTAATTTTAGGTAAACTATATAGAGAATGCTAGTTGAGAATAAAATGAATTCAATCATGAGGCAGAATGCTATAAGAACTGTAGTGGCAAAGTGCATTTAAGGAGACACACTGTCTTGAATCTAGTGTTCCTTGCACTGGTTTTATTAGGAATTGTGTTCTTTTTATTTTGAAAGAAAAATTTCTTTTAAAGCTTTTAATCTTAACTTTGAAATTATAATGAATTAGTTTTTACTTTGCTTTTCTTCAGTTTATCATAATTTTATAAAATTATTTTTAAGCTAAATTTTTAAGTTAAAATAATATGCATATCTACTTTAAAAAGTTGGATTTAACAAGGTTTATAATGAAAAATGCTTGCTCCCTCCCTATACCCTTTCCCTGTTCAGACTCCCTGGAGATAATTTTTCACTTCTGGCATTGTAATATGTCATGCTTATTCTTCTATTTCTTACTTTTTTTTCAATTTTAGATGATGTGTATAGACTTCGTATTTTGGAAAATGATGATTTAGATTAATTACACTGTTAGCACCCAGCCCCAATCACATGCACCTGTCCTTTCGCTAATTTCCAGTACAGTTTTGACACAGTTGTAGGTTTTCCATGTTGTTCAATATGTACATTTTATGCATATGTAAGTATTTGTCACTGAGGTCCAGTATACCATTATTACATTTCCTTCTATAAGGTTTTATTTTTCCTGGAGTTAATTATAATGATGTTTATAAAAATGACTATGTTTTGTTCCCTGTTTTTTTCTGTACCCTGTCTTTGATTCATCTCCATTTGGAAATGTAAATTTCCTCCCAATTTAAGGTGGCTGTCATTTTCATTTTTACTTGATTACGTCTCTCGCGGAGCTCCGCAGCCTGAGTTGGTTGCTTCCTGTGCCTGCCACACACTTATCATCCTAGTATTTTCTTTTGCCCGTTGATCTTCCTGGGAATTCTTGGAACTCCTCTCTTCCTCTTTCTTGGTTAGTAGAACAACTCCTCTAGAAATTTCTTGAGAAAATATATATGCATGGGAGGAAAACTTTTAAACTTTGCTGCCTTTTTTCCCTAACCAGACACTTGACTGATAATTTGGCTGGGTAAATAATTCTTTGTTGGACATAATTTTTCCTTGTGAATTTTCAAGGTACTGCTTCATTGTATTCTAGCTTCAAAAAAAGGGATAGGGGGCTTTAACTAGAGGAATGGCTGCACTCTATGCCCCTAACCCTAGGTCCCATAGCCTCTACTATTTAGAGGTGAAAATACCTGTTTCTTCTCCTTGTTGGCTGCATATACTGCAGATCTGGTACAGTCAGCAGCCTTAGTTTGTCTATATGGATGCCTGTTTGTTGCCTTGGCTTATGATTATCACTTTTGGACTTCTTAAGAAGCTTAGCTGAAGGTAACATTTTGGTAGACCATGTCTTCAAATGAATCAAATCTAGCTTTCCTTCTTCTTAGCTTTAAACATTTCTTTATGGGCAAGATTAAATTTTGTAATTATTCTTTTATGCAGAAATCAAATAATTATATCAAGAATCTGTTTGGTGCTGTACAGAAATGGAATATCTTATTCCATAAGCTGATATCTTAGTTATAATGGAATTATATATACCTTTTATGTCAGGTTACTAAGCTGATATTAGTAGTGTGGTGTGTCATAAAGAACATTGACTTTAGAATTACAAAGCCCTGGGTATGAATCTTAGCTCTGTCCCAGATTAACCATATGATACTGGGTGTTGCCTAATTTCTTAGAGGGTTTCTGTATCTTAAATTGGGGATAATATTGGCTAGTTGATGAGATTGTTGAAAGGATTAAACGAGAGCGTGTTATACAACACACGAACATCCTCAGTGTTGGTCGCTATTGTGGCTCTTGTAGGTAGTGTTATTAAAATAGTATTTTTACTACTTACCACTAAATTCCAAAATCTTAGTGTTAAATAAGTTTTGAAGCTGCCATCTAGCTTGTAGTAGTACAGAGTTCCAGTAATAATAAGCTAACTACTGAATTACATCTTTTAATAAAGTGTAGAACCTGTCTATGAAGTTGTTCCCCACCAAGAACTGTTTTAACAGTGCCGTTTCTATTTTTATTATAGCATTAACTACCAGTATTCAGTACAGTGTACACACAAACATCCTGTTAAAAGCATGGTGTTCGTTCCCAGTCCTGAAACACACCCAGCCTTCCTTCTCCCCGAGGCATCGTGTTGCAGTTAGTTGAATTACAGCGTGGACAACCTAATTTTAATAAACACTCTCAAATTCTGAAACATATAGTATTTGAAGAATTTCGTCACTGAAGTTTTAGATTTCTTGTATTGCATTTCATCTTTAATTAGGTTTGGTGAACTTGCCTTACTCTCCCCAACTGCAGACCTACCTTCATGGGTCTCATTATCTAACAGGAAGTTAAATTGAATTTAGGGTTGGGAAGGTCACATCATATATAATGAATACTTGTTGGAATATAAATTATTACAGATTGTCAGTCCAATTGCTGGGTCATTTTATAAGCCATGATGAGTGTACTGTTTATAACTTTAGATTCTATTAATTCTTGAAGATCAAGAATTTTCCTCTTCCAGAATGCCAGTAATAATGGTTACCATTTATTGAATCCTATTGTAGACATACAGTGGAAACAGGCTCAGAGCAGGATCAGTGACTTGCTTAAGGTAAGATTGTTTATAAGCAGGAATCCAGCTCTGTCTGATGCTAAACTCTGTTCTATAAACAGTAGCAAAACAAAAGTGTTAAATGACTTGTTTTACCAGTGTTCAGTGGATGTTCTGTGTGAATCGTTCCACTTGTCGATGTGTTTTTGATGTATTTGTGGGACGACGTGAGCTCCACATCCAACTCCTCTGTCACCTTGATTCCTCAAGTATCAAGGGACTTGTTTTGAATGAAAACCTACAATAATATGAGTGACGTGATAGAAATGTCAGTTTTATGGCATTTTTAATCAGAGTGGCAAATACTGCCTTGTCGCTTGGCCTGTCTTGAGAGAAATCATGCAGATTTTGATAAAACCTTCTAATCCAGTAATCCTTGGGTCTGGCATGGTAAATTGCTGAGAAATGATGGCAGGCAGTATGCTTCCAATTCAAAGTGAGCTTTAAAGTCTTACAGCCCCTCCCTTATACTCCAAATGATGAGACAACAGAAGGCATGTAATTACAATAGCAGTTTCAAGCCATTCATCCTCTATAATCCGATAGCAAGGAAAAGAACATCAAAACAAAATTTTCTTGAAACTGGAAGCTTCTTATGTGATTGAAAATGTACCACCTGTTTTATAACTAAAAGAACGGTCCTCTAAAAGATGGAAACCTGATTAGAATAATGGTAATATGAATAGTATGATGCAAATATGCCCCTCTCCCCACATTGTTTTGGACGTAGTCTAAATATTTTGTATTTTTTGATATAGTTTATAAAGGTTCATTTATGTGGTTTAAGAATACATTTGCAGTATTTACTTAAAATAGTGTGGCATTACCCAGGATCTCATTCTTTTCACAAAGTATTTGTTTAAAAGAATACTAATAATAAGTATATGAAAGTCTATGAAAATTGATGATAGATTTTAGCTTTTGAGTTTGGAGTCATCTTTTGGACTGTGTAAGACTATGATGTCTTTGAACTTTTAACATCTAGAAATATCTTTTTATGAAAACTCGAGCTTGGAATAGATGAATTCATGTTCTTATGTTCTTCATTCGGTGGATTCATGTTCTTAAATTCATTTGGTTAGATAAGCTTGTTCTTCAGAACCTCCCAGTTGTTTATACCTTTGTCAGTCATTTTCCAGATCACTAGAATCAGGATTAGTACATGGGTTTCACAACTGTTAAAGTGAATGATAAGTTTCTTGAAGTCAGGAATTGTCGTATCTTTGTATGCCCCGTACAATACCTTGATGAATGAATTCATTATCAAAGTACAATACCTTGATGAATGAATTCATTATCAAAGTATACTTTGGTAATCTAATATAAACTTTCTCTCTCACACACACCCTAATAGTTAATGAGCTTTCACTAGATAAGGTGAATTTTATTAATGTTCAGCTCTATCAGGTAAGTTCCATTATTGTCCTTATTTTACAGATGAGGAAACTGAGGCTTTTTGGGATGTTTATCTTCTGTGGATTTTGTAAAGTTGTATATGCTTTCATTTGTTGATAAAGCCTTATAGTATTTCCAGAACTTAACCCTACAGGGTTAAAGTATTTATCGTACCGTTCAACAAAACACTGTTTACTGTAATAGAAACAATACTGTGCTCATTCTATTAGTTTTTCTTTTTTTTTTTGTTTTAGTTTTTTTAAATTTTCAGGCATAGCTTTTGTAAATTTTCAGGCAGGATACAAAAGGAACACAAGACAAGTCTGTGGTTGTATTTTGTAGGGGGTTGGTGCTAAGCTCTACTGAATGTTTGCTGGTGATGATATTCTACTGGTAGTTTAATTGTAGAATTTACAGATGAGAGTTTTAAAACCAGTGTCATCAGCAGACAAGTCACTATGGCCTTAAACTTGGACAAGTCATTCAGCTTTTCCCTAGTTTCAAATTATTTATGTATATAAAGAGATTGGACTAGGTCTTTAAAAATCTCTTCTTGTTTTTTGCTTTCAAGATATAGTTGAAACTATGAAACAGGATTAAGGTCACTGAAAGAAAGAAATGAGAAGAGAAACCAGAAAGCCAGGGGATGAGCATTGGTTGGTAACACTGCATATTTTGCAGTGGTAGGAAGTCATGATAGTGCGCTCTGCCATGGAAAGCAAGGGGAACATTTTTGAAGATGTGGTTAATAAGACCGAAGGGGAAAGATCGTAGCAAACCTTAAAGGACGTTTTCACCCTAATGTTGTATGGGAGCCTAAATGGTGGGGAGTTAAGAGATAATGTATGAAAACCCCTTGGCACTGCATTTCACTCAGGACAATATTAGTTACTATCTTCTCTGCTTCATTTCTCAGTACCATTAGAAATGTATAGTAGGTACTGAACAAATAATCATGAAATGATGGTATAATACATTGGCAATAGCAATAATACAGCCCTTGACTGAGTACCTACAATGTGCCAGCACTGTTATAAGCACTTTACCTGAATTCTCACTTTAATCCCCGCTACATTTCTCTGAGGCAGATACTATTGCTGTGTCCCTACTTTACAGCCGAGGAAACTGAGACACTAAGTAATACCTGACTTCAAATGAGAACACAGGTCATCAAAGGACACTTTGATGAAGTAAGGGAAGTATACTATATATTTTGATATAGACAGTTACCAAATGGTTAATTTGGTATTTCACTTATTTGGTAAATGCTTGTTATTTTATGGATGGTACTGAATAATTGAAGCACTGCTCTGTTAGCTTTGAACTACTATCTTGAAATTCTATATATGAGGTATATTAAGCCATAAAGCAGTGAGAATAAGCAGAATTTATGTGTGTAAGTAAGTACTAGTTCTCGAGAGATGAATTTATATGCCACACGAGAATTTAAGACTTCATAACATCATTGCTGTTCTTAATAGTTGACCCAAATCTGCATTGTCTATCTTAGTCACTCACCTTATTCTCAGGATTTGGCTCTGATTAGATTTTGGCTATTTCCTGCAATCAAACCGAACCTCAAAAGATGAGGATTACTCAAAAAGCTGAAATTTTTACAGTTTGTAGTTCCAAGGCACAAAACAGAAAGAAAAATATCCTGACTAGAAGCCATCAAAATATCCTTCTACTGTATTTGGTTTAAGGAAAGAAGAATGCCCTACTTAGAGCCAAAAATAAAGATTGGTCAATATATGAAATTTTACAGGGTTTTACCAATATCATTTAATGGCGAAAAATGCAACTGAGGTATGATCCTGGGCACATTCTAGACATTTGTTTATGCTTTAAACACATGTTCCTGGTGCTTATTGTAAATATTACCACTCACCTTCTACCTACCTGAAAACCAGCCATTTCTATGTTAATAATACAAATCTCAGTAAATATAGGGATTATTAGGATTTGGGATATATTGAATTATAAGGCAACATATTTAGGCTGTACTTTTGGGAAATTAACTTAAGCAGTGAAATAATCCTGATTTAAATTTCATGGTAAACCAAATGTGTAATATTTGCTCTAATGGCTTGGAAGAAGCAGTCTAGCACCAAGAGCAAACAGTAGGAATATCTGAATTTTTTTTAATGACAGAAATATGTTTAGCCAAAGAAATAGGTTTTAAAAGTTGATGGCACTCAGCTATGAAGTCACATTTTACAGCACTGTACATTGTACAGTTGGTAACCAACTTTCTAACTTGTAATACTTATTTTGACAGTCTTTTGTGCCTTTGGAACAGGACTAAAAGTCTTAGAATATATTGAAATAATTAAAAAAATTTTTTATTGGAGTATAGTTGATTTACAATGTTGTGTTAGTTTCTGCTGTACAGCAAAGTGAATCAGCTATACATATACATATATCCACTATTAGATTCTTTTCCCATATAGGTCATTATAGAGTATTGAGTAGAGTTCCCTGTGCTATACAGTAGGTCCTTATTAGTTATCTATTTTATATATAGTAGTATGTTAGGTGTTGATCCCAATCTCCCATTTATCCCCCCTCCCTTTAATTTCCATTTCTTTCTCAGTTTTTTATAGCTTCATAGTGAAGAGAGGAAAATTAAGTGGATGGCTGTTGTCACAGAAAGTGAAACTTTATTTAGGATGGTTGTAACTTGCAGCTTTGGAGCTTAACTTTTCCCCAGCAGGAGGTGCTACAGAGAGATAACCACTTGTACTTAAAATTGTGCTTCATGGTGCTTAATATTTGAGCTGCTCTCAGTATGCTGGCAGAGAGGCCCATTGCTGCTCTTGACTCTATGTTAGTTTATGAAGGAGTGGAAGGATGGAGAAGTAGAGAAACATTTAAGCAGGGTCAGGGTGGGTAGGTTATGAGAGTATGGGAGGAAAAAGGAATTTGGATAAATATTTTTGATTGCTTGTTTTAGTTTTATGAAGGGGTGACAATAAAAGAAATAAAACCAGTCTGTATACACCAACCAGAAATTTCCCAAGTTGCCCATCCTTTTCAGGGATGTAATCTGAAACCATAAAGATGGGATAGTTCATTGCATGTGTCTTTTCATGTTCTTTTTGAAAGTGATCCTTTCAATTTCTTATATTGTGCTCTCAACTATAGCTATTTAAAAATCAGAGATATAGTTTCCAGGATCCACAATGCACCCTTTGTGGTGTGTAAATATACATTTGTTTGCCTGCTTATTTTTGGCCAGTTCTAAAGTAGACCTGAGCCACTCTTGAATTAGCCATAGAATTGCCCCCTCCTCTCTGCCCCCTCCCTATTCTTCCCTCTCATTTAGATCCATCTTCAACCATTGGGTCCAGAAAGTAGGTAGGAAGTTGGAGTATGATGTATGAGATAATTGAGTTTGGCCTTGCTCTGGAGGTGATGACAGTTAACTTTGCCAAGTGCTTTTGAGTCAGGCACTATTTTAAGTCCTTTCTTTACTACAACAGTCCTACAAAGTAGAACCTGTTATTATCATATTATTCTCTCATAATATAATAATATATATTTCCTCATGTATGAGGGAACAGAGTAGAGAGAGGATTTAGCTGTGGTCTTAGTAGAGATTGTTACTAGGTTAACTTTATTAGCTCTGTATTGATTTTGCAAAAGGAAGGAATAACAGTAAATCGATAAATTATGATTAAAAAAGGGGTTTTCTTTCCCCTCTCAAAGAAAAAGTGCATGATCATGGTTCTGTTTAAAATGCTGAAAAACTAGAAACAACCTAGATGTAAAACAACCTAGAAGTAAATAGTTAAATGCTATACATACAATGTTTTATTATGTTTCTATCAGAATTACTAAGTGGACTATGTTGATACCTGTAAAAGATGCGTTAAAAATGGTAAGTGAAACCCTACAAATTTATATCCACACTGACAATTTAAAAAGCAGATCTGTATAGCACTTTACAACAAAGAAATACATATCTGTCTTAATACAACTTTGAGAAGCTGACAAAAGGCAGAGAGAGTAGGGAGTAGAAAGTGACAAATGTGTTTTAGAAAGCAATGTTGACCATTTGGGTAAAGGAAACAGTTAATTTAGAAGACAAGGATTAATATAAGAATACCAAGAGAAGGTCAATTGAAGGACTCTTGTCCTATGTTAAATGTTCCAGAAGATTTCTAGGAACAGAACTCTGTGCCCTAGAAATGGAACATTTTCCAGGGAAATTGTAGAGCAGCGTTTTCCCTAAGTGCTTTTCGCAAAATTGTTTATAAAGGTTAATAGGTGTTACATGTAACAAATAAAAGTGTTTGTAATGAAGCAAATTTGGGAAACCCTAGGCTCCATTCAGTCAGATTCTTCTGTGTACTATGTGTCAGCACCTTTAGTACGATCAGCATTTTCCAGGTGAGTGGTGGTGGTGAGGGGTACATTGTAAAGTGCAGCATTTCATAAACTCATTCGCCTGAGACCACAGAACTGTTTGGTTCTTGTTACGGGAATAGCGTTCTGCAGAAGACACTTTAGGAAGCATACTGGAATGTTCCTGGAGGCGTCCATGAGCAGGCAGGAGGGGTGCCCGTGTGGCTCTCTGTGGGTGGGTAAGTAGCCTGAGGAGGTACTAAGTTAACGTGTATCTTAGAGGGACTGTCCTGAAGTCAGGGGTGATTGCAAGTCTTTGCCATCGCGTTTTTTGCTTTTGGATAAAAATTCATGAAAATAAATGCTCTGGCTAATCTAAAAGTAATCTTTGTTTTTAATATCAGAAGTATGCTGTATGGAGAAGTCAAATGAAAATCTGCATTTGATTTGATTTTAATCTGTTAGGATTTAAGATAAGCTTATTATGAATATGTAAAGATACAGCATATAACTCTTGGCTGGTTTCAGGGAACTGGCAGATGAATAATGGATGAAGATTATATTTGTATTTAAGTATAACTGATAGAAATCTCCACATCTTCTCTCCCCCTCACTCAGCCCCACTAGATTTCCTCCTCCCCACTCCCCACTTCACGGTTGTCAACAACCTGCATGAGCTGACCGGGAGCCAGTGTCCGTTTCCGTCATCAGTTCATTGGACTTCCTTGCATCACCCTGCGCAGTTGTCTACTCCCTCCCCTGGAAACACTCTCCTCTCTTGGCTTCGGCAACTTTACACTCACCTGCGTTTGGTCCTCCTCTCTGGCACTTCCCTGTTTGCTTTGCAGGTTCCTCTGTTGACTTCTAAATGTTTTATACCTGAGGGCTCAGTGGTGGATCCCCTTTTCCTCAGAGAGACGCTGAAGGGTTTTCAGCAGTAGCCACATGATTAGTGTTTCCGAAGGGTTATCTGGTGACAGTGTAGAGCAGTTTGAGGGATGTGGGACTGGAGGCAGACAGGCAAGTTTAGAGGCTAAGGAGTTGCTGGATGAAGATAAGGAGGGGAGGGGATAGACAGCCGGCAGACGGAGAGGAGGGACCCGATTCCAGAGGTTTTAAAAACACTATTTGGTGGGAGGACAGAATATGATTTGCAGGTTTCTGCTAGTTTGCAGAACCTGGTAGGTAGATGGAAGTGTTGTTCACTAATTTAGAGGGACTGGTGAGGACACATTTTAAGAGGAAAGATGATCTCTTTTGAAATTACTGAGTTTGAAGTAATGGTAGGAGATACATATTTATGATAAATATTAGATGAATAGGATAGATGAGTGTTCATGGTAAGAATCAGAGATCCACTCATTACTGTGTAAATGCTGATTAACATACAAGTAGCTAGGACCCAGGGCAGGACATGCAGAGGGAGAAAGACAGCCAAGGATAGGACCCTGGGGCGCGTACCTGTTTAAGGAGATGTTAGTGAAAGAGAAGTCTCTACAGATATGACCCAGAGGGAATAGTCAGAGAGGTAGGAAGACAACAGTGCTGACTTTCAAAGAGAAGGAAACAACTCAGAGGGGTCCTATGCCATGGAGCCCACTGTGTTAATAACGAGAAAGAAATGGTCCTTCCATCATAAGGGATAATTCGTTTCCATGACTAAACACTATACTTCCAACCCTAGCTAATTGTTTTGAAAATATCTGATCTTAGAGGGGAAGGGATACATGGATTTGTGGTTGGATCAATTCAAATTGTTTCCTACCTCTGGAAAATCAATTCAGTACACCAGTGTATTGGGAGGCCTGTATATTTTCATGTAACTAACATACTATTTATCTTTACTATATATCATACAGTGAAATTGTAGAGCACTGTATTTGATGCAGTTTTATTACCTATCATACAGTGAACATACTGATAGTTAAGATTTTTATTAAAGTGGCATGCTTTTAGTGTAATGTCTATTAGTATAGGTATGACAGTTTAAGGAAGATGTGGCATCTAGGGAAGGCAGATATCCTTGGTACCGTCTTAGTTCAGTAGCTGGTCCTTAGTTTTGATCAGGCTATGGGGATGCAGTCATGTTAACCCAACTCATAAGATACTTGTTTACAAAAAAATCACCAGAATGCCAATTTAAAAATTACACAGCAAAACATAACTAAGCAGATAAGCCGTTCATGCTTGCTGATCTCTGTGGGAAAACTTTATAACAGAGTTGAAATATAAGCAGAAGGCTGTTGGGTAAACATGGGATCTGAGCAGGGCAACTGACTGGATAATCTTATTTTGAAGGTGGAAGAAGAAAATGTGCTTGTGTACTGTATTCAGAGTCCTATTCTGGGTACTGTAAGGAAGACTTAGCTGTCAGTGAGCACCTACAGTGAGGAGGTGGTGTGTAGGGTAGAGAGAGACAAGTAAGTCTGTCTGCGCTGAAGGACCTAACCGACTCCGAGGCCAGGTGCACCCCCCAAGCCTAATGATAAGGAACTGCCCTTACATCTTCCTCTAAGGGAACTGCCATGAGTGATCTGTAATGCTTTGTGTTAGTACATAATGTTTACTGCAAATGGTTTTTGAAATGCATTGGAGTGATATGATAATTTTCCTTTGACTCTGCAGGTTCTCCTGAAAAGAAAGTTGAACATTCATCCATGAATCAAGAAAATAGCACTGAAAACCCTGTCAAGAATACAAAAGCAAGCCCAGTATCTAAAGACCAGCGGACTGGAAAGAAGACCTCAGAGAATTCATCAGAACACGGTCAAGCGCAAAAGGGGAGTGATGAATCTGAGAGTGATTTTGAATCAGATCCCCCTTCTCCTAAGAGCAGCGAAGAGGAAGAACAAGAGGATGAAGAAGCTCTTCAGGGAGAACAAGGAGATTTTAACGATGACGATACTGAACCGGAAAATCTGGGTCACAGGCCTCTGCTTATGGATTCTGAAGATGAGGAAGAAGAAGAGAAACACAGCTCCGATTCGGATTACGAGCAGGCCAAAGCCAAGTATAGCAACGCAAGCCCGGTCTACAGAGACACAGCTGGCAGCGGAGCGATCCGGGATCCGAGTGCGGCGCTTCTCACGCCCACCCCGTTACCCTCGGACGTCGCAGCGGGGACTCCCAGACCGGAGTTTGATGTCTTTGGCGCTGTCCCCTTCTTTGCTGCGCGTGCTCAACAGCCCCGCCAAGGGGAGCCGGAGAAGGACCCCTCCCCCGAGAGCCGGCTTCTCGCCGTGGGGCTGGAGCCGGAGGAGTTCGATGTCTTCACAAAGGCGCCCTTCAGCAAGAAGGTGCCCGTGCCCGACGCGCCCGCTCTCCCCGCTCGTCCGCAGGGTGTGGATATATTTGGCTCCACTCCGTTCCAGCCCTTGCCCACATCAGCAAGTAAAAGCGACAGCAACGAGGACCTTTTTGGGCTGGTGCCCTTTGAGGAGATAACCGGCAGTCAGCAGCAAAAAGTCAAGCAGCGCAGCTTGCAGAAACTGTCCTCCCGCCAGAGGCGCACGAAGCAGGAGGCGGCCAAGAGTAACGGGAAGCGGCACCACGGCACGCCCACCGGCGCCAAAAAGCCGGCCAAGCCCGCCTACCGCACCCCAGAGAGGGCCCGCAGGCACAAGAGGGTGGGCCGCCGGGACTCCCAGAGCAGCAATGAATTTCTGACCATCTCGGACTCCAAGGAGAACATCAGCGTGGCCCTGACCGACGGGAAGGACAGAGGGCACGTCCTGCAAGCCGATGAGGGTCTGTTGGACCCCTTTGGGGCCAAGCCGTTCCACCCCCCGGACCTGCCGTGGCACCCCCCGCATCAGGGCCTGGGCGACATCCGTGCCGACCACAACCCCGTCCTGCCCGGGCGGCCCAGGCCGAATTCACTCCACGGGTCGTTCCCCGGGGCAGATGCGTTGAAAATGGATGATTTTGGTGCCGTGCCCTTTACAGAACTCGTGGTGCAAAGCGTCACCTCACATCAGTCCCAACAGGCCCAGCCAGTCGAATTGGACCCATTCGGTGCTGCTCCGTTTCCTTCTAAACAGTAGATAACTTCTGACTCTTGTTATTAACTCCTGTTTCAAAGAAAAAAGTATGAATAGTTTTATGAATTTGAAAGAAAATTTATTTGTATAGCTCTTTATATCATTCATTCTTACAGGTCAATCAGAATAGGTGATTTTTAAATAAACCAAATAGAAAAAGGAAGTATCTGCACAGGGTAGCAACTCCACGTCTCTTCCACGCAGGAGCAAAGGGAGTGAAATGGCAAGCTCTAACCTGGGGTTTCAGCTGCAGACGTGAAGGCACAGAAATCCAGGGAAAGCGTGTGGGCCCTTTCCAGTCGTGTGGTCCCTGAAAAAGGACTGGAAAGCTGCAGCTTTATTTTTATAACATAATGTCACTTTTGTGTGCGTATCCGAGGCTCATTCCAGAATCCAGCATTTAAAACTAAGGTTGTTTGTACATACACAAGTTGCATTTGTGGATTTGTTTTTAAGGTCTCTTCTAATTTCCACATTGGGGAAAAAAAAAATCCACTTCTGATAAAGAATGAGGAAGTTATTATCTGGAGAGTGCAGAGATTTTAGTCCTTACACCTTTCTCTACAAAGCGGAGCCAGAGGTCACTGACTGTTGTGCCTAAAACTGTTTCATTTAAAAAAACAAGTGCCATTAATATGGAATATCTATGTAGACACCTTGAACAAAAACTAAAGAGAGGTATCTGACAGGTGGAAAAATGTGGAGAAAAAAAAATGATACAAAGAAAAAACCACTCTACTTCAGGAACACTTTATCTTCTGGTTTTGAATGGCTTCTCGCTCAAAACTTATCATGTCCCTAGTAAAGCAGATTATTGGAAAAACTGGGAGTGAGGACAAGGGACATAGAGAAATTTTATTTTAGGGAAAAATATGTAGCTAAAACCCTGAGTTTTTGAGACGTTTACAATGTAAAATCATGTTGCATTTAATAATGTGCTTTATTAAATTACCACCTTCGCCAACTATTCCCCAAGTCGTGAGCAGCAATTTCTGAGTTAGGTCTGGAGGGTGGAGTAGTCTTAATAAAGTGCACAGAACAGCGAAACCCACAAAGCCTTACCGGCAGGACTCGCGCATCCTGCCGCAAATACCTCTGCGCTAGTAACACGAGATCTGAGAGTGGCTGTGAGGTGTCAGATGACCAGGGGCTAGCATCTCAACTCTGCTAGTTAGCTGATTGTGTCTTTAGTGAAAAGAACCCAGCTACCAAATTGCCTTTTTTTTTTTTAACATCACAAATCCTAATTAGAAACTTGAGGTTTTATAGAAGTTGTTTAATAAGATAGAAATCACGTCTATGAATTAATGTGAATAGAGTATCTGTGCTTCCTGTGTCTCCAACTATTTTAAGTTATAATTAACTGTCCTTCCCTATCAAATTAACATTTAGAGGTTTCTAGAACCATTAAAGCTATTTACAAAAAAAGGGTGGAAACTCTTTTCAACTGGCACTCTCCTCGATTGCTCTATTTTAAATTAACTCTCTTTGAGCCCAATTAAAATGTATTTTATGAGTAATCTTACTAGAATCTCTTAATTATAGTGCCCCAGTTGGGTTGAGCTATTTGCCTGTTTTCACAGTTGTAAATTTGGGAAGAAGCAAAGTATATGTAACTAAACCATCTATTTTTTATTGCTTCTCTCTTTTTTATGTTTTAAATCAGATACAACTTTTGTGGACAAAGGGGGAAGCAGTATGTGAATCAGAGTGAAGCAGAGGCAGACCAAGCATGACACTCATTACTGCTTAAAAGCTGTACTTTTAGAGCCCAAGTGCACCAGTTACTTGTCCTTGTGCCAAAGGCAAATATTATGTTTGCACCTTTTTTTTTTTTTCCTGATTCTCAGGTTGATTAATACTGCTAATGCAAAATGCTCAAGTAGATGTGCTTTAAAACTTTACAAAGTAGATTCAAGTGATACTTTCTTTTAAAAGTGAAGAGTTGATGATTACACATAGTAAATTCATGAACTACAGTAGGTTTGTATCAAACAGAATCTGTTTTTTAATGAAATCTGTTGGTTGATGTATACACAGTATGCTTCTTTGACTATTTTAGTCCTTAGCCTTGGTCTCTGCTAGACCTCATGAGTTTCTTAATTTAGAAGGGGTAGGGATGAACTAGTATGGTTTCCTTGGGATGTAAACATGAAATACCTAGAGTCTGTCTGATACCAAGGCCTTGCTTACACTTGTTTTTCAATACACTGAATAATTTTAAATGATTTAGATACTGATAGACACTTTGGCTTATAATGCTGGATAAATCCTAAGGAAACACTTTGACACTGTTTAAAATATTTACCTTCTTATGTTTATTATATCACAGCCCAGTGACTTTTCTCTTGAGATTATAGCTCAGAAGAGACATTTAGGACTTAATAGGGGACCCAATGGGATAGAAATGGGGAGATTCCTTTGTGTTGAAGTAGAGGCATTTTCCCAAGGAGTACAGGATTAGGGTTGCTTTCCATTTCCCATCATGTTTTCCCATTACTGTTAGGATGTAAGTCACTCCACACAGCTGATGCCCAGGTAATAATTCCCTTATGAGAATTACGAGAATAAAGCTCACAAGACGTGTGAAAGAGCTTAACACATACTTGGTACACAGCACTCAGTAAAAGTCTGGCTGTATTATGGGATGGTCCAATTCTTGCTTAAGGAAGGAAAGTTGAAATCATGTTCCTATTAATCAGTTGTCCTCTGTGCTTCTTTAGCATGTAAAGTAGTCATAACTCTAAACCTGTAATACTTGAACATCACTAAGGGAAGTAAAATATTATGAAGCTAGCAAAAGTCTGAGGCCAAAGTTATTTCTGTCCTAACAGCTTTAATAATGCTTATTGATTTTGAATCATCTTTTTAAAAGTGGACCCTTTGCTTATTTTAATATTATCACTTCAGCAAAATGTTAGTGTTTAAAAGATCAGTTTTTATGGCACTGAGGAATGTATCTGCTAAGACACAAAAGTTGCTTGGTATAGATATTAGGCAGAGGAGGAGAGGTTGTAGGCTGGATGAAAATTTAACTGACTGGAATGTTTATTCAAAAGTATCCATCGGGAAAGAGTGTGATTCTTCCACTGACGCGCCCCATCCCTGTGTGTGTGTGTGTGTGTGTGTGTGTGTGTACACGTGGGCACAGTTATGACATTATTTGGAATTGTAGATAGAAGCAGCTTTTGATCCTACCCTGTTTATTGTCTGACAGTGATAGACTGCTGTCCTCATCTTGCTGGTGGGAAATACTAAGGTGGAGCCCCCTCCTCTACTCTGGTGTTCATCAGGCAGAGTAGTTTTCCTACTATTCAGCCTCTCTGCTTGGTTTATTTTAGGTTGTGGTACTTCATATCAGCATTGCTAGAAGGTACACGTGTATTAGTATCACTAGTTCTGAGGAGTTTGGGTACATTTGTTTTAATATATATAGAATGTGCAGTAAACATTTTCTTCCTTTTTTTTTTTTTTTTTTTTTTTGCAAAATTACGCATCATTTTACGTCCAATGTTGAGCTGACAGATCTACTGTGAGAATAACAATGATAGTTTATTTGAAAACTTTTATACACAGTGGTGTTTATATATTAGGGTAAATATATAGACGCTCCCATGCTTGTACATGTTACACCTCTCTACTGTGGAGTTAAATGTGAATTTTTAAATTTTAAATGGAATTGCAACCACAATCATTACTAAAGGAACATTCACTCCTGGTGAGGGTTTACAAAAGCCACTAAAAGAATAAGGTAGACAGATGAAAATGCAAACGGCCATCATTTGGGGTTGTTTTTATTTAAAAATTTATTGTACTACTTTTGAAAGAATTGTTTTTATTCCTACACTCTTTTTGTGATTGAAAAGTCATCTAATAGTAAGCAGAATAGTAATAGTAAGCTACTTTTTAATTGCTGGCAAACAGCTTTAAGTGCACTTTCTTTGATTACACTTCCATTTTTTGTTAAACTTGAATTTTCTGAAGCCTTTTATGTACCACTAAGCAAATAACTTTAACTTTTAATAAACCTGATTTACATCTTTATTATATTTCTAAGTGTTGAAAACATACTTTCTAAAGTTAACTTCAGTCCTCACATACAGCTGGAAAACTGTTATGAGACAGAATCAGTTGCTCTTTTTTTTTCTTCCTATATCTAATTAAGCACTAATTTTAGTACTAGATTGCCTTTACTACATTGCTTATTCTTATTGACTGAATCCTGTCCCTCATTCACTTTGTTTTGTTTGAATCTAAAGTTATTTTCTTACTGTATTTATCATACCTACTGTTTTAATAATCTGCTTTCTTTAAATGCAATAAATCCCAAATGGATTGCATATTCTTTATAATCAGTGACTTCAGAGTTTTTCATTATTTGTCATCTTATTAAAAGTTTTGGATGCAAACTTCTAGTCAGTTCTTTCATTTACACCACAGACATTAAGCACCTATTAATTATGCACCAGCTAATGGAATAGAAAAATGAATCAGATTAGATCTCTCTTCTAAGGAGCTCACAGTTTTGGATTTAAGTAAGAAAACACATTTTGACCTAGCATTTATACTACAAAAACAATAACACAAAACTTGTTCAGGGATTACAATCACTGATACTTACTTACAATGATGAAGGTACGGCAAAAACATAAGACTTTGAAGTACCTTTTGAATGTTTGGCATAGTGTTTGCATTGCATATAATTTATTTTTTAAACTCTTTCTTTCTTTAAAAACTGGTGACATTTTAACTGCTAAAAAATATTTAGTTTTAAATAAAATACTGTAGTCCTTGATTATGTCAGAAAAGAGGCTTTGGCATGTTAAAGAGAAACCTGTTTATTGGATTGATGGACTAAGTTTGGCGTCAAGATCGCAATATTATCTTATGTATTATTCCACAAACTGGAGTTTTAGATTGGTGGCTTGTGGAAAGAGTCAACTTATTTGTTTGTTTGTTAGAAATGAACTTTTTTTTTTTCGGAAGTAGTAACATTTACCTGAAGTTATGTGGAAAAATAAGGGCTTTGTTTCTTTTTAATAAATGGTACAAAGGAGCAAAATATCCGATGATTGATTGATAAAGGTTATCTAAAAAGAACAGTGTGGGATGTGCCACTGTTCAAATTCAGTTATAGTTAACTTCTTTCGAGAAGAATATATGCTGCAGTTAGTTAGTTAGAGCTGTTTATTTCGTGTAAGCGCATCCCTTTTTAAGGAAGTCCAGCTCCAGCATCATATGTAAGATGTAGTTAATATTCTCCTGTTGAAAGCATGAGCTTTTGAAGTTTTATCTGTTGCACATTTAAAAAGATAGTTCACTTTTGCTTTAGATAGTTGGCAGTACTGAATTTACACGTGTGTTCTGTAGTGTTTTTGATCCCGGGTTTGTAGAGCATGACTAGACCTTGGTGGCTATCTATCATTCCTGTCCTCTTAAGAAGAAGGATGGACGTTTCACTGTTCATAAGAGACGCCCACTGTTGCTACCTCTCCTTTCTGAAAATGTTTCCTCAAAGGTAGTTTCAGTTTTGGATCATTCTCCCGCTATCCTACTAAGGAAGTATGGTACAGAATTTCAGGGGATGTTTGTTAGTACCCAGTAGCATCCGTAGCTCTTTTCAGTGTAAACACAGTTATTGTGAAAATGCATGTAAAAGACACTTCCACCCCTCCCCTAATAGCTGAGCTGATTCTTCACTGCACGCACTTCGGCAGGGGTAAAATTACCCGGAATGATGATTACAAGTGAATACAGACCTACTCAGCTCAGCAGGGATCCAGAAATGCAGGCTTTGCCCCTTGATATTTAATGCAGGGCAAAGGATATCTCTAGGTAGGTACCTGCCAAATGAAGAGTTGTACAGCTTTATGCCAGTCAATCACAATCTTGAAATCGGTTACTCTGTCCAGGCGGGATGCCATTAAGATGTGACACACATTCCCTGAAGCTTCATTCCTGATTCTAAAACATGATTGTGAAGCTGTTATGTATTATAAAGAATGACAAGCAGCACTTAACATATTTAGTAAACCCAGTTTATTTACATAATACATATTTTGCCATGCAGCTCATGAACCGCACTCAGTGTAACAAGAAAGACAAGCACTATCTTGCTATTTGAAAATGGTTTTATATAGAAAGATAATTCTCTTAAATGAATTAACTACAACCTTACAAATCACTATAGACGATTTAAAACAGCCATGAATAATTTTAAAATGTAAATCTGTAGGTAAAGAGCTTTTATAGTTTACACACTGGTAAAACCAGTCTTTTTTAGTACTGTAGCTGGATAGTGTACTTTTAATCTTATTTTAATAAACCTACAAAACAAAAATAAATATACATTATTACAAGGCTCAGATTCATAGGCAATTTTTAAATATTCTTTCTTTAATGTTAACAACGTCTTAAAAATTTTGCCAGTAGTGATGTGCACACAGTAGGTGGTCAATAAATGCTGATATACAGAAGTGTTTATAGTTGACAGCAATCCACATTCATTCATTCCCTACTTTATAATAAGTACATTATAGTAAAGATAAAAAGAACTTTCTTACAATATTTAATATTTTCATAAAAAGATGAAATGTTTACACGGTATAGTTTAGTTCTCCTTTACAGTCAGACCTGTATGCTTTTCAAATTCAAGAACAGTCTTAAAGTATGGTCTTTTTATCCATTAATTCAGATGGCAAGTATTAAATGATTCATACACTATAACAAAAAACAAGACTATTTCTAAAAATTAAAAGAAAATGAAATTTAAAGTTCAATATGTTTTTCTTTTGAGAAGATTTTATAATAAAAAAAATGGCACCAGACCTAAAATAACTAGACTTCTCCTTCATTTTTATATTAATTATAACTAGGCAGTATATTCTGTTTGACCAAAATGACAAAATATCTGTTTAAAAGCAATAATACCATGTAAGCCAATAAGGGATGCTTTAGGGAAAATATATCCTATTATCATTTCACCAAAATCTTCTTTCACTTAACATATGAATCAAATTTCTGGCCCTATGAGGTAAAATGGCCATTTTCAAAGTGGCGTTCCATCATAATAAGGGGTATAATGTGGTGTGCCCTTAGCCTACTGGGGGAGAATTCTCCTTGCTGAGAATACTAGCATGGGGAATCCATATTCCAAAAACACTACACTGAAAAGAAATACAAACTTTTACAGATGCATAAACCGAGGCACATTAGAGTAACATTCCAAATATCAGATGTATAAATGACATTTTGGGAATAAGCTTCACCATCAATCAATACCTCCTGATACTTAGAAATTCCAATGTTCTGAAGATACACCAGTGTTTAAAGCAGTTCATGTCAACCCGTTAAGAAACATGGGTAATATTTTATATTCCAATAAACATGTTTTTATGAATGACTGCTTTATGGGATTTAACTTATGCATATGAAAAGACCAGAGAACAAAAGTGCTATGTTGTATGATGGGGCAGCGAGATCTATTTTTTAAGTATATACAATGCAGTGTCAGGCCCAAATATTAGATAGTGTATATCAATACTGTGAGTTATCAGTGCAATACTAACACATGCATAAACAGAGAAAGACCAGAGCACAGGTGAATAATCATGTCATCAACTGGGGCATCTGCATGACTTTGTTCTAAGGCTTAAGGTTCATTTCAGGGTCAAGAACTGGGCCATCTGGATTCTATGCCCTTGAAAGTAGCACCCATGTACCTGGGAACCCCCATCACCAGGAAATTTAAGACTGCAAACTCAAGAGAAGTGAAAAGTCTTCTGTTACAGGAATTTTGGAACCCCAAATCTACCGTCTACTGGCAAGAGCTCAATTATTATATGGAATTAAATAATATTTGAAATTGAAAAGCTTAAATGGCTAATAACTTGGTTATTAGACCACAGAATTTCTTGCCTGGTCATGCAATCGGTTCTTAACATGACTTTTATTTGATGGGAAATGACAATGCAAGTTCTTTTCCCAACGCGCCTCTCAACTTAAAGGAGAAGGGGTTTCAAGTTTTTGTTCTAGCAAACTAAAAAATCCGATGTTCCTAGGAGAAGAGAACCTACAGCTGAAGGAAATAATATCTTAAGTGCCGGTTTCTCACAAACCATCCATTGACAGGCTAGTGATTACTCAAAATCACTATCAGCTTGTGTTAAACACAGGCTATCGCAACCCTTGCCTTGATTAGGCACTTAAACTTGATCATCTACTCTAACTATCTCCTATTAAAGGAATCACACAAGAGGACTCCATTTTATAATGGAGGTGAGCCCTTCCTAAGGAAGTTAAGCTGGTGTTCAGTAAAAGGAGTACTATTTCTACACTGGCTTCACATTCATTGTCATTCAGATGTTTGTTATGAATGCCAACTAATTTTCACTTTCTGTACAAGCAGCAAATTAGTAGTCTTAAGGGCCCATAAAACAGTCACTATTACAGATCCCCAAGTATATTTTTCCATTTTATAAAGTATTACTCATGATATATCAAACCAGAGGGAAAAGGAAAAACTAATGGGAATCTTAGAAATAGTGGGGTATACAACTCCCCGTTATATATTGCTTAATAACTGAATACACCAGGTGGCCATACCTGAATTCACAAATGTGAAACATAGTCAGGACAAGGCTTGCTATGTCTGTACTGCATGACATACACTGTTGACTGATGCCACCAATATAACATCACTACTGCAAGGACATGCCATATTTGGTGGCTTGATCCGAGGTAGTTTAGTTGTCCTGGAAGGGAAGGTAGAGAGAAAAGAATATTGACTGTAATTATTTTGATATTAAAATAAAAATATATTTCCATCTCTGGCCCTGGAAATATGACTGAGCAGCAAAAAGACTGTGGCAGTCTCAGAGTACCTGGAGATGGACTGGACATTAATTCGGACTGAAACGTTTTCTAAAAAAATGTTAATTCATATTTGAGTCTGACTGTAAGGTTTTAAATTCATTAAGTATACTGGTGAATTTTAGAAATACTATTCCAAATGTCTTTTCAAAATCAAGACGTGGTTAATTTCAGGAATGTGACCTTTTGTCTCCCATGTCTCAACTTATATACCTGGTGAAGAAAAGACATTACATGAGAGAAGCAAAGGATATTAGTGCTACAAATCATGGAGTTTATTAGGTGTGAAGCAGATACATGGTTGTGTCTGGGTATAAGTCTACTTGAAGCACTTTTTATTTTAAGCAGGTGTGTAAGGAGAAAGCTCAGACCTGAATCTTGTGCTATCAGACTAATGGAACAATTTGCAAAATGTAATTAGTAATGAGTTAATTAACTAAGGCTGATTAGTTCATATACAGCTTAGGAAAATTACTTCATTTCTCTTTGTGGTTAAACAAGTTTAAATTCCAAGGAGATTAAATAACTAACGTGGGAAGCATCTTGGAAAACAACTAAATAAATAACAAAATACAGAGCCATAGACATTTAAATGTAAATAATTTTTTCTTCCTCGTGGTGCTTCTATGGTCATGTAATGTACTGGGCTGGCCAAAAGGTTCGTTCGGGTTTTTCGTAATATTTTATGGGAAAACTCGAACGAACTTTTTGGCCAACCCTATAAATATTCTCTAACCTTCTCTGTCTTCTCTTACCAAGAATAATAATCAGTATAGTAAGTAGATTTTAAAGTGTAAGTCAACAGTATCTTTTCTGTGGAGGTTCTTAGCCTCTTTTTGGTGCCATGGAACACTTTGACAGCCTAGTGAAACTCACAGACTCATTTTTTAAAGCATAAAACACTGAGGATTATAAAGAAAACTGATTAGTTTGTAATACAAGTATCACAGATTCACTGAAGTCTGTCCATGGAAATCTTGGGGATCCCTGAATCCATCAAATACCACTGTGATGTTTATATACTAAAAAAAAAAAATTAACCTGAGCTGAAAGTAAGTTCTTAGGTTTAAATTTTTTGATTTCACAGTATTCACCCACCATTTCACAACCACTACAACATGTTTCTCTTTAGAGCCAGGTAATAAATGAGGACTGGCCAGACAAGGAATGTTTCATTTTTTATGATCTCTGTATCTCTGCTCAAATGTACCTGTACTTGCACACATTCACCTACATGGGGCATGTTTTATGTCAAGCTCATCTTGAGAAAAGTTAAGTTACATAATGTTTGACCTTTTATAGGTGCCCTATATTAGACAATTGGGAACTTTAAAAAAAATTTTTTATAAATTTATTTATTTTTGGTTGCATTGGGTCTTCGTTGCTGCACGCGGGCTTTCTCTAGTTGCGGCGAGCGGGGGCTACTCTTCGCTGTGGTGCGCCAGCTTCTCATTGCGGTGGCTTCTCTTGTTGTGGAGCACAGGCTCTAGGCGTACGGGCTTCAGTAGCTGTAGTTGTGGCGCACGGGCTTAGTTGCTCCGCGGCATGTGGGATCTTCCCGGACCAGGGCTCGAACCCATGTCCCCTGCATTGGCAGGTGATTCTCAACCACCGCGCCACCAGGGAAGTCCCCAAGTAGGAACTTTTGATATGACTATTTTAAGGCCTAAAAACACTATGGCCATAATCAGAATGCAGACAACTTTCATTGGTTAATTTTCTACATCTATGATGAAGAAGAAATTAATAATAAAATAATTATAAGTAAAGTGATACAAAAATGTATTTTACCAAAACTGTTTTCTGAGGAGAATTCTGACCCTGCCTGGCAGATGGGTGGTCTTCAGTTCAGGGACATGTCCTAGTTATGTTCCCAAATCCTAATGTTTATATTCAGGTTCTTCTTTGTAGTCCGTCCTTATTTAAAACTCAGTGGAGAAAAAGTCAAGTGCAGAGAGGAAGGCCTGAGGTTCTGCAGTCTATTCATTCTCTAGTTCGGGGTTTCTCATCCTTTCTCCTTCCCCAACACACATGACGAGCGGCACAATCCTATCTTTGATTCACTGTGGAAGAGGTTCTTAACCCAGGAGGAAGGGAAGACAATTTGCAATTTGAATTTAAACTGCTCCCCTACTTCTAGCCCCCAAACTGAAAGACCAGTGCCTTATGTCTCTTGTTATTCTTTTTTTTTTTTTAACATTTTTATTGGAGTAATTGAGTGCTCACTACTCGTGAGGAACTGTGCTAAATGTTTCATGTGCACTTTCTCATCTAATCCGCACAATGACCCCAAGAGAGAAATGTATTATCTTCACGTTTCAGAAGAGAAAACTGGGCTGAGAAAGCTTATGTGACTTATTTAGCTCATGCAGCTAGAAAGTGGCTGATGGGGGATTTGAACCCAAGCAGTCTGACTCCAGAGCTGAAGCTCCTAAAGAAGCAAATACATGTTTTGTAGAACATTATTCACTCTACCCGGTGTCCTCTTAGTTATTTTCTATCAGAAGATGTTTTCCTCTGGACTGAAGAAGCAGGGAAATCTGTCCTTCTCTTAAGTTCCTGGATTGTGTGTATCTTGGGGACATGAAGACCCTTAACTTAGGTTAATTTCCTCTTACCACTGGGTGCCAGGAAGCTGAAAGCCAGACTGATGGGCTTTCTTTTATAGAAACTTACGATAGATACATTATGGAGTAATCCTAAACCTGGCTTCTTTTCATTATCCTGTTATTTTCCTTTGCCTCTTGTTTGTTTTATGGATCTCGCACATATATTGATAAATTAATTTTTAAGCATAAGCTGGTATACAAAGAAGTAAATGGTACTTGCTAACTAGTGCTCCACAAAAAAGCAGTGGCTGGGAGTTCCTAATTGTGAAATGGTGGTGACCCTATCTACTGGACTCAACTCATATTGTGACAGTGAAAGACAAAGTCTGTGAAAACCATTAGAAAGTTCAAGTTTTAGACAGCATTTGAGAAGAGAAGAGCCATTCTATAATCAATAATATTGGAAAAAAAAATCTAAGTTTTGATGCTCTGAAACATATACCTCCACTATATATTTAGAATAAAGTTAGAAAACCATTATACAAGTGATACGTACCTGGAAAATACCTTTCTGGAACTTTGGAAATGTAGAATAGGAAAGCAAGAAGAGCAATCACATACATCACAATTACACGGGGTGCAAAGTCCTGAAAAGCAAAACATATTTTTTCACAGATCTTGCCTACTGTGACTGAATTCTCAATTTCTTATAAATCTAATTCATAGAATTAGACAATACACAGGAGTAGAATTCACAGGTGGGATTTAAGTGTGTTAAATCTGAATTGCTTTTGCAGACAGTCTCCAATGAGAGAAAGCTTGCTCTCAATACTTCAGGAAGCAGTCCAGAGGAGTGGAACACAGAGACAACCCTAAAGGTGAGGGCACCAGGGCAGCTAAAGCTTCAACATAGTTTAGGTCCTAAGGGCGTCCAACTCCATCTACAACATAGGTGCCTGGGTGGAATGTGTATGGGAATGGAGTTGCCAGCTAAGTAAGGAGAGACTAAACAGGGATTTGTGGCTGGAAAAGAGCCAAGAGGCTTGGCCCAACAATGAAATCTGTTCCACCATCCCAGATAAATGGCTCTCTCGAATACTACTCTACAAAGCAGTCCATCTCACAGCTCTCTTGGAAAGCTTTTCCTTGCTCTAAGAGAATCAGCCAGCTCTAATTTATACGTGCTGTTCCTAATTCTGGTTATAAACCTAATTTACCAAGAAGCCATTTAAGAAGTAAAGACAAATTATTTCTCTTCTCTCTAACAGATATTTGAGAATCATCATGGGCCCCCTCACCTAAATCCTACATCCTCAGACTAATCAACCTCAGATGTGGCAAACATTCCAGAACACAGCTTCACCCTGCCTCCCAGGATTAGCTCCTTGGAACTTTTCATCTTTGGTTATGTGCCTCTCTTTCCATCTTTTTTTGCTGAACACAGGATTGTTCCCTTTTTTTTTTTTTTTCCCCTTTTCTGAATTTCTTCAAAATCTACTGGCTTAATGGGTCTGGTTCTCTTTCTTTGTCACAATAAGCATAAAAGGATGTGTATCCCTCATCCCCAAATTTCACTCACTTCTATGTCAGTAATTAGTTATTCATTTCTGGTTAGGATTAAATCTAGAGTGGCACTTCCCCATTCTATTTTCTGGGCATCGAAACTGTCAGAAAAGCCATGTTTTCACAGATATCAGGATCACTGAAGTTATTCCTCACTACTGTCTCACCTTTCTCCCAATTTCCTAATCTTATAAAGAAAGCATCACCGTCATCCTCAAGTTGGCAAAACAGGCAGATCGTATCACTCAATTCACTACACCACAGACTTCCTTTCTTTTTAGTTTTATATGCAGATGCTTTCCACCATGCTGTTGCCAACAGTATGTAAGCCTACTTTTAGTCCCCCTCTTGTAAAAAAATATAATTCCTTTGAATAAAACCTGCATTTAAATCCCTATATTCCAAAGGTCCCACTGCAACAAGTGTATGCGATTTCTTCTAGATTTCTTGGCATAATTAGTTATGTTAAAAATTCTCAAGTTTACTCTCTAGCACACACTTAAGGCATTTTTATATAAATCTCTAAGAACTTAAGTCTTACTTCTAATTCCCTTCTCAAGCATGCTGAGGAATTCTCACTGAGGTTCTTCCTAATGTACTCCAACTGTTCCTCCATAATAACTAACTTGTCTTTTATTTTTCAATATATTTTCCTTGCTGGGTGGAATATGCTCCCATGGCTCTAGCTACCAAGACAGTAATGACTGTCAAATCTCCATCACTAGTCTCGAACTCCAAGCTAAATCCAGACCCTATCTCCACCTTTACATCCCACTGGTACCTCAAACTCAGGTCCAAGAAGAAATCCTTCCCAACTCCTTTTCCTCCACAAACAAACAAACAAATCAACTGCTCCTACTGGCATTATCCCTGCCTCAGATGACAAAGCTGGAAACTTAGGAGTCCTCCTCTACAGTAAGGACTTGGGTATTTACAATCTATGGGTAACAGAAAGAGAATTAAGAATGTATCATCTCATAGAAATACATCTCAGAAGAAAACAGACTTCTATCACTAGAAGGTATGTTTATTTATTTATATAGATGTGAAAAATTATTGCGTCATTATGCAATTAGAAATATGCCCTCAAATGACAAAGATCCACCTTCTTGGCCTGATTACATTACTTTACTGAAAGGAATAAAATTGAAAGGACAAAAAAAAAAAAAAAATGGGAAAAATACCGACCACACTCAACCTACCTGTACAATAGGAGCACCGATTCCTCCATTGAGCCAAACCCAGTGAAGAGTAGGGATCACTCCATATCCCGAAACAGAACAAAAGATGATGGAACGGAGCCTCTGCCACTGCTGTGTGAGGTAATTGGGATGGATCTGAGCAAAGAACACCGCCAGGATCATAGCAAGCACTGTGATCAAGTACACTTGACGCCAGTACTAGAATGAAAGGAAATCACATTTTAATTGTTATTAACAATAAGGGAAGGAAAAGAGTAATTTTCAGTTTTGGCTTCTACATTACACATTCCAAACTCTATTTATTTGGTATTTTCATTTCCAAACATGATTGCCTTCCTTCCTTAAAACAACGCATGTTGCATACGACTGCTAGGTTTCTTAGGATGATAAACCAGACCCCAAAGTGAGCTGGTAAAGAACACGTTTATTCACACAAAAGCATCTCCTGAGTACCTATCATATGCCGGAGCAATTTAAGTCCTGTGGAAACAAAGGCGACTATGACAGGGGCTCTCTCAGTGGGTGAGCTCATAGGCTATGAGAGGGACAGATATATAAACAAATGATTATAATCTAATGATAAGTACTGTAACTGAGCTGTGACGAGAATGCTGTAGAACTACAGAAGAGGGAGCAATTGATACCTGGATTAGCTAAAAAATACTTCACAGAGGAAATGACATCTCAGCTGGGCCTTTTCATGAGAAGAGGGCACTCTCAAGGAAAAGGAACAGCACACAGAGCAAGGAAGTTTTACAAAGGGAAGCTGAAAGGCAGATGTACCGTCAGGTTAAGTATTTGTACTTTACCATGCTGGCACTGAGGGAATAGCAGAGTCCTTGAAGAATGAGATGACATGGTTGTTTTTCCAACTGACTTATTAGAATAACTCTGACATCAGTGAAAAATAGAGAGAGATGACAGGAAGCCAGCTAGCAGATATCATTACAGAATAATTGATTCAAGAAGAAAATAGGAGCATGGGCTTTTGTTGAACAAGGTAGATGTTAGCACCAGATTCAGGAGACATCTTTGAAATAAACTAAAGTCTTAATGGTTGACTGGATGTGTGAGAGGGCAGTACAGGATGGCTCAACAGTTTCTAGTGTGAAAGGCCATGCAAATGGCTTGTACTAATGAGCAAATGAACAAAGATGATCCAGAGTGTGTGTGTGTGTGTGTGTGTGTGTGTGTGTGTGTGTGTTGGGGGGAGAAAATGGGGAAGCATGAAAGAATGTTCATTTAAAAATATATCAAGGGCTTCCCTGGTGGCGCAGTGGTTGAGAGTCCGCCTGCCGGAGGCCCGCGTACCACAAAAAAAAAAAAAAAAAAAAAAAAAAAAAAAAAAGGAAAAAAAAAAAAAATAAATAAAAATATATCAAGTTTGAAGGACTTACAGAATATTTAGGTATCTAAATGAGCAGCTGAAAAGCTGGTCTTGAAGCTCAAAAGTTAGCATCACCTAGGACAGAGTTCTTAACCTGGGCTCCAAGGACTTCTCTGGGACCATTACACCTCTTGAAATTCACACGTCAAAATGACTGGTCAGTTTGTGCCCAAACGCACCTTATCCGGGATGGACGGTCCATAGTTTTCAATCTCATTCTCAAAGCAGCCTGTGTTCCTTAAAAGGTAAGCAGCCACTATAGCAACTGAACATTTGGAAATGATAAGATACCAGAAGGGAAGAAAACTCTTCCTTTAAATGATCATGGACTGTGTTAGCTCTAACAGTCCTTTTCTTTTTCTCTTTAATCTACCTTGGACTTCTAGTTTTTCTGAAAAGAGATTTACAAAAAGTGTCCCACTAGTCTCTTTGATGATCAGATATATTTGGGAAGATGTAAACAAAAAACAGGTTTCAGAGAAATGCATAATAAGCAAAACAATTCTAATATTACCTGATTGTACTCACAAGGCTTTTTTTTTTTTAAAGATACAGTTTCATGCAAAATGAATAAGTTGTGAAAGGTGAGTAGATATGAATAGTTTACTACTAAAACCAAATCAATTTACAAGGTAAATGGCATGTACGTTTAATTTTATGCTTATGTTCCAACGTAATCAGGCCTAAAAAGTAAATGGCTCACGTATAAGTGGCTACAATTAATAATGTTCTTACATTCAAACCAAATTATGATTTTTCGCTTTGCTAGTTTTACGCTCCAGCAGTGTTGACAGTTTTCTATTATTGCGTAGCAACAAAGGTCCTACTTCAGAATTCCCAACAGTCAGAGGACCCCTGCACTGCAGCCAGTCCTCCTAGAAAGTGAAGGCTGGGGATATGGCTTGGACCACCTGCTCCACGGGGAGGGCTCGGGCACGACAGGCTCTAGTCCTGTGACTAGTAGGTACACTGCACCTGGGAGAGCGGCTCAGTCTTGGCTTTGAAAGGGAAGGAACTAAAAGGATAAATGGAAAACAAACAAAAAAGTATGGTAGGAAAGCAGGAGGAAAAGAGAGTAGGGTCGATGGGGACTTTCTGAATGGGAGGCCTTGAGATGTACTGAGCCCTCAGGAAGATTCAGTTTGCCTTCTTGGCTGAGACATGAGGAGAGGAGGTAGTTTGGTTGGCCAACCTATTTAGATCAGTTGCTGTATGATTTGATCACAGTGTTTCAAATGCTGCTTTGCTCAAGGCAAAAACTGACTTTTGTAACTTTAGGGTCAGAAAGAAGAGTTGATCTAGAACTCAGAATAGACACATGTTTGTTAAAGACACTCACAACCCATCTGGTCTGTCTCTAGGCCTGCCTCCAAACATAAGACTAAGGAAAGGAAAATATATTTCTTATATAAGAATATGGGTCAACACACTCGCAGATATACCTTTTGTTTTTTTCTCACTACGAGAGGAGTAAAGGATAAGAAGGGAAAATGGAAAGCAGCAGCTAACTTCATAATTTTAACAAGTGCTAACTTTACCTTCAACTCTATAAACACAAAAATAAAAGATACATAATGTACATCTGAGGAACCATGTAGCTATATGGGTTTAGTGGGGAAACATTAATAATTTAATGTTTACGTTAAGTTTCAGAAAATAACAACATATATATATTATTTTCCATTCCTTTCCAAGTTAGTGAAAGGAATAGGAACTGGTAATAGATGTTAGAGATCACACGGCCCTTTTGAAAAAGGAGTTTATGCCTCCACCAGACTTTCCTTTCTTCTATAAGTTAGTTAATTATGCGCTTATTCAGAAGTGCAAGGGAACCATGGCAAGAACACCCAAGACCTATATTAGAAAGGTAGAATGTAAAATGTTTTAAGTTACTTACATTATTACAATAAAATGCATAAAATACGCCGGAGACATAGCAGCCCAGTATTCCAATAGAAATTCCTGCATAATCTAATGCCATCCATCTTCGACAGGTTTTTTCTGATCGATGGCAGGAAAAAAGATGATAGCCCACAGAGCAAAGCATACAGACCTATGGAAAATAAAACAAATCTTAGCAAAGTGAAACAAACAAACAAAAAAACAAAAGCAACTCATACATGATGTTCATGGAAGTGGTCAGGTCAAGTCCAGGCCTTTCAGCCAAACAGACGTGGACATGGACCCTAGCTTTGTGCCTGGCTATATGTCATTTCCCTAAGCCTCAGTTCCTCATGGGTAAAATGGGGACAACAATCATAAAGAAAGAAATCTATAATGATAATTACTTTATAACATAAAAAATTTAATGAACAGTGTAGTAGAAGGAAACCTACTGAGGCTTATTTTGATCTATGAATAAGTTTCCTTTTAAAAACTACTTACTACAGAATACATGTCCTTAAAGAAAAATAAACCAAAGAATATGGAATTGTATGATGTAAAAAAAAAAAAAATAAACCCCTCCCAGTCAATCTATTCTCCAGTGGGAGCCACTGATAACATCTTTTTTGTGTCCTTCCAGATATTTTCAATGAACATATCACACACCTATGATATAGAAGTCCACACACACAAGAACACCATATATACTTCTTAATCAAACAGAATCATACAGTCTGTTCTGCTATTTGTTTTTTTCACTTAATTTAAGACCTTTTATGTCTGTATGAGACTTCATTGTACAGAGTTTACTTCTAAGTTAAACATAGCTTTGCTGCGTTCAAGAAAAAATAATTATGACTTATGCTGACTTTATATGTTATCAAATTGAGAGCAAAGCTCATGTAATTCTATCAGTTGCTCTGAAGATTGATAAGGCTTCTACAGCTGAACTCCCTCTAGTCATTAAATACCTACTGCATGTCATACAGTGGGGATACAAAGATGAAACCTCTACTCTCAAAGAGATTTTTCTGAAACAAGTGAACAAATGGTGATGTAGGAAGTCCTATAGGAAAAGTCGGTGCAGAGCACAGTTAGAAAATAGAGGAGGGAGAGTACCAGTTCTGTGGGTGCATGTGTGTACTTGGGGGTGGGAGTGGCGGGTGGAAAAGAGCTACATATTTCATAGAAGGGTTGCCACCTGAGCTGCACCTTAAGTTGACCTGGCATTCATCAAGGACATAAATAAAGGTGTGCACAGGTTTACTGGAGGGCCCATAGGAAAAGCAGCATACTGAGAAACACAGCATCATTAAGGAATGCTATGTGGCCTTCTTCATGATATGGTTATGACAGATCCTATACATCAAGGAGTTTTAACTTCAGTATTATGGGCTCTGTGTGATACTTCTGAAAATTTTAAGTGCACCGTTACAGAAAGGCTGAGATGAGAGGTTACAGGCATAGCCCTAGGAAGCAATGACTAGAGCCTACACTAAGCCAGGGACAGTGGGGGTAGGGAAAATGGGCCAGATAAATGGTCATCTAGCTATTCTGTAGTCTGGCCACTAAACAAACCTAAGTCCCCATATAGCCTCAATATCAATATTCAAAACAAGGTTCCTATCCACAATCTCATTTCTTCATCCACTATCTAAAATCCTTAACAGTCTGTGGCTTTGGTTACTACAAGTCAGAGTTTATTGACCCAATTAAACATAACTCTAAGAAGCTTGGTTATTTGTTTTCTCTGATTATCCTTGAGATAAAACACAGTAAATTAAGAGAACATGAAGGTGTATATTCTCACTGACAGGGAAAGATCTCATTATCACAATGCCGAGTGACACAAAACAGCAAGCGCAGAGATGACCACAGCTCAGAAGGAGGTAGATAGGAAAGGTAGGCAGGCAGGTGTGAGGCAGCTGTGATACACAAACGTCTGGAGGAATCTGAACCCAAATGTCAAATGTGGAAGTGGAATTTCAAATGACTTTTACTTTCTTCCAAATACTTTTGGGTTTGCTTGAATTTCTACATGAGTATATGTTATAGTAATAATAACAACAATAAAGCTAATTTCATTGTGAAAAGGAAAATAAAAGTGGAAGGAGAAAAACTACAGTATCAAGAGGAAAGTAAAATATATGGTATTCATAGAGAACATCTGAGTTTTAGAAAAGTTAACCTAGACTCAGTATGTTCTGTTTTAAAAGGGACGTGTTGTTAAGAGTTGCTTAAAAAACTGACTGAAAAATTGTCTGACATTGAGTATGTCTCCGTTTTCTGCAAAGTTTCCTTCTGTGGAGTAGCTCACTCCATCCAGGTGGACAGGTAATTACAGCATGACATCCTACATCTAAGCTCCTTGCCATGATAACCAAATACCTCGGGATCTGGCTCCTGCCTATCTCTCCAGCCTCACCTTTCTCCATTTTCCTAGGGTTTGACCACGAACACCAGCACCTACAGGTCCAGAAAGTGCTAAGCTGTCTCGTGCTTCTGGGCCTTTAGGCACTCTTTTTTCTGCTTCGTTGCCCTGCCTCACTCTCCCTTCTGCTCACCTATCTGGGTGACTTGATCTTTAAGACAGGCTGGTTTTGTTCAGCACTATATTCCTGATGTCTAGCTTAGGACCTGGATATAAATAAGAGGTATTAAAAAGATATTTCTTGAACTGAATGTTAATGAACTGAATCTAGGGAAAGGTGTTCTCAGATTCTATTCTTCTCTAAGACAGAAAGACTTCAAAGGCCCTAAAATTACATTCTACTATTCAGAATGTACTCTGTTAATCTGGTTGGTAGGAAAGCACTGAGCACGTAAAAAGGGTAGAAGTGAAAAGAGTAAAAATGTTATATCTTTAAAAAATTAAATGTAAATCAATATTAATACATATATTTATGGTTTACCATGCTGCCTGCTGACTCTAAGAATTTGGGGAAATTGGGTGAACAAGTTATAAATATAATTTCATAAAAATAAAAATGGTATTTGTAAGTAGGGAAAATGTGCTCGTTTGTCTTTAGAAGCTGTACTGTGTGTAACAGAAAGATCATTGCACTAGCAGTTAGGAGAAGAGGATTCTACTGTCCTGTTGAACAATCCTGAGCAAGTCACTCTAAACACTTTGGGTGTTTCTTCACTGGCAGTTGTTTTAATTATTTCGTCTTCTCAGTTTTGCAATGCACTGCTTTCTTAAACCACTATGAAAATGAAAGTGTGTTCCCTGAAATAACATCAGCTGTGGCTGGGTGGATAAAGGGCAGGCCTGGGGTAGAGGAAAACATGTGGGATCCTCAAAGGAGATAATATCTGTATAACAGTAGAGTATAAACCAATTTTTCTTATATTAAGCACATCTTAGTCTATAAGATACATCTAAAAATTAAGTATGGAGAAATTGATTCATTTCCATTTTAAAAATTGGGATAGATTTTAAAGAGATGTTTAGGCTCCGATCAGGACAAAAATTAAACCTGAGAAAGAGTATACTTTAAAAAACACTTAAAGAAAAAATAATTTTCTAACAAGAACACAAAAATACATAGTATTCTTTCCCTCAAAGAAATTTAAAATATGGTTCTAGGAGCTAGAATTAGAAGAAAAGGGGGAGAGAGATGTTCCCAGGGTGTTTCTTGATCATTTAAGTCCAAAGTTTTCAGTCAAATGATGAAGGCCTGAACCTATTACACAATGAAAGCAACACCTGTGCAGTTTACTTATCGAATCCCCTCTCAGAGTAGCAGCAGGTTAACTGCAGGGAGTGCTGGCCTACGTTTGGAGGCAGAGGCATGATAGCTTTTTCTTTTCATTTTTATGATTTTTTTGAACTCTCTGCATTTTTTTTTAAATTTAAAAAATATCAACTGGATTTTGGTCCACATTAGTTTTCTTTTTCAGAATTACCTGTTTGAAAAATTATTAAACATAACTTTTTTTTTTTTGTGGTACGCGGGCCTCTCCCGTTGCGGAGCACAGGCTCCGGACTCGCAGGCTCAGCGGCCATGGCTCACGGGCCCAGCCGCTCTGCGGCATGTGGGATCCTCCCGGACCGGGGCACGAACCCGTGTCCCCTGCATCGGCAGGCGGACTCTCAACCCCTGCGCCACCAGGGAAGCCCCTAAACATAACTTTTAAAGGCACTTTGTTACAGATCCCGGAAGAAAAATTAAAGTGCTGAGGAACACATACAAGAGGCTACAGAGAAGAAACTGAAAGTATCTGAAATCAGCCTGTGTAAAAGGCCCAAAGGAAATTAACATTAAAGTGAGAGAAAAGATTAATACCAACAAAACAAGGCATTAAAATTAAGACAGTATGGAAACAACAAATACAAAAGTCATAGACATATAAAAGATGAGAAATCTTCCCAAACAAGTTTTAAGCAGACAACAGAGTTCTACTTCAGTCGGCAAATACAGTACAGAGATTCCTATCTTCGTATTAATCTTAAAGCAGAGAGGTCTAAAAAAAGGAAGAGAAAAGAAAGAAATTTTCTCAATCTTTAAAACTTACTGGATTTCAAATATACTCTAATAACATCCAAATACACTCTCATAAAAACATACTCTGGATGCTTATATTATGAAAGTGAATAAGCTAACCTATATGCTATTTGGGGGCTCTTTAAAGCTTATGGGTGTGAAGTAAGGTCACCTGCCCAAGCTTGTCTGACTAAAGTTCTCTTTACCAATAATAGTGTTTGTGGGATGACTTACCTGGAAGCAGAAAAGGCAAATAGAACAAATTACAAAGTCTTCTCTGGATGCACTTGCTGAAGGTAACACAGATGTCATGTCATATATTCCCAGCGTGAAGAAGAGAAAGAAACCCAGCAAATGACTCCAGATGTTTACCGTCTCATTAGATAAAATAAACAAACTGGAAAAAACCAAACGTGCAGCTCAGATTCATATCTGTTCACTCACTGTCAGCATTTAAAAGGTTATGGACAATTTTGGGGATTATCTAATACTTGCTACTTTAAGCCCTTAACCCCATCTTTACCTTTCTAAATTTGATATACCATCTCCATCAATCCTGGGATCTTAACAGTTTTTTCTTGCTCACCTCTATTATATTTACCATTTCTTTCCTCAATTAGAGTTATTTATGTATAAATTCCATCTCATCCTCCAGCTTATCAACTCCCTGACAGCTGGCATGATTCATCTTTATGACACTACTGTTCCAAGCACAGTGTCTTGCTCAGATTAGATGCTAAATGTCTACAGAAATGAACGTGCAGATTAAAACTGGGTGCTAGCTACCATACTCTGACACTCAGTAATAGGTATCTGAAAACCCGCTAAGTATAAGGTTAGGCACGAACTTAAAATACCTTTTTAGTACTCATTACATGCAAGTGCAAAGTTAAATGGATTTGAGAGAAGCAGGATAAATGCAAATGGATCCACTGAAAATGTCCTTTAAGACAGGCATGCTGCAACAACTTTGCTGTGGTTGTTGCGGGCCTTCCTCTGTTGTGGCCTCTCCCTTTGCGGGGCACAGGCTCCGGACGCGCAGGCTCAGCGGCCATGGCTCACGGGCCCAGCCGCTCCGCGGCATGTGGGATCCTCCCAGACCGGGGCGCGAACCCGGTTCCCCTGCATCGGCAGGCGGACGCGCAACCACTGCGCCACCAGGGAAGCCCACTGTGGTTGTTTTGAAACCAAACTAGTTTCCGGGTCGCATGAGTTTATTCTTCTTTTGGAACGACAGGAGGTTACTTTTACTATCAATACTAATTGCCCTCTTTCCATACGCCCTAACTGGTTTGAGTTTAAGTAGTCCCAGCAGTGCAGGCCGGTGCAGAGTGTTCCCCGCCGACCAGGAGTCAGGAGGCTCACTGTCCCTTCACTCCCACCCTGGGCAACAGATTAGCTCTGGCATCATGAGCAAGTCACTTAACCTCTCTGGCTTCAATTTCTCCACCTCTAAAACAAGGGAGCTGGATTAGATGCTGCTGCCAAATCCCTTCCGGCTCCTTCCTTAATTGTGTGAAATGTTTCTCCAGCTGTGGATAAGACTCATCAGATTATCGAAAGGTGATGTCATGACTAAAGGTTAAAACTCTCTTGCAAAATCTAATCTTTTATTTAAACTAAAGTCTTTGACCTTCGCTGATTCAGAATCCTTACTGGTAAGCACTAACATATAACTCTAATACCGAATTTGCAGCAGTCACCATGGTTCACATTTTCCCACGTCATAAACATAGCAGGGTCTCACACAATCAGACAATCACCAAGGATAAAGTGGATCTTGTATCATGGATTTCAGACTTTATCCTGTATAAGCATCAAGTATAAATACTACTGATACTGGGGAGTGGGGGAAGAGATGCAGGAATGTGAGGAGACACATCTAACCCCAGGACTGTTTGACAGCCAGTACCACATTCTGCCTGTTGCCTCAAAACTTTTCATTTGGTGAAACCCAGTATAACCTGATTAACTGAGCAGAGAGGCATAATCTTGGCTTGTTCCTTCCAATTAACAGAGTATTGGCAGAACAGTTGTGACGTACAACACCTCTCCTTATATCCAAAATGTGTCCTCGTCCCTCTAGACAAAGGGCAAAAGCTGAACCTGGAAAAGGCCAAGCTGGTGGGAAGAGCCCTTAGCAGAATATCCCCCGCAGGGGATCTACTCTTATTCTACGAGAAGTTAGACCTATACTCTGTTCTGCTTCAAAATCAACAATCAACTTCATCATCATCATCTATTTGGCTTCAAATTCAATGACCATGGTGATAACAAGTCACCATTTATTGAGTGCTTATTATGTACCAGGCTCTGGGTAGCATTTTACATACACAGTCCCATTTCGTCCTAACTACTTTCTGAGGCATATACTGTAATTACCTTCATTTTTACAAATGGGGAAAATAAGGCTGGGAGAGGTTAACTTTTGTTCAAGGTCCCATAGCTGTTAAGTGGCAGATCTGCACATCCAAGTCTTTTTTACTCAACAGCCCAAGATCTAAAGCACTATATTTCACTCCTTAATCCATGAAATTTGGACCCTAATATTAGAATGCAGAGGTGGGTAAAAAACTATTTAAGGCAACTGACTACCTGCTCTGTCCTTGTGGAACTCTACATCCACAGCAGGGCCCAGCTCTGATTTCTTGTGTAATAACTTATGCAAAGGAGTCAATGGGGAGGAAAATGGCACTCAGGAATCAAATTGTGAAGTACTGTGGGCCATGCATCGAAGCCAAGCAGGGATGGACAGTGATGTCACCTTGTGACCCTGAGTCAGAGAAGCACTTTAAAGGCAGGCAGGGCAAAGGAACTGGGGTAAGACCATGCCAAAAACAAGATCAAGAATCAAACTTGTGGTTGCTGCTTGAACAATTCAATGGCTCACATTCCAGCAGTGGGGTTTGTCACTACAGTGACCTGGAGCTAAGCAACATGGGTATCTTAATTCTCTTAAAGTGGGGTCCTGTAATTAAGTACATACAGGGAGTTTTAACAGAAAGTTAGTCTAAGAACTAGAACACTAATTTTTCAGTTTTGCTTTTTTAAACCCAGGCTTTCAAGGGACTCAATTTTAAGAGTTTAAATGATGAAGAAATTCCTTTTTTAAGGACACTTCTATAGTGCTTTAGTGGAGGGCAGTGCCTGTTATAGGCTCTCTTTGCTATAGTGCTTTTCCCACACAGCGTTTTTTTACAATGGTTATTATGTAATAGTATAATTAGCTATTTAATGTGTGTCACCCAGGCTAGACCTCAGTATTTTCATGAGAACAAGGGCCATACCTGCTGTTCTTTGCAGGACCTGGTAGGGTGTCTGGCACCTAGCAGGGGTTCCATACTATCTGCTGAATGAATAAACCAGGATTTCTAAAGGTATGGCATTGTGAACTTGTTTCCTATTATACAGGCATTTATCTGGCCCCAAACATCTGAATTTCCATAGGGCTGCCTTAAAAATAAACAAAGCTTAGGTATACACAGGGGGCAAGTATGGCTCAGTCATTGTCAGTGGGGTCGATTCCAACATGTATCCCAATAAGCACCAAATGGAATAGAGGATGTAAAATTCCTTTGTAAAGAGCAAAGCCCCACAGGAGTTAGTGATTATGATCATTGTTACTATCATTAGTCCATGGATCAAGTAGCCCGGCGGCGGAAGAAGGAAAGACAACGAGAAAGGAGAGGTGTTAGAAAGGGATGAAAAGGTTGGGGCAGCTAGGAAATGATGGGCACGGAGAAACGCGGGGAAAGCAGCAGGCGGACCAGACAAAAAGGTTGTAGATGAGGAGAAGGGGCCGCCGGCGCGACCCCCAGGCGCACCCAGCGGAGGCGGCCAGACTGTACCTTTTGATACACAGCCTGGAGGGCAGGTAGGCCCGGTAGCCGTCGGTGATGTACGGGTTGTCCTTAAGGGACACGGGGATCTGCTCGTAGGTGTAGAGGCGGATGCCGCGGGGCACCAGGACGGGCCAGTACTGGTAGCTGCCCAGCTCGATATAATGTGCGCTCTTCAGCAGCTTCTGATGCATCCTTCCTGGCCGCCGCCGCTCCCCAAGCGGGGAGCTCGCCCAGGCCCCGCCTCCCCCGGGAGGGGGCTTCCACCCCGCAGCCCCCGCCCCGGAGCCCGGACGTTGCGCGAGGTCCTACGGCCCTGCCGCTGCCCAGGCCGGGATCCGCTCACAGCGCGGTCACCGCAGTCAGCACCCCGGAGGACCCGGCGGCGTCGCAGCCCTCTCTGATGTCAGCACGCCGCGGCGGGCCCCGCCCCTCGGCCCTGGCTGGGGCCGACGCAGCTGGGGAGGGGGCGGGGCCGCGGTCTGCGCGGGTGCGCCTGTAAGCAAAGACCTGCGGCATTCGCCCGGGGCTCCCGGGCAGCTCGAGCGCGTGCGGGTGGCGGCCGGCCTCTCCTCTTCCGTGAGAAGAGCGCGGTACTGTACAGCTAATTCAAGTGGTTTTTTTTCCTTATTCTGTTTTTAATTAGAAGCAATAGGTGTTACATTTTGAAAATCAAGGGGAAAAGAGTAACTGGAAGAAAAATAGGAACTAGAGCTAACTCTTCACCGGTTACTTTATATCGTGGAATCTCACACACTTGGGGTCAGAGGGGAATTTCGAGGTTTTCTGGGCTAAGGTCAGTCCTTGCAAGTGGTTGGAAATAGAGGAAAACTGATGTACATGGAACTATACCAAAACCGAGCATACGCTGAGTCATAAAGAAAGCCCCAGCATATTTAAAGCACCAAAGGCATTCAGAGTATTTTCCCTGACCACAATAGACAAACTAGGAATGAACAAGAAAACCGAAAAGCCCCAAATGATTGGAATTGAAACAAAACCCTTCTAAGTATTTAATGTGTTGGTGAAGAAATCACAATGGAAATGAGAAAATATACTGAACTGAATGATAAAGATGAAATATATCAAAATTTGGGGGGCAAATGTTATAGCTTTGTCTCCGGCTACTAATTAGGATGCAAAGGCTTATTCATAATGGCAACAGGGCAAAACATCAGTTTTGCATCCATATATGTAGGGATCTGAGGTTTGGGGAAACTCAGATTGTGCCTTGTTTTATAGGATGGCTTTCAGTGATCTGGGATGGAGAGACATGGGGGCTTCATGGAGCATCTGAGATATTTTTCCCTTCCCTCCTTCCTTCTTGTATATTCTTTTTACATTTTTTAATAGCTCTAATATGATGTTGGAGCAAGACTTGCAGGTATTGGAATGGACGCACCGTGGAAGTTTACATTTATTGAATTCCAATTGTGTGCCCATTGTTTGGCTATATGCATGATGAGAATCATTCATGATGCCTATTATTTATGTTTTGTTATTGTGTTAGTAATATTAGTTGCTGTGTGAGGAGAGGCAGTTTGGTTTACTGATTAACTTCTGGGCCTTGAAGCCTTGCTACCTGGGTTTGAATTCAACCATTTACTAGCTAGCAAGTATTTAACCTCTTTGTGTCTCAGTTTTCTTACTAGTAAAATAGGGATAATAACAGTACTTTGTGTTGTAAGGATTAAATCAGTGAATCCATGTAACACTCTGAGGAAACTGCCGGGCATATTGTTAGCCCCCCAAAATGTTATCTATTATTAGAGTTCAGGGGAAGATATATTAACAGATAAAACTAGACAAATTTAGATAAATCCTAAACGGACTTAAATGTCATGTAAAAGAAAACACAGACTTTTTTTTAGCCATGAAGCTAAAACTAATATTTAAAAGCTTACTGTGTGTTCAGTACATTAGCTCTGCTTAAGGTTACTGTGTATAGGAATTCTCATTTCCTAGTGGAGGAAGATCATGCCTGCCATGCTCATAGAAGTCTTCTGGGACGTTCTTTCAGCATGTTTTCACGGTGGTGGCACAGGAGATTACCTTGTGGCCACCGCTGACCCAAAGGTGGATCAGTGGCCCATGAGATGTCCTAACACAGATGTCCATGCAAGAGCAATGGTAATTAGCTTTCTTCGATCAGTTTCTTTCTTGGGAATTTGGCCTGGAGATGCGGGAAGAGAGCTTGTAACCTGGTATTTGAAACAGAAGCAGAAAGATGCCCAGAGATCATCAGAGACAAAGACCTGAGAATGGCGGCTGCATTATGATAATGGTGGGACACTAGAGTGAAGAATTAAGAATGGCAGCTGCTTTTATTGTCGTGAAACCTGTTGCAAAATGACTTCTGGACTGACTTCAATCATTTATAACCCATGTCAGTTGTCTCTAATTCATTCATGTGGTTTAATTTTTAAAGTAAGCAGTCTTTAACACTAAGTACTTAACTCCCACCCGCACTTATGAAATGAATGGACAGATATGAAAACATAGATATGGCAACAATCCATGTCTGAATCTAGAGAGAAAAAGAGGTCTATGAGTAAAACAAATGGAAAGAGCTCTTATTTCCTCTTCCACTCAGGTCTGTAAGTTAATGGAAGCAGGAGCAACATTTCTTTGGGGCATCTCTAACGGTGGTAACGCAAAGGGCAGAGGGCACAGTTCCCCACAGATAGCTGTGGGATTTTGCACTTTGAGGGCTCTGGCTGTTTAGTCATGGTGCTTGACAGAAGACTTCAGTAGCATGCCTGGTAAAGGAATGCCCGGGGCTCCCCCTCCCGGTGGGGGATCAACAGCTGCATCTAGCAGAAATCTCAGTGCGCTTGAAGTGACAGGATGGGGAACTGAACTGCCCAGTAAGACTTACTGAGAAAATGGCAGCATCTCATCATAAGCACCTGTGGTGAGACACATCTTGGCTTTAATACACATGTGGTAGGGGGTAGGAAATTCTCGAGGAGTTGGGAGTCCTACATCTTCACATGGGCCCAAGAGCCAGGAAACTTCAAATTTTTACTGTTGCTGTGATCAGTCTGTGTCCTACAGGGATCTGAGGTTTGGGGAAACTCAGATTGTGCCTTGTTTTATAGGATGGCTTTCAGTGATCTGGGATGGAGAGACATGGGGGCTTCATGGAGCATCTGAGATATTTTTCCCTTCCCTCCTTCCTTCTTGTTTATTCTTTTTACATTTTTTAATAGCTCTAATATGATGTTGGAGCAAGACTTGCAGGTATTGGGATGGACGCACTGTGGAAGTTTACATTTATTGAATTCCAATTGTGTGCCACACATTTGTCCCAGAAAACAGAGATGAATAAGACATCTTTTAGATAGTCATCTTTACAAATCTGCACAGCAAATTGACATTTTGACTGCCACCCCCCTCCCCCGCACCATGAAACTCTTTTTTCTAGACTTTTGAGACAACTCACACCTGGATTTTTTCCTTACCTTTTGGCCTGTCCATTCCAGAGGCCTTTGATAATTGCTATTTCTCTACCTGAGTATTAAACCAAGGTGTGTTTTAGGATTCTTTCTTCAGTTTTTTAAAAAATGTATTCTATTTTTACTCTATATATTTCCGTGGCTTCAGTTACTGTCTTTAAGCTGATGTCTCACAAATCTGTAGTTTCAGACCAGATCTCTTTTCTGTGCATCTGGATTCACATACAGAACTGGACATGGAAGCCTGAAATAATGAAAATGAACTCATTATCTTTCCTCCTGAATCTGTTTTTTTTTTTTTGTTTGTTTGTTTGTTTGTTTTTTTGTGGTATGCGGGCCTCCCTCTGCTGCGGCCTCTCCCGTTGCGGAGCACAGGCTCCGGACGCGCAGGCCCAGGGGCCATGGCTCACAGGCCCAGCCGCTCCGCGGCATGTGGGATCCTCCCAGACCGGGGCGCGAACCCGGTTCCCCTGCATCGGCAGGCGGACGCGCAACCACTGCGCCACCAGGGAAGCCCGTGAATCTGTTTTTAACCCTGATTCTCTGTTCACTCAGTCTCTTAAGCCTTGGAGTTCTCTCCTCCCTTGGCCGCATTTTATCAGTACCTTCTTTTCCTTCCTTCCCCATCACCACAGCTAGTTCCTTGCCAATGATTTCAACCCTCCTGTCAAATTAGGCTGATCTGAAGAAACAATGAACCACAAACAGTTCATCAACTTAACTATATCTTCTTTAATTCCATACCCAAGTCGCTGAAGAAGATGACAGAAATGGCGTGGATAGGTATCTCTGCAAATTTGGTTTACAGTTTCTGTGGAACTTTCAACTCCACTTTGGATATTTTAACATTTGCTGGACACCTTCTACTCCCCACCCACCACTTAACATTAGCAGATCAACCCCTTCCTCTTTCACAGAGAAACGAGAGGTCAGAGAGTGGGAACTTTCTCAACTTTCTGCTGCTAACCCTTCCCCTCTAAGTTCACCCCAAATTAAAGCTCATCCTTTGTTTCCTTTCCTTTGCCTCAGTAGAAGTGACCCCTTTGAACCCGCTACTTCAGATCAATCTGCTACCTATTTTCTGGATCATGTTCCCTTTAGTCTCTTCATGGATCTTGCTCTGTCAATTACCTTTCTCTCAGATGTATCTCCAACATTCCCCTGTCCGTTTTTACTTTCCCTTTGGCTGACTCCCGGGCTGAAGTCCTCAGTAAGTTGCCAGATAAAACTGAAACTCACAGCTCTCATGCTGTGCTTTCTTTTTCAGTTGACACCTTGGACGTGACTTTTATTTGGATAGGATCTTTGCATATATAATTAAGTTTAATATCTCCAGATCATCCTGGATTTAGGGTGGCCCCTAAATCTGATGACTGGTGTCATTGTAAGAGAAAGGAGAGGAAGATTTGAGACACAAGCACAGAAGAAGGCCACGTGAAGACAGAAGCAGAGATTGGAGTTATACCACCACAAGCCACAGAACCCATGGCCCATGGCGCCATCATATGCTGGAAGAGGCAAGGAAGGATTCCCTCCCAAAACCGTTAGCATGAGGGTGGCCTACCCTACAGATTTAGGGCTTCTGACCTCAGAACTCTGAGAGAATAAATTTCTGTTGTTTTAAGCCACCAAGTTTGTGGCAGCCCTAAGCAACTAATACAGATTTTGGTATTGGAAAGAGGGGTGTTGCTGTAACAAAAGCTAAAAATGTGGAAGTGGCTTTGGAATTGGGTAGTTTATGGAAGTTGGAAGAATTTTGAAGTGTGTGATAGAGAAAGCCTAGATTTCCTTGAAGTGGTGAGTGGTTGGTGAAAACATGGATGTTAAAGGAAATGCTGATGAGATCTCAGAAGGAAGTGAAGAGTGCAGTAGAGAAAGCTTCTGTCATCTTAGAGCATACATGTATTGTCATGAACAAAATATTGGTAGAAATATGAATGTTAAAATGTTCTTCTGGGGAGGTCTCAGGAGGAAATGAACATAGCATTAGAAAATGAAGGAAAGGAAATCCTTGCTATAAAGTGGCAGAAAACTTGGCTGCATTGAGTTCTGTTGTTGGGTGAAAGCAGAACTTAAAAGTGATGAACTTGGGGGCTTCCCTGGTGGCGCAGTGGTTGAGAGTCCGCCTGCCGATGCAGGGGACACAGGTTCGTGCCCCGGTCTGGGAAGATCCCACATGCCGCGGAGCGGCTGGGCCCGTGAGCCATGGCCGCTGAGCCTGCGCCTCCGGAGCCTGTGCTCCGCAACGGCAGAGGCCACAGCAGTGAGAGGCCCGCGTACCGCAAAAAAAAAAAAAAAAAAAAAGATGAACTTGGATATTTAGCTGAGGAGATTTCCAAGCAAATTGTTAAAAAATCAGCCTGGTTTCTCCTTGCTGCTTATAGTGAAACATGAAGGAAAGAGATAGGAAGGAGGAAGGAACTGTTAAGCAAAAAGAAACAAGCATTTGATGATTTGGGAGATTCTCAAACTGTCTAGATCACAAAGAATGCTAAAATTAGGAAATTCATTGTTGGAAAAGCATGCTCTGGAGAGAGGGTCAAGGAAGTGGCTGGGCAACCTTTTGCTTAAGAGATTGTCTTGTAACTTATGGATTTACTCAACCATTCAGCAGAAGCCAGGAATAGATATGGGGCTATCCAAGAAAGATCTGTGGGGACCCTTCTGTCTAAGGGAGTAGACCTCCATGTCATACAGAGGAGGCACACACAGTTTTTGAGAAAGTTGTATTAGCAGAAACACAGTTTGGACTGAAGGGGACAGAGAGAGGACAAAATGAAGGAAGGCTTGTGGACTTCTGAGATTCTACAGGCAGGAAGCTGGCTGATAGAGTTACTTGTTTGCAAACATGTGTTACCCTTCAAGAAAAAGGAAGAATGTTTTCAAGGGCAGAGCCCCTGTGTCACAGTCCCTGTCATAGGCCCAAAGGACAGAGCATCAGGCCACAGAGGATTATTTTCAGGCCTTGAAACCTAAAAGAATTTGTCCTGCTGGATTTGGAGCTTAGTTGGGAATGGTGACCCCTTTATTCCTCTTTTGCAATGGGAATGTCTATCCTGTGCCTGTCACACCCTTGTATTTGGGAAGTAGATAGCATTTTTTCTGGTTTCACAGACTCTACAGATAAAGAAGAATTTTCTCACAGAATGGATTATACCCAGAGTCTCACCCATACCAGATTTGGATGATTTAGATAAGATTTGAGACTCTTGAGCTGATGATATTTAGATAAGATTTTAAAGTTAGTGCTCTAATGGGTTGAGACTTTTGGGATTGTTGGCCTGGGGTGAATGCATTTTGCATGTTCGTCACACTGTAGTGGGTTGAATGTGCCCCTCTTCCCCCCCAAAAGATATGTCCTCCTGAAACCTGTGAATATGACCTTATTTGGAAAAATGGTCTTTGCAGATGCAATTAAGATTTCAAGATGAGATCAGCCTGGATTGGGCTGGGTCCAAAATCTGTGTTGCCTCCACCATCACCAACTTCCCTGGGTTCTCTGTTAATAAGTTCTTTTTAGTCCTTATTTACTGATTTATCTGCAGCACTTAATTGCTGACCACTTTCCCTTTCTTTCCTTCCTGAGTTTCAGTAACCATATTCTCCTGATTTTCTTATTTTTTTAAACATACTACCTTAGTCTCTTTTGTGATCACTTCTTCTTTTGCCTATCACATAAATCTCCATGTTCTTAAGGGTTCTGTGCTTGATTTTTTTTTCTTCTCCCTTTACATACTGTGATTAGACTGTAACTGTCTCGATTCCTATGGTTTAATTTCCACATATATGCTCCTAGTTCCCAAATTTCCATCCTGAGCTATACACCTAAATATCCAGTTTCTTATTACGTATTTCCACTTTGATGTCTCTCATGACCTTCAAACTCAGAAACATATTGAAGCAAGTTCAAACTTTTTCTCTTCAATTCTTGTTTCACCCATTTTTATGGAGAACACCACCATCCATCTAGAAATTCAGGAGTTGTCTAAGGTAAGAGGTGGAAAATAAATAAAACTCATTTGCTAACCCTGATGGATAAGTAGTGGCTCCCGGGAGAGCTGATTTGAGTTGTAAAGTGTATAATTTTTTTTTTAAGATTTTTTTTGCTGCGGACCATTTTTTTTTTTTTAGATGTTGGGTGTTGGAGTTTATTAATTAATTAATTTATTTTTGTTGTGTTGGGTCCTCGTTTCTGTGCGACGGCTTTCTCTAGTTGCGGCGAGCGGCGGCCACTCTTCATCGCGGTGCGCGGGCCTCTCTCGCGGCCTCTCGTTGCGGACGGAGCACAGGCTCCAGGCGCGCAAGCTCCGTAGCTGTGGCTCACGGGCCCAGGTGCTCCACGGCATGTGGGATCCTCCCAGACCAGGGCTCGAACCCGTGTCCCCTGCATCGGCAGGCAGATTCTCAACCACTGCGCCACCAGGGAAGCCAGATGCGGACAATTTTTAAAGTCTTTATTGAATTTGTTACAATGTTGCCTCTGCTTTATGTTTTGGTTTCTTGGCTGCAAGGCATGTGGGATCTTAGCTCCCTGGCCAGGGATCGAACCCACACCCCCTGCACTGGAAGGCGAAGTCCCAACCACTGGACAGCCAGGGAAGTCCCTAAAATTATTAACTAGGGACGTCTGCTCTGGGCTGGGGAGCATCATTCTAGTCCTCCTCGTTTGCGGTTATGCCCTAGATTCTTCCCTTATCTTCCTCTCTCACATTCAAATATTCACCATATACTGTTGGATTCTGTCTCTGTTACGTCTCTCAAATTGATCCCTTTTCTTCATTCCTGTTGTCACTGCTATGTCACTAGCTACCTCTGGTCCCCACCTTCAACTCACAATTCAGTCTCCACCTCCATGCCCTTTAAAACCTAAATCTTATTTATTGCTATAAACAGATGGAGAGACAGACAAACCTATAATCTCTAGCTATACCCTATCGGATATACTTCAAGCCCTTTAAAATAATATACCTCAAGACCTAGACCCTGACTTAGGATTGAGAGGAGCCTTGTCTCTCCCAGCAGCCTTACCCACCAGACGCATGACCTACTGAACTACTCATAGTTTCCTGAAGGCACCACATTATTTCCAATCTCCTTGCCTTTGCACATGGTGCTCCCCTCTGCCTGGAATGCCCTTCACCAATTTTTCCCCTTTCTTTGCCAGAATAGCTCCTATTACTTTTTCAAGTCTCTGCTGCAGCATTACCTTTTCTGGGAAACTTTTCACATACCATTATTCCAGATATAGGTTCAGTGCTTTTCCTCTGTGTCCCCTTGGTGTGTATACAAACTGTGCAATTGAATTTACCACACTACAGTGGAATTACCTTCTTTTTTGTAGGTATTTAGTGTCCTTTGAGGAATCTTTATTCTGTTTGCAGTTCCAGTGCCTTAGGTGTTAGGTGTTCAATATCTTTTTTTTTTTGCCCATGCAGTGCAGCATGCAGGATCTTAGTTCCCCAACAAGGATCAGACCTGTGCCCCCTGCATTGGGAGCGTGGAGTCTTAACCACTGCACCGCCAGGGAAGTCCCAATATCTTTTTTTTTTTTAATTAACTTTTTTGGGGGGAGGTAATTGTAGACTCACATGTAATTGTAAGAAATAATAGAGTTGTACCCTCACCCAGTTTCCCCCAGTGGTAACACTATAGTACAGTATCACAGCCATGATATTGACACAGACACGGTCCAGGTACAGAATGTTTTCATCACCACAAGGATCTCTCCTGTTGTCTTTTATAGTCACACCTACTTCACTCTTACTCTCACCCCCTCCTTAACCTCTGACAACCACTGATCTGTTCTCCATTTCTATAATTGTGTCATTTTAAGAATATTATGTAAATAGAATCATACAGTATGTAACCTTTTGGAGTTGGCTTTTTCCACTCAGGATAATTCCCTGGCAGTTCATTCAGGTTGTTTCATGTATCAATAATTTGTTCCTTTTTAGGGCTGAATAGTACTCCATAGTATGGATGTACCACCATTTGTTTAACCAACCACCTGTTGAAGGACATCTGGGTTATTTCCAGTTTGGGGCTATTACAGATATAGCTGTAATGAACAATAGTGTACAGATTTTTATGTAAACATAATTTTTCATTTATCGGGGATGAATGCCCCCAAATGCAATTGTTCAGTCATGGTCATATGGCAACTGCATGCTTAGTTTTATATGGAACACCAAACTGTTTTACAATAAATTTTTAACGCATAAAGGAATGAGCAAATAGCATTGTTCAAAATCTTTAGAGTGAATACTAGGATCAAATAAATCTGTTTCTACTAATTGCATAGTCAATCATATTAGCCACAAGAATGATATTCTAAATACATTGAAACATACTGCAGAGCAGAAATCTATAAAGCTTAAATGTGATAAGCTTCTTCATTACTCTAGGAGTCAGGGTTTTTATCCTAAACTGTTTATAGCAATAGTGAGGTTAGATTTCTCACAAATGATGTGCAGACACTGCACTATAATGTTTAATCTCTAAATGGCTGCACTTTGAAAATTACATTTAAAAGCCTCCATAAATGATAAACATAGTTTGTTAATCACTAACGTACATTAAACATGTAAACACAAATCCCTTCAAAATTTTTTTCTATTTTTCTAGTGTTCCACTGTACACCATAAAGGTGCTACAACCTTGATAGCATTCTCACTTCATACCAAGTCTATCTTTTTATTTGAAATTCATACCCAGCACTTAGAATAAGGTTCTTCAGGTATCATGGAAGGAGCGTGTGCTCTAGGCCCAGATGGACACGAGGCTTAATCTGAACAATATCGCTTACTGGCAAGTTACAGAATCTCTCCTGGCTTTTACTTTCTCATCTGTTAGGTGAGGATCCTTCTAAACAACCTAATGACATGACATGACAGAGCTCTCAAGAGAAACAGTTGAAATAACATGTACAAAGTATACGAAAGGCATCAATAATGTTCAGTTCCTTTCTCCTGTGGCATTTTTATAAATTTTAAATTGGGATTTATCTTTTATAAAAAATGTATTTTATTGAAGTATAGTTGATTTACAATGTTATGTTAATTCTGTATAGCAAAGTGATTCAGTATGTGTATACACACACACACACACACACACACACATTCTTTTTCATATGCTTTCCCATTATGGTTTATCACAGGATATTGAATATAGTTCCCTGTGCTATACAGTAGGACCTTGTTGTTTATCTATTCTATGTATAATACTTTGCATCTGCTAACCCCAAACTCTTCTATGGCATTATTAATTTCCTGAGGAATAAATTTGTAAAGCTTATTTATATACTTTGTCATGTAGTCCAGGAGTTTTAAAAGAATAAGTTTAAAAAAACCCAATCAGATCCAAGGAAATATTCAAGGGTAGTTGTTATAATCTGCTAATGAGCCTTCTTAAGATCAGAGATAGATATTAATATAAAGAAAAACAATTTATGCCCCATTGAAAAAGTTAACATCTTGGGACACAAACCTTATATTTCTTGACTTCTTTTTTCTTGGTAATGAATATACATTCACTACAGTTCAGTTCAACTAAGTGAAGGAATTGTGTTTCTTAACGTGGACTAATATATTTTTATTTTTAATAATTAAATGCTATCAGAAATAAGATCACCACTGAGAGAGCCCAGAATTTTAAACAAACACCCACTTGGAGAATGGCCAAGAGCACAGATCAAGAACTACTTAGAGAGATCACCATTTACAACAAGTAGGAATAGTAGCTTACTAATCATCTTGTATCTGATTTGAATTTATAAATTTGAGAAATGGTAGCCTTTCCACCTGACTACTTGCTCTGCAAAATTTAGGAAGATAAGTGTAATTGATGAAAAATGCAAGTTGACCTAATTTTGCATTTTTCAATGTTATTTTTGGATTACTATGGGGAGCCTCTGTATGTCAGAAAGAAGAATGAAAAGAGACATTTACCAGGAATACAAAGGAGCTACTCTACACTAAAAAGTGATTGGGTATATGTTTCAACTCTATTGAGGCTAATAAGTAAATAGGTTTAAACAGTGGCGTTAAACCAAAAAATCAAGGTTTGGCTCTGTTCTCTGGAGGCTAGGTACCACATGGGCAAGGTAGGGCTGCACCACAAGGCCATGCCTAACTCTGAATGTCATCTCCATCAGTCCAACACAAAGGTCTGAATGATTTTGATTACTCTTCTTCAGGAAGACCCCATTAAAATGTGTTCAAATGACCTTGGTGATATGATCCATTAGCCCTTGGCATGGAATAGTTTACCAGATCAGCTAGTTGCTACCTAAGACGGGAACTCCGCGAAAATGAAGCACAGGCAGTTTAGTTTTTTTGGGAGTGGGGAAGATTATGGGAAGTTCCTGGCATCAAGTGTTTATAAGGAAGAATAAATGAGGAGCTGAAAACGAGGTGGGGGGCAGAGAAAAGGAAGCAGGAGCGCCCTGGAGTCTTGCAGGATCAGCAGACTGGAAACCTTTCAAGAACAGGAAACATGTCTAGTTCGCCGTTGTACACCATTGTTCACAGGTTAAATACCACAGTGCCTGGAACATAGTACCTGAACAATAATGTTTATTGAACAGATGGTCTAAATTGGGAGGTGGTGTCTATTCTGAAAGGAGAGATAGAGCTCCTTAAATTAAATTTATATACCTAACAAAGTTTGCCTAAGCCTGGCCTTGCTGAAGGCTGTAGAGCCACAATGTGGATGGGGGAGGCTGTAGAATTTCTTTCTGTAAGGTCTTTAAAAACAAGACAGACTCTTATCTGTCGGGAACGGTTTCTATGCAAAACAGAAGAATGATCTGAATAATTTGAATGGCCTCTGACCCTTTTCATCCTTGGACTTTTTTTTTTTTAATTTCAAGAAATGCATTGCAAAAGCATGTACAGCCACCATTCACCATCAAGTAAGAACTGTCATCACTTGTTGAGAGGCTGTTGTATGCCAGGCAATATGCTGAGTGTGTAACCCGTGCATTGCCGAATTGTTTGATTTTTGAGAATTCCTGTGGATTTTACCATGTAGTGACACAGTCGTCCTGCAGGTGTCAGTCGTTCCCTGCAGAATGTTACCCATTGAGTCGACTTCAGCCTTACACCGAAACAGGGCTGAGAAACCAGTGATTTTTAAAGTTGGTAACACTAAGGTTAAACAAAAAGATCGATTTATTACCTATATCTGAAATGAACTTCCTAAATATCAGCCTGACCGTTAGAAAGTTAAATTCAAAAAACTTTTTAAAAGATAGAAACCTTGGTGATTAAGTTCACATACTTTTTGAATGGCTTTGCAGTTTTACCTTATCTTTAGCCTAAAAGAAGATAATTTGTCCTATTTTCTTCAGGAAAACTGAAACAAGACTCGTTTTTGAAAGGCAAGGTCAGAAGATGGATGAAAAGCTTCTGGCCTCCACTTATGCCTCATTTTGAACCGCCCTGTCTACCTCATTTCTGACTTCTTTTCCCTTTTCTCAGAGGGGTTAGTGTGACTGAGCTTGGGGAAATGACTGGTCAGATCTGGCTGGTTCCTGGCAGAGGCAGAGTTCATCAGCCTCTCTTCCCTCCACCTGGGCCTCAGCTTGTCCTTCAGGCGTGTGGCCATAGCTGGTGCTGAGAGTACAGCCCTAAAGGAACATGCCAGGACAAGACGGAAGAGTAAAGCAGAATTAGCAATATGCCCAGAAATAGCAAATTTTAAATTGTTAGCCCATGGTTTTTGCAAAAACACTCTTCGAGGCTTGCATCACTTTCTTGATGCTTCTGGGCAAATGCACAAAATATTTTCACCCCTGTAGCTCTGTATGTGGCTCTGGTGAGTCAGTATGTCATACAGTGACAGCATCTGATTTTCTGGTACACTCTTGAAACGTTTAGGGTTTCGCATCTCAGAGCTGTGGAATTTTTATCTCTTCCATCAGACCCCTGGGTCCAGCTTGAAGGCAGTACTTCGGCAAAATCTTAGACCTACCTGTCTTCAGAACCACAGAACCAGATTCTCTGGAGGATTTGCAAGAAACAACATTGATTCTTTCCCTCGCTGAAGTTTGAGAAGTACTGAAAAGCAGTGCTCCCAGGAACCATCAGTTCCCTGAGCACAGCTTGCAAGTCTGATTTGGTCCTAGCTGCCAGTTGTTATCCCTGTTCACATGGGGTATCTTCAGGGCCCTTCCCCATTCCTTATTCTCAGTTGAAGTTTATGCCCAGAGCCTTTATTCACTAAAGTAATCTGAGAATCTCCCAGAGTTCAGTGCATTTTAATAAAGTCCCCACTGATAATGTCAGGGGACCCCAAATTCCAGCACATTTATTCTGGGTTAAGCCTGGCATAGTCAGGACCCCCTGCTTACCTTTCTCCTTTTCTCCCCCACCATCTGTCGGGTGGTATTCCTGGCCACCTCCCTTCTCTCTTTTCTTTACCTAGCAAGAAATGATCCCTTAAGATCTGATCCTGGGTCCTTCCTCAGGGACAAACTCCTCAAGTCCTCCAGGAAGAGGTGGTTGATTAGTCACAGGGCAGGGCACTCACTGCCTCGCTCTCTAATTTGTTTGCTATCAGCTTCTTGGAAGTAGTTTTCACCTTTTTGGTATCCCTGGCATCGAGCCTGGTGACTAGGACATAGTAAATGCTTACTGTGTACTGACTCACAAAAGGATTTTCAAAAATCCTACCTCCCACTTATATTTCTGTAAATCAGTGTAAACCAAATATTAATAAGTAAGCTCCTTGAGGATAAGGCCCAGGACTTCTTCATCTTTAACATGAAGAAATGAACCTATGCATGAAAATGTATATCTCTCACTTCTGTTTCCATGTACCAGTTTGAGATACTATGATATGGAACACTAAGGGGAGGGGTCATATCTCCCTCATATCCAGCTCTTGACATAGTATCTAGCACATACTAGCACTTGCTAAATGTTTACTGAAATAAAATTCAAGAAGCTACCAAGAATTCACACTCTGTGAACTCATGTAGTACAGCAAGAAAAGATAGCCTAACTTTTACGTATGCCCCTGGCATGTTCTCCCAGACAGAGAGTTAAAGAACTTGTCCTGGGTGCTGCACTGGGTAGAGATGGATGCAAGACTAAAACCCAGGGTTGCTCAGGTGTGGAGGAGTCATTCAGCAGAACGGAAAGATGGGGTGCTTTCCTGGGTCACTGGCTGGGGAGCCCCCCAGTGAGGGTTGTAGGTAGTCCTCATTTTCCAGAGACGACCATTCAATACATACATGTCATCTTCCACCAAGCAGTTTTGCTTGTCCATTCTCCAACTGTAGTCTAGGGGAAGAATCTAGGAGGGCTTGTAAAGATTAAAGTTCATTATATGATAGTTTTAGTATGTGCATTTCTCCATCACAGGTGGGAAAAAAACCCCATCTTTTTGAGCCCGTTGTAATGCAGCATATAGAAGGTAGGGGGCAGTGCTGGAATACAATATATGTGACAGAGGCAGAATTATAGAAGAGGTGACTTAGGCAAACTTAAGGGTCCTTTGGGGTCAGTTGGTTGAATTTTCTTGCTCTAACAGCATCCACTGCCAGCACCGGCAAAAATATTAGTGATCATGTGTTTCATGGCTGGTGAGTGGCAGCGTTGATCTTTTGAACCCAAGTCTACAGATTTTTAGTTCACCAAGTTTTTTTATTACACTGTAATATGATTTCTTTCAGTAGGTTTTTTTGTTTGTTAAAAATAACTACCTATTTTTCCAGATTATAAGAATAGTAAATTATCCTTATAAAATTCAAACTTAGAGACATGGATGTTTAAGAAGGTAAAAGTTTCCATTTTCCCAACTCCCTGCCATATATAAGTAATGTTAACAGCTCAGTATATATTCTTATACTTTTTCTTATATATAAACTTATATCTTTTTAATAGAAATAGAAACATATTATGGCTACTTTTTTCCATTGAAAACTTTATGCAAAGTGCAGCAAGACTTGTTCAATGCACATATAGACTAATAAGTTTATGCACAGCTTTTTGGAGCTAATATATGTGGTTACTTTTAAACGTTGGTCCTGCAGCTCCTAACAATTGTTTTTCTCCTGTTCTTTTCCAGATTAGCATTATTGTGATTTTAGCCCTTTTAATTTGTAACACATGGTGTGATTCAAACCCCTGAGTCTTAGCATCTGTCAATGATAAGATCATTCTTTTTAGTGATATAAGGATGGTTGCCCATAATGTGGTAGAATTTGGCTTTTCATTTTTTGTTATGTTATTAATCACTGTAAAAAAGAACTTGTGGTAATTTTTTTTTTCTTCTTAAGCTTCAGTGAGTATCCTGAAGTCTCTTTTAAATTTCCACACAAAATTAAAACTAAGGTGGTTTTGGATTTTCCAAAACTATTTTTCTCTGTCCCCCAAATTTGTATTCTAAATCATTTATGTAGCACTAGCTGACACTGCTCTCTCACACCTGGGAATCTTGTATGCTGCAGTCATAATGATGGAATAGGGCAGTCTGACGTGAGCAGTGGATGGGGCTAACGTAATGGAGCCACAATGAGGCCACTGATGTGCTTAGAAGAGCTCGCATTAGGACTACCTTTGCAAAAGAGCAGTGACCTGTCTTCTTCAATACTGTCCCTGATGTTACTGATTTAAGGGTCTTGTTTTTTCCTTTGAACTCTTTCTCTTACTCTGTTTAGAACTATTTATTTCTCATTTCATTCCTTTTAACTTCAATTTTAGTATGTATTTCTTCTGATATAATTTCTCTATCTACATATATATACTTTATGAATATAGTAGTAGTATTATATGTTATATATACATATACTTTATTAGTACAGTATTACTTGCTTAACATATAAAGAAATATACATTTTTGGTATTGGGTGTATGTGCTCAAATTTTTTTTCCTGATGGTGGTGTACAATAAAAAATATTTGAGACCACTGTACAATATTATAAATTTCTTGTGGACGTGGATCATTTCTTTTCTTCTTGATACCACTAATTGCTTAGCACAATGTCTGGCCTATAATGGGGGATTAATAAGTATTGTTGGCTGGCTGGCTGGCTTGCTGGATAGATGGATAAATTAATAAATCATGTGGCTGTGTTTCTCCTTTTGAGTAGGAGGTTATCTTAAGTTACCATTTAGTAAATACTTCAGGTACTAAGGACACATCTGGGTGATCAAACAACTAGACTCTGATGATTGATCTAGATGCTATGTTTGGATGAATTAAAAACTGATTCAGCTTGCCACATTTTCCAACAGTTCACCAGATTGATGGATTACCACAAAATAAATGGTGAATATGATTGAGAAATTTTAGGCAACTCTGCTCCCCAGGATTCATTTGTCTTAAATATTATCAGAATCCTATCTAGGGTTTAGCAAATGACATGATCTCCACAAACGTCTATGTTTAGATTTCTTTATATTTCTTCTCCCTTTGGTGAAAAGGTCATGTGGTTAGAGCAATACAATGACATGATCAGGGATGAAGAAACAGGGGGAAAAGAAAAGTCCTGAAAAAGGTTTGTATGGCTCATATTCAACTGAAATGTTGACCCCCCCCCCCAACATTAGTCTTCTCACCCCCAACTCTTTAAGGGGACAGTGAGGGGACTGAGGGTCATTGCCAAGCAACAGTGCCTCTGACTCAGTCTTCACGTCATCTCTCCTGTGGCTGATTCTTTCCTACGTTACTGCCATTCTTGATATTCCCTTTTACAACTATGTAAAACAGGACCTAGTACGTAGTAAGAACTTGAAAACTGTTTGTGTATGAAACATGTCTTCTCTGTATAATTTGTGCTTACGTACATGCAAACGTACATGTCTTTGGTTGTGGAGGTGGTAGTCACGTGCCGGCCAGGGCAGGGCTGGGGGGGTGGTGGCACAGCATCAGCACACTCCTCACCCAGCGTGGCTTGGTCAGGCAGTACTGCTCAGCAGCACCTGTCTGCCTGTTGGTGAGGGAATGGCTGTTATCTTCTTCAGCTTTATCTTCTTTGTGATCCTCTTCCCCTGTGCAAATAGATAAATAGACAAAAATGCAGGTTGGACACTATAATAAACCCTGTGCTCTTTCCATCAGAATTTCCCACATCAAATTCAGCTTGGTGCATTGCTGATGTTCTCTTAATTTTGCATGGTTGTTTTAACGATGTGGGCAAAATAGAAGGAAATGTGAATTTCTATAAATGGGGGCATAGTTTGGAATCCAGCTATGAATTATATGAATGTGTAGTTTTTGTTGATAAGACCATTTTCTGCCTCTTGCTCTTCTTTTTTTGCCTTGCTCAAAATCACATATTAGACATGAATGCCCTCTCTTAGTGCTGGTACCATGATATTCCTGACCAATTTTACAAGAAAAGAAAAGCGCATTGAGGCAGAATGGTTCCTACTAGCCAGTGAGGTGAAAGTTATTCATATACTCTTCTTTTTATTTTAACTCAAGTTAGTTAACTTTTCAAAAAAGGTTTTAAAAGCCAATTATATGTGTCAGTGATTTTCCTTTATAGTGGGTGATTTAGCACATGTTACAATACAGCTGTCTTTTATGCTGGAAGAAGAATCTGAATCTTCCTCAGAACCATAGTAGAGAAATTGTTTATTACTCAAGATCTAGAACATACAATTTTTAGCCATTACTGGTAGAGTTACACTTTTTTCTTTATTGTCTGTGATTGGTACAAAGTGTAAGCCACAAACTCAGGCAGGCAAAAGATATAATTTTATTTTTCTAAAGCTTGCTTAACTTCTATTGTAACCCGTAACTGAGCTGAATAGTGCCCCTCCCCAAATTCATGTTCAGGGACTTCCCTGGCTGTCCAATGGTTAAGAGTCCACGTTTCCGCTGTGGGGTGTATGGGTTCAATCCCTAGTCAGGGAACTAAGATCCCAAATGCCGCATGCGTGGCTCAGCAAAAAAAAAAAAAAAAAAAAAAAGGAATAAACAAATTTGTGTTCACTGGGAGTCAGTGGGTGTGATGTTATTTCAAGATAGGGTTTTTGCAGATATAATCAACTTAAGATGAGGTCATGCTGGATCAAGGTGGGCCCTAATAAGAAGAGTGGAACATGTGAACACAGTCAGAGAGAAATGTGCAGGTGGGGTCAGAGATTGTAGAGATGCATCTACAAGTCAAAGAAGGATAAGGATTGCTGGCAACCATCAGAAGCTGGAAGAGGCAAAGAAAGATTCTTCCCTAGAGACTTCAGCCCTGCTGACATCTTAATTTCAGACTTTTAGCCTCCAGAACTATGAGAAAATGAATTTCTGTTGTCTTAAGCTACTCACTTTGTGGTAATTTGTTATGGCAGCCCTGGGAAACTAATATTCAGCCTCTTTTTAAGTTGGAGTAGCAGAAAATTAACCTCATTAAATTTGGGGAATCCTTCCTCTTTCTCTGGAGTTACTTTAAGTAGAAGCAAGATGTGATGTTGAAGTGGGGACCATCAGATCCTTGACATCACCAAGCCACATTGGTGTCCCTGATCCCTAAGCTGTCTCCCAGTTGGCCTGTACCTATTTCTTCTCTGAGATATTAACAGCTCCCAGGACTTTAAACTAGGACAATAGATTGCAAATCCCCTCTGTTCTTGAACCCCACAAACCTATTTGGTGGTGTTGCCACCTCTCCAGAACTTGGCCTAAGGAATGGCTCAGAGTTTATTACTGATGCATGTTCTCATTATTGAGGATTATTTTTCTAGCTCTTTATTTTTATTCCCCCTTGTGGTGGGAAGGAGATGGCAAATTCTTGCTCATTCATGTAGCTTTCCCTGAGATCTTTTTTCCATGTCTTAATTCTTTTTTTTCCCCTAACAGCCTAAATTAGTGACTTTCAACTGGAGGTAATTTTCCCCCTAGTGGTCATTTAGAGATGTCTGGAGACATTTTTGCTTGTCACAGCTGAGGAGTGGGAGGGTTGCTACTGGCATCTAGTTGGTAGAGGCCAAGGATGCTGCTAAATGCACAGCCCCCAATACTTCCCAATTCCTCTTTGATGTAAATAAATTATTTACATTAAAATATAAAATAGAGCATAGTATTTATTGGGACTTCTGAATTGGCTAGATAGCTAAACCACCTAATTTAGGAGGAGAAAAAAATCTACTTTGGAGCCCAAGCTTTTTTGATTTACTGGAGGTGTTCAGATGACTTAGGCAAGTGCGTGTTTTAGCTAATTCATGCCAGGCTGTGAAGAATGTTGGGCTGAGAATGTATAAACATTCCTGCTTTTCTTATCAGCTGTCTAAGCAGGCAACTTCACACCTCTGGGCCTTGGTTTTCTCATGTGTTAGAGGTTTAAACTAGGTTATCTCTGAAATTCCTTCCATTTAAATTTTCCCTGTGATTTAGGAACAGATTGTGAACAGAAATAAGTTTTATATGTAGATTCTTAAAGGTACTAATAAAAATCATCTTTTTTTCATGGCATTCTTTGGAAATATGGAGATTGCTAGTTGTTCAATAAAATTTATTCTCTTCTTCTTTCACATGCCCATAAATTAGAGTAAAAGGATAAGCTTCTATAATAAAGAGACCCACGGTTGAGAGTCCGCCTGCCGATGCAGGGGACGCGGGTTCGTGCCCCGGTCCGGGAAGATCCCACATGCCGCGGAGCGGCTGGGCCCGTGAGCCATGGCCGTTGAGCCTGCGCGTCCGGAGCCTGTGCTCCGCAGCGGGAGAGGCCACAGCAGTGAGAGGCCCATGGAACGCAAAAAAAAAAAAAAGAGACCCACCAATATAGTGACTTAAAAAAAACAAGACCAGACCACATTTCCCATATTCCTTTGCATTTGGTTGTGATTAAGTTCTATCTAATAGAAGGTGAGGGGAGGGGAGGTGTCTAAACTCTGACCCTAGTCCTGAAGGCAGTGGGTGTGCCTCCTTCATGCCTTCCATTTTCCTCCAGCTGGAATCCCTCGTCATCCATTTTCAACCATCTAGGTGACAGTGATGCCTTGGAACCTCAAATGATGGAACAGAGCAGAACTGTCCCACCAAATTGCATTGCTGTCCTCAGAGCTGTTTGGTGTAAGACACAAAATGGTTTTTTTAAGTCACTATATTGTTGGGTGTTTTAATTATAGCAGCATAGCTTTTTACCATAATAAGTAGAGGAATTCTCTACATAAAGACTAAAACAGCAAATTTCAAAAAAGGTGCATGCTGTTATATCCAGTCTGAGGTGCTAGTGTTGACTCAATATTTCATCACCAAAATATAAGTGAAACACTTTAAAGCAAGGAGAGGATATAGAAAAGATTAGGTCTATCTTGTTCATAATCTCTTTTTTTGTCACCTGGCTCTGTACCATTTTCTCTTGTAAATTCTGTACCAAATAATAATCCTCATAATCTACTTTGAGTTGACCTGTTTTGTTTTAGGCATGACCTCTGCGATCAGAGAATTATCAGTTTCTCTATCTGCAGTTGCTCAAGTTTAGACTTAGTGTATTGTCTTTCCTACCATACTATTCCTCTTCTGGCTCTCTCTCTTTCTGGACTTAATGCATGGCTGGAACATAGGGCATGTGGCTATCACCCCTGTGTTTATGCACAATTGTCTACTGTAGCCATTTGGAAAGAACACCTGGGAGAGATTTCTTCCCTTTATGCTGCAGGAAGGTAGAAGCAGAGGTAAAGGGGACTGGTGGTTTAGATCATATTGGCTTTTATTGGAAAGGCAACAACTTCTTGCCAGTATTCTATAGAAATCACTACTGTGTGGCAAATGTTCTCTTTGGCTATTTTTATTGTGACTCATCTGTAAATTATAATAGAAGTAATTATTAAGTATTAGTTCAAATATTCTCCTAATTCTAACTCTGAACTGTCATCGTGTTAAATGAGAATTTCATGTTTTAACTATGCAAATAGAAACTATTTTGTTGGGATAGATATTAATTGAATTATAAGATCATGAATAAGAGAAAGAGTATTAATTGAATATTTAATTTTATATATGTTCAAATGTGGACAAGTAGGTTAATCTTTCTCCTATTGATTTTGTTCTGTCTTAAAGGCAAAGTTGATTAGCTGAACTGTGACCTGAATGAAAGTGGCAATGATCATCTTATCAGTCTCTCCTCTTAGCTTTCTTTATATGGACCCATCTTATGTACTTGGCATAGGACAGCTTGCAATATGGCTGCTGTTTGAAATGAAAATCCTTCCTAGGTTAGTAAGGTGATTTGGGTTAGAATGTTAGTTCAATGACTTTTTTTTTTTAATGAACTTGGAGTATAACTTCTAATGATAATTTTAAATTGGTTTTTTGGAAAGAAAACTTTTGGCAAGCTTTAACTTGATATTAGTTCATGCGGGCCTACATAATTGATTTTTGTTTTTCAAGTGACAAAATGAGAGTTTAAAAATCCATACTTGCTTGCTGTGACTTCATTTGGATTTGACAAGGAGACCCACCTTTCTTCTGCTGTTCTGAGTAGGCAGCTGTGGATAGTTTCACAGGAAGCAAATCCCCAATAGGGAACTTTTTGGAGTTGTTGCATTTGCTCTTTATGCTCTCTGTGTTTTGATACACTGAACAAGGAATGTTGATGAGACATGAGGCAGAACAGCTTGTTCCTCCACAGCTATTTTGACTTTGCAATGCTGGCAATAGTAAAAAGAAAAAAAAAAAGTTTAGTGTGTTAACTAAGCAAACACATGGTGCTTGGAAGAAGGCTACGGAACAGCTAGGCTATTCTTGGTATCAAGAACCCTATTTCCTAGGGACTTTGAATTGCAGTTCATGAATGCATAGTACTTGGAGTTCTACATTTCTTTACGTGTCCTTTGTCTCTGGGTGTGTTAATAGGAGCAAATGGTGTTGCTAATGACGTAAAATCCAAGTTGTGTTCAATAATCAAATTTCAGTACAAAGAAGATGCCTTAGAAGAAGAGACACCTCAAAGGATTCAGAATGTGATTATGGAAACAAAATTCGTTAAAATAAATACCCATGCTACTTTGGCTATTAATAAATATAGATTATCCTGAAGAAATAGAAAATATCAATGATGGGGGTTGGTTTGATTAGTGGCACTGCTAGGGATTTTAGAACAATGTGGATTATAAGCTTGATTTTGTGAGTTATTGCTGCTGTTTTTCACAGAAGTGATAGTGTGCCAGCTTTGAGCCAAAGCTTAAAGAGGCACGGCAAGCTTCCATCTGCCTCTTTTAAGCACCTACAATCTAGCATGAGAAGAACATGCCATAGGTAGCCACAGCTCCTTTTGCCAGGGTCCCAGAATCAGAGATGCAAGGAACTAGCCTGAACATTGGCCAAGCTGAGCCTAATTGAGCTCAGCCAATCCAGTGCCAGCCTGCAGACCTATGAGAGAAAAATAAATATTTTGTTGGTTTAAAACTCTTGAAATTTGGTGGTTGTTTCTTATGCAGCATTACTGTAGCAAAACCCGACTAATATACCTTTATGAGAGGTCTCTAATTTCAGGCTGTTGGTATGTGAGAACCAGAGCATATCTGACACAGATTTTATGTACTATTTCAGATAGAAACCACTGTTACTCTCTGTGGTTGCTGCAGTGTAGTCAGGTTTACTGACTACAACTCAGAATTTCTGACTCCTCTCATCACTTTAGACTTGAACAGAATCCCAGTCCTGGGTGTGGCATCTGGCATCTTAAGTGGCCACCTAAAGAGCTGGATGACATAGTCCAGAAGTGTGGTGTGCTAATTCCCATGGAACAAACTTTGATCACTGGGAAACTGAAGATGGGAGGGAGAAAGTCAGTATCCCTGACCCCTTCTTCCTCTTTTCCATGGACAATTCCAACCACACAGCCACATGGCTCATCTGAAGAAGCCCTGTATGGTCAAGCAGATGCTTCTGCTGAAGGATTTCCTCTGTCTTTTTACAACTCATCATGAAGCTGTGGCCAGCATGTTAACAAGTCATTTTGCATGGCTTTCCATCCTTTCTTGCCTCATTTCCCTTTTTTCCTCACTTTCATTGCCCTGGTTTTCACATCCCAAAGAAAGCACCAGCACTTAATCTTCTTGATCCAGGCTCTGTTTTCTAGAGGCCCAAACTAACACATAGACTTAGACCATCATGTCAAGAAGAAGATGATAAAAATGGTGATTATGATGACGTCAGCCAATATGTATTGATGACCACTTACTGTGTGTCAAGCAATATGATGACTGCTTTGAATTCATTTCATTTAATACTCATTACAACTCATAAACTGGGTAATATTATTACTTCATTTTGTAGAGGAAGAAATCAAAGCTTAAAAAGGTTTGATTATTTGGCCGAATCTCATAGCAAGGAAGTGGAGCCAGCATATAAACCCAGATATTTCAGATGTCATATCTTATGAGTTAAACCACTAAGTAGCACAAATAAACTGCAGGGTAGGTAATGGGTGCCAAACTGCAATGTCTGTGTGCTCCAGAGCACCCAATACAGTATTGCATATAGTGTACATTTAATATGTAATTTATTGATTTTATAAATAATTTATTAAGCTTCCACTTATTAATAATATTCTGATAAATATAGACTCATTCTACTAGCATTCATAGATTGTCAATTAAAAAAAGTTAGACTCTAAGAGCCATGTTTAATAGTAAAACATATTTTAAATCAGGAGATCTTTTAGAATTTTATAGGGCTAGAGAGAGACCATAACAATTATCTTTGTATGTTTTTTGAAAGTAGTATTATTTATTTGAACCTGATGAATTTGGAATAAAAGGATATTTATGACAGTAGGAGTACTCTTTTTTTTTTTTTAAACCCTCCTTGTTGCTTTATGGAGGCAGCTCATTGTAGTATAAGAATAGTGAACTAAAAATAAGTGGACCTGAATTCTTCCCTTGAGGTTTTCACTAACAAGCTTATAGTTTTGGGAAAATCAGTTTGGACTAGAGCTTCAGATGCATCATATGTAAAATGCAAAATTGGTTGAAGGCTATTTCTACCTCTGATACCATTTGTGATTTTCCTGAGGTTATTGGGGAAACTATATCCAGATGGCATCTGAAGCCAGAGTTAAAGGCACCCTTTTCATGATATGTTCTGCTCTTTCCCTCTTCCAAATTTTTTTTCCTCTCTCTCTGTTTCTCAGTGTTTCAGATTACTTGTTCTTTAGAATTCAGTTCAAATACCTTTGTGTGTGTGTGTGTGTGTGTGTGTGTGTGTGTGTGTGTGTGAGAGAGAGAGAGAGAGAGAGAGAGAGAGAGAGAGAATCTTCCCTGGCTTTCCTAGACAGTTTCCTACTTTTTACTCCTGAGTAACTTTACATATCTATACTATAATTCTTTCTCTAGCATATGTGATTATTTGTGTCTATGTCTCTCACTAAACTGTGGACATTTTCAAAACCACAACTAAACATTTACTATACTTTAAGAAGGGAATCAATTGCAGTGGTATTACAGAAGCTACATCTTTTTTTTTAATTCCCCTAAATGCCTTATGTATGCACCGATTTTAATTAGGTATAAGCAGTTTGAGAACATTTTTTGTGATCACCAAATTCCATTTTTGTAAAGATATACTAGCTCAAATGCGCAAGGAAACATGTACAAGGCTGTTTATTGTATCCTGTTTGCAATAATAAGAAACTGGAAATATTCATATTTGTCCTTTAGTAGAGGAACAGCTAAATTCTCCTCCTCCTGTTCTCTTTCTCCTCCTCCTCTCTCTCCTCCTGTACTAGTTCTCTACTAGTACTCCTTTCTTCTCTACCACTAGTGCTACAACCACCACCAATAACACAATATTGATGCCACGACCAACAATAAGTAATTAATTATAAAGAGCTTATTGTATTGAAGAAGGGAGTGGGGAGACAGTATTGTACATGGTAGTAAAGGGACTTTAAAAATAATATTTCATATTTTAAAAGGACAAGACATTCTTTTTTGTGGCTACCAATTTAATCTGTTCTTTCTATGAAATCCTTACCAAGTCTAAGATTATGAAAATATTGTCCTATGCTTTTTTCTAGATGCTTCATGATTCCAGCATTTGTTTGAGGATCTATGTTACATCTCACATCAATTTTTGTTCATGGAGTGAGGTAGGAGTTGAGGTTTACCTTTTTTCTTCATAATAGTATCTAATCATTCCAGGATCATTTGCAAAAAGATTTTCTTTCCCCAATAAATTTACATGGCACCTTGGTTGATAATCAATTGACCATATATGCTGTGGGTGTATTTCTGAACTGTCTGTTCTATTCTATTTGTTCATGTTATCTTTAAGCCAATACCACACTGTCTTGATAGCTTTATCAGCTAGTGTTAAGTCCTCCAACTTTGTCCTTTTAAAATAGTATGTTATATAATATAGGTCATTTGCATTTCCATATGAATTTTACAATTGATTTGTCAGTTTCTTTGAAAAAGATCACTGAGATTTTATAGGGTTTGTGTTGAATGTATACATCTATTTGGGCAGAATAGATAACAACAATATTGAAAATTCAAATTTATGCATGTGGTTTCTCTTTCCATTCATTCAAATCTTTAATTTTTATCGGAAATGTTTTATAGTTTTCAGGGAAGAGATCTTGCATTACAATAACGTTCTTAGGTATTTTTGTGATGTCATTTTATATGATACTGCTTTCTTTCTTTCACTTTTCAGTTGTTTGTTGCTAATATATAGAAATACATTGTCCCCAAAGGTTTTCCATTGCACCTTCCTTTAATCCTTTCATACCTTTGTTATCCCTATGCAATCATTGATTTGCTTTTGGTCACTGTACCTTAGTTTGCACTTTCTAGAATTTTTTTTTTTTTTTTTTTTTTTTTTTTTGCGGTACCTCTCACTGCTGTGGCCTCTCCCGTTGCGGAGCACAGGCTCCAGACGCGCAGGCTCAGCGGCCATGGCTCACGGGCCCAGCCGCTCCGCGGCATGTGGGATCTTCCCGGACCGGGGCACGAACCCGTGTCCCCCGCATCAGCAGGCGGGCTCTCAACCACCGCGCCACCAGAGAAGCCCTCTAGAATTTTATATAAATAGAACTATACAGATTATACTTATTTTGTCATTTATCATAATTATTTTGAGATTCAGTCATGATGTATCATGTATCAATAGTTTATTCATTTTTGTTGCCGAGTAGTATTCCATTGTGTAAATATGCCATAATTTGTTTATCCATTCACCTGTTGATGGACATTTGGATTTTTCCCAGTTTGGGCCATTATAAATAAAGCTCACATGAACATTTGTGTACAAATCTTTATAATGGACACTTTTTTCCCATTTACCTTGGGGTAAATACCTAAGAGTGAAATGGCTGGATTTCATGGTAATCTTTTTAAAAAACTGATAACTATTTTTCAAAGTTGTTGTACTATTTTGTAGTTCTGCCATCAGTGTGTGAGGGTTCCAGTTCCTCTATATCTTCACCAGCACTTGGTATCACCAACCTCTACTGCTTTGTTTTTTAATCTTGATTTTAGCCATTCAAATAGGTGCATAGGAGTATCTCGTTGTGGTTTTAATTTGCATTTCTCTAATTACTAACCATGTTAAGCATCTTTTCATATGCTTATTTGCATTCATATACATATTGTTTTTGCTTAAGTGTCTGTTCAAATCTTTAGTTCTTTTAAAAATTGAGTTAATTTTTTTCTGAATTTTGAGAATCTTTATGTATTCTAGATACAAATTTTTTAATCATGTATATTGTTTGGAAATATATTTTCCCAGCCTGTGGGTTATTGTCTCATTCTCTTAACAGTATCTTTAGAAGAGCAGAAAATTTTGATAAAGTCCAATTTTTCATTTTGTTCTTTCATAGACTGTGCTTTTGTTGTATCTAAATAACCTTTGCCTATCACAGGGTTATAAAAGTTATTCTTCCATGTTTTCTTCTAGAAATGTTATAATTTTAGGTTTTTACAGTTAGGTCAATGATCCATTTCTAGTTAATTTTTGCATGTGGTACAAGGTATGGATTGAAGTTTACTTTTTGATTATGGGTACCCAGTTCTAGCATCACTGTTGAAAAGACTATTCTTTCTCCATTGGATTTCCTTTGCACCAATGTGGAAAACAGTTGCCCATATATGTGTGGGTCTGTTTCTTCACTGATCTATTGGTATATATTTATACAATTGTCACATTCTCTTCATTACTTTGATTATAAGAAGTCTTAAAATCAGATGGTGTTAACTCTCCAACTCTATTTGGCTTTTCTAGGGTTGTTTTTGACTATTTTAGGTTCTTTGCATTTGCATACGTGTTTTCTGAATTTCAGTTTTTCAGTTTCTGCAAAAAGCCTTGCTGGCATTTTGATTGGAGTCGGCTTGAATCTGTAGATCAGTTTGGGGATAAATAACATCTTAACAATATCGAGTCTTTTGATTAATGCATATGTTATCTCTTTCTATTTATTTTGTTTTTCTTTAATTCTGTTCAACAATGTTTTGAGGGTTTCAGTGGTCAGGTTTTCTATATTTTTGTGTGATTTATTCCTAAGTATTTTGTATTTTTTGATGCTATTGTAAGTAAGTGGCATTTTAAATATTCCATTTCCAATTACTTGTTGCTGGTATACGGTAATTGAATCGATTTTTTTTTTTTTTTTTTTGGCGGTACGCGTGCCTCTCACTGCTGTGGCCTCTCCCATTGCGGAGCACAGGCTCCGGACGCGCAGGCTCAGCAGCCATGGCTCACGGGCCTAGCCGCTTCACGTCATGTGGGATCTTCCCGGACCGGGGCACGAACCCGTGTCCCCTGCATCGGCAGGCGGACTCTCAACCACTGTGCCACCAGGCACAGTGAATCTATTTTTATATGTTGATCTTAAATCCTAAAACTTTGATAAGTTCACTTATTAATAGCTTTTACTCTAGGTTTCATCAAATTTTTACACAGATGATCATGTTTTCTGTGAATAGAGACAGTTTTATATGCTATTTATTACTTTAAATTTCCCCCAAGTTCTGCTTTAACAAAATCATATAGTTTGTACTCTTTTTTTGGTCTGGCTTCTTTGAACCAGTATAATTATTTTGAAATTCATCCATGATCAAACTTCCTCTATATTTTTCCTGATTTTCTGTATAATTTTCCTCTCTATTATTAAGAGTGGAGTATTTATCTATAAATGTGTATTTGTCTAATTCTCCTTGTAGTTCTATCAGTTTGCTTTATGTACTTTGGCCTCTGTTATTAGGTCTGTAAACATTAGGATTATTATGTCCTTTTGATGATTAGACCCCCTTATCATTGCAAAATAACTATTTCTGATAATTTTCTTCTCTCTGGATCCTATTTTGTCTGATATAAATGTATTCACTCAACTTTTATTTTTATTAGTATGTTTTATCTTTTTACATTTTTTGACTCTTAGCTTATTCAAGTCTTTATATTTAACAAATGTTTTTTGTAGGCAATGGTTTAGTTTGGACTCGCTTTTTTAAAAAATTCAGTTTGACAAACTCTAGAGTGTTGAGACCATTTATTTTCAGTAAGATTGTTGATATGGTTAGGTTTAAACCATATTGATATTTGTTTTCTGTTTGTCCCACCTGTTCTTTGTTCTTCTCTCTTTTTCTACCTTCTTTTGAATTAATTGAACATTTTTTCATAATTCTATTTTATCTCCTTATGTTTTGGCTTAAGGCTATAACTCTTTGTTTTGTTATTTTAGTTTTGCTTTAGGGCTTATGGTAAACATCTTTAACTTATAAAAAAGACTACCTTCAGCCATTTCACATATAATATAAGAACTTGAAAATAGTATATTTCTATTTCTTTCCCCCAACCTTTATGCTATTTCACATGCAGTATAAGACACATGGGAAAACTACCCAAGTCCAGGGTAAGAATCACCCTAAGGTAAGAGCGCCTGGCACCCAGGCAGGCCTGTAAGTAAAAATGCCATTTCACATTTAGTATAAGACCATTTCACATATAGTATAAGAACTTGAAAATAGTATATTTCTATTTCTTTCCCCCAATCTTTATGCTATTGCTATCATACATTTTGTTTTCATGTATGCTCTAAACTGTGCACTACATTGCTATTATTTTTGTTTAACAATTATCTTTCAAGAAGATTTAAATAAGAAAAATATCTAATACCTTCAATCAAGTAGTTACCTTTCTTGTGCTAATCGTTCTCTTATGTCGACCCATACTTCCATATTGTATCGTTTTCCTTCTTCCTGAAGGACTTTCTTTAACATTTCTTGTGGTGTGAGTTTGTTGTTGATGAATTCTTTCAGCTTTTCTGTGTCTGAAAAAGTCTATTTCACTCTTGTTTTTGAAAGATATTTTCACTGGATGCAGAATTTTAGATTGACAGTTTTCTTTCATACTTTAAAGTTGTTGCTTCATTCTCTTCTTGCTTGCACTGTTTCCCACGGAAAATCTGCCATCATTTATTTTTGTACCTCTCTTTGTAATGTGTGTGTGTTTGTATGTGTGTGCATTTACTCTCTTTGTTTTTAAATATTTTCTCTATAAAACCAATTTTGACCAGTGAGATTATGGTATGCCTTGGTGTAGTTTTTCATGTTTCTTATGCCTGAGTTTGTTCATGTTTCTTAAGCTGCTTGGATCTATAAGGTTATAGGTTTTATCAAATCTGGAAAATTTTTGCCATAATTTCTTTAAACTATTTCTTTGTCCCATGCCTCTCTCCTCTCCTTTGTGAACCCCAATTTCACATATACTGGGCTGCGTGAAGGTGTTCCACAGCTCGCTATTGCTCTACTTGTATCTTTTAAAATTCTCTTTTCTCTGTTTCCATTTTGGATAGTATCTGTAGCTTCAAGTTCACTAATCTTATTCTTCCCTGTTATGTTTAATGTGCAATTAATCCTATCCAGTGTATTTTTTACCCCACACATTGTATTTTTCATCTCTAAAAGTTTGATTTGGTTCTTTTCTATATTTTCCATGTTTCTATTGAACTTTTTCAACATATGGAATGCATTTAAAATAACTCTTGTAATGTCCTTGTCTGTTAATTCTATGGTCTGTGTTATTTTTTATTAAGATTCAATTAGCTATTTCCTCATTATGGGATATATTTTCCTACTTTTTCATATGCCTGGAAATTTTAAATTTCATATGAGTTTTATCCTGTTGCATCCTGGGTATTTTTATATTCCTCTAAATATACCCGAGTGTTGTTCTGGGATGCTATTAAATTACTTGGAAACTGTTTGATCCTTTGGGTCTTGCTTTTAAGATTTTTTTAGATGTGAACTTGAACAGTGTCCATTCTAGGGTTGTTTTCCACTGCTTCAGTAAGACCTTCTATATACTCAAAGCCCCATGAAGTTTTCCAGTCTGGCGGGTGAGAATAGACATTTTTACTTACAGGCCTGCCTGGGTGCCAGGCACTCTTACCTCAGGGTGATTCTTACCCTGGACTTGGGTAGTTTTCCCATGTGTCTGTGCTGATCAGTACTTTGATAAATACATAAGGGTGGGCTCATTGTAGATCTCTTAGGTTTTCTCTTTGTGCAGCTCTTTCCTCTCTGGTATTCTGCAATAAACTCTTGCTGCCTTGGGAGTCTTGGACCCTCATCACTATCTTCCTAACTCAGTGTGTCTCTTAGTCTCTCTTTCTGAAGACTCTCAGAGCCTTAAGACATAGTCCAAAACTAGGGCTTGCCTCATTTCCCCCACCCCCGTCTTTAGGAATCCCTATTCTTTATTGTCTGATGTCCAGTGCCTTTCAAACCATTCCTTCATATATTTTGTCTGTAGTTCATTTCAGGCAGCAGAATAAATCTAATCCTTGTTACTCCATCATGGCCAGAAACATGCACATTAATTTATTTTTTAAATTTAAAACCAACCTTGATTTTCTTGGATATACCCTACTTTACCATGGTTCTTTTTTTAAATAGCTGGTTTCAGGTTTTTAAAAAAATTTAGTTTATGAAGGATCTAGTCCTTCAGTTTTCTTTACTTGTAATATTTTTGTCAGGTTTTTATTTTTAACATCTTTATTGGAGTATAATTGCTTTATAGTGGTGTTAGTTTCTGCTTTATAACAAGGTGAATCAGCTATACATATACATATATCCCCATATCTCCTCCCTCTTGTGTATCGCTCCCTCCCACCCTCCCTATCCCGCCCCTCTAGGTGGTCACAAAGCACCGAGCTAATCTCCCTGTGCTATGTGGCTGCTTCCTACTAGCTATTTATTTTACATTTGGTAGTATATATAAGTCCATGCCACTCTCTCACTTCATCCCAGCTTACCCTTCCCCCTCCCCATGTCCTCAAGTCCATTCTCTACATCTGTGACTTTATTCCTGTCCTGCCCCTAGGTTCTTCATCACCATTCCAGAATTATGCTGGCCTCATAAAATGAGTTGGGAAGTGTTAACCTCTATTTTCTGAGTTTGTGTGTTTGTATTATTTTCTTCCTTGAATATTTAGTAGAATTCACCTGTCAAGCAAATTTTGCTTAGAGTTTTCTTTGTGGAAAGTTTTTTGAGTACATATTTAATTTCTTTAATAGATAAAGACCTGCTTAGATGTTCAGTTTCTTCCAGTGTAAATTTTGAAGTGTGTGTTTTGAAGAAATGCGTTCATTTCACCAAAGATATAGCGTTTATTGACATAAGTGTTTTTGTAATATTCCAGTAGCATTCTTTTAAAATCTGGAGAATCTGTCCTGATAGTCCTTTAATTCCTAGTAGTAATAATTTATGTTTTCTCCTTTTAACTTGATAAGACTTGCTAAGCATATATCAATTGAATTAATCTCTTCAAAGAACCAACTTTGACTTTATTTATTTATTTTATTTTTTTTAAATTTTTTTGTGGTATGCGGGCCTCCCTCTGTTGTGGCCTCTGCCGTTGCGGAG
>NC_041220.1:69243839-69253250 GCF_002837175.3 Physeter macrocephalus
CTGCATCGGCAGGCGGACGCGCAACCACTGCGCCACCAGGGAAGCCCTGACTTTATTTTTAATAGTTTTTTAAATTTTAAAATAGTTTCTCCTTTCCCCCTCTATGATGCATTCTGCCTCCTGCTACTTCACCAGTGATGAAAGCCTTCACTGGTCTCCTCTCTCTTAGAATGGGATCATAACTATGTATTTAATTAATTTAGCTTTATTTATGTTTCCAGTTCTCTTGATAGGTTAAAAAAAACTATGATTTTTGTGTATTATCTGGCTTTTCCCTTAGTCTTAGGTTTGAGCAATCATCTCCATGATTTCTGAATTCCAATCTTTTTGATTAATTAAAAAATTTATTTTAAAGCAAGAATCTTATTAAAGTCAGAAGAATGGGTTTTCAGGCAGAGTTCTACTTCTTACTGTCTGTGTAGCCTTGGATAAACTACTCTCTGGACCTGCTTTGCCCACTTCACAAAGTAAACTTTTAGCTACACATGGGCAAAGACTGGATCTATATTTGATTATCATTGCATCCTCAGTGCCTAGCAAAGTATCTAGTATGTACTAGGCACTAAATGGATAGTTATTGAACCAATGAAAGAGATTTGAAAGAGAAAATTGGATCTGATTTTATAAATTTTAATTAGCTCTAATTTTTAAACCTAGTTGAGTTTTTTTTCACAAGTTTAAAGATTGAAATATGGCTCTTAAACAGGAAACAATAGAAATCTGTAGATCTGAAGAGGTATTCAAGTTTGATAAATACTGGGTTAGAAGATGGTTAAAAGATTGGTATTTGTGTGTTTATTAAAAAAATATGAATAGGAAGCTCCTGCTCTCACAGGAAAGCCTCAGCTGAGAGGGAAAACTGAGGCTGCAGGTCCATATTCTGCATTGAAAACATGGTAGTGATGCTGGCTTGATACAAAATGCCTGCCTTAACAGGGTTAAGAGTCCGAGGGACAGAACAATAGGTCGAACCCTTGGATTTGTACCAGAGCCCCAGGAAAAGAACTGAAAGAGTGTGTACTTACTATCTAAAAGTGTAGTGGTAATGCGAGGTGGGGGAAAAAAGATCATGATATGTGTGTGTGTAGGTGTGAACACAACATATGTATGGAGAACCCTCTTTACCAGTCCTTTAAAATAATGTTCATGAAAAGTCTCTGTCCAGGCTTTAGCTAAGCTACTCCACTGTATTGCTGCCTCGGCATCCATTTTGTTTGGCCAAGCAACCTGTGGGGGACTTAAACTTATACTTAGTCCCCTCATGCAAGGGCATGCCCTGGACAACAGCCTGCAGAGACACAAGCAAATTAAATCCCTGACGTGACTTCTCCAACAGCCTTATGATCGTGCTTCCCCTGTCTCCCAGGGTCTTCACTTGTGCTCCCCTAGGTAAGACCCCTGTGGAGCCGACTAAAGCTCTACTCTTTGGTTTCAATTGATCAATCCAGACTTAGCCCAGGAACCCCAAAGCACTCCACCCACGACCCTCATAAGGGCCCGTGCCCCAGGTCCTGTTGTTCTCTCTGTGTCTGCACCCTGCCTTGACCTTGTGGTGTGGTCCCTTGAGGCATGTTGTGTACTTCCTCTAGGACCTGTGAGTGATCAACTTCTCCCTTTCAATTTCTATTGTGGTCTTTTGTTGACTACCATATGGCACCCTGTGTTCCACTTAACAAAAGTTAATTTAACAAAGTCCTAACATTCTTTGATTTAACAAAAATAACCAACATTTATTGAATAGTCTATGTGCCACTCTCTGTTCCAGGTTCTTCACAAAAAGTTTAATCCTTATAGTAACACTGGGAGACTGGTACTATTTCTGTCCTCTTTATTCAGATAAGGAAGTTGAAACACATAAAATTTAAACTTGTCAGCATTTCACAGCTACTAAGTGATAGAGCTGGGCTTGGACCCCAGATAGTCAGGATCTAGATCTTGTGCTTGTGACATCTCTGCTATGGTGCCTCCCTGGAAAACATCTTAGTATTTTCATTGTTGTTTCTGCTATTATTGTTCTTATTATTCTGTACCTTGTTGGTAGATACTCGCTATGAATTTGTTCTTGTTGGATTTCTACAGTCTTTGTTTCTTACAAAGCTTAAACTCCTGCCTTCTTTTTTTTTACCATTCTTTTTTCTTTTCTTTTAGAGATCTTAGTTTTTTGACAAATGAAAAATTTATATATTTAAGGTGTATGACATAATATTTTGATTTATGTGTACATTGTGAAATGATTACCAAAATCAAGCTAATTAATATATTCATTACTTCACATATTTACTTTTTTTGCAGTGAAAACCCTTAAGATCTAATTGTTTTGTTGTTTTTTTCATTGCCTCCTTTTTATTGAAATATGGTTGATATACAATATTGTATTAGTTTTAGGTATACAGCAAAGTGACTCAGTCATGTTATTATTTTCCATTTTAAGTTATTGAATATAGTTCCCTGTGCTATACAGTGAAGGATCTACTTTTTTAAAGCAAATTTTAAGTATGTAATATAGTATTATTAACTGTAGTCATCATGCTATACATTAGATCCTAGAACTTATTCATTCCGCATAACTGAAACATTGTCTCCCCATTTCCCCCCACTTCCCTGGCAACCACCACTCTACTCTCTGTTTCTGAGTTCAGCTATTTTAGCTTCTGCCTTTATTATCCTTAAGCTTAGCCAGGGCTTTTTGTTACCCTTGAAATGAAAGCTAAATCAACAAACATCTGTTACAGCACTGCTACTAGAATGACTATATTTTAGAACGGCCACTCTTTTTTTCTGAATCTGGTGCCATAACTATTTGAACTCAAGATATTTGAAAGTATCAGTCAAGGTGCTGGAGCAGCAGTGGTGATAGCAGCTCCAGCTATAGTGACAACAGTGAATGTGGCTGGGTCCATGGATGAGATAGACAGATTTAATGGTGGCAGAGGAAATGCTGGGATTTCACATCTTTGTGTCTTCAAAATTGACTTACTGAACACAGATTCTGGAAGTACGGTGGGGAAAAATATGGAAACAGCTCTCTCCCTCATGTACCTTATAGCCTATTGAAGGGAGATCGATAGCTCATGGATAATAAAAGCAAACACTTGAATAGAACTTACTACGTACTAGACACCTTTCCAATTGCTTTACATGCACTATTTCACGTATTCCACCCAATAATCCTGGGAGGGGGGTACTCTGATCTCCAGTTTGCAGATGAGAAAACTGAGGCACCAAAGGTTAAGAAACTTGCTCAAGATCCCACAGCTAATAAACGACAGAGCTGATATTTGACCCCAGGAAGACTGGCTCCAGAACTTGGTCCCAAACACTATCCTAGTCTACTAAAAAATGGTGAGTCAACTAACAACTGTGAGAAGAGCTACAGAGACAATGAGAGGATGAGTATTTTAGTATTTTCAAAATTTACAAAATAATGTAAATTATTTTTACATTTTTGGACATCTGTGGAGTGGTAAATGTGTTCCTAAATATTAGATATAATTACAAGGAAATATGTTTATATAAATCTATTTGGTAACAGGTTCTGAAGAGTTTTGTTTTAATCGGGATTTTGGATTATACATGACTTTGATTTGTCTCCTCCTTTATCCTATTGATCGAGAGCTGACTGTATTAGGTGTCTGAACTTGAGTGGACGTACCAGATCTCTTTGAAACCTTAGTTTCTTGATCTATAAAAAATGAAGCCACTGCCTGGTGGCACAGTGGTTAAGAATCCGCCTGCCAGTGCAGGGGACACGGGTTTGAGCCCTGGTCCGGGAAGATCCCACATGCCGCGGAGCAACTAAGCCTGTGTGCCACAGCTACTGAGCCTGACTTCTAGAGCCCACAAGCCACAGCTACTGAGCCAGCGTGCTGCAACTACTGAAGCCCGTGCGCCTAGAGCCCGTGCTCCGCAACAAGAGAAGCCACCGCAATGAGAAGCCCACGCACCACAACGAAGAGTAGCCCCCGCTCGCCGCAACTAGAGAGAGCCCGCAGGCAGCAACGAAGACCCAACGCAACCAAAAAAAAAAAAAAAAAATGCAGCCAATATCTCTATTACTCGGATGGCATAGATAATATGCAGCAAAGTGTCTTGTGTAAGGTCTGGTATAGGCTAGGTGCCCGAATCATTTAAATTCCCTTCCTTCCCTCCTTCCTTCCTCCCTCCCTTCCTTCCTTCCTTTTGGCCTGTCTGCCTTTTTTTCCCTGTCTTCCTCCCTTTATCCCCTCCTGGCAGTGGAGTAGAAAGTACAGAGGCCATGTCTTAGGTTTGCTACTCAGAGGCTGGTGAACTTGACTTAATCTTTCTACTCCTTAGTTTTCCCATTGGTAAAATGAAAGAATCTATTAAATAGGCCCCCTAGGAGTCCAACAAGTTATCAAATTCTACAATCCATTTTTTTGATTCTTGAGTTATTCATGAAAATATTTGAGTGTACTTTCAGTCACAAAGTTGTTCCAGTTTCTGCCTGTCCAAAGAAGGTTTTGATCCTAGCTTTCCCCCTCTGTAAACCTGGGGAAAATTTCCACAAAAACAGCTTGACTAAATTTATAGGCTCCCAGTTGAGTTATCAGAATCCAGGCAGCTGAATGGATGAGTTTCTTTTAGCACAATGATGTTTGGTTACGCAGCTGCAGCACTGGGGAGAAGAGACTGAACCAATATTTATGACGTGAGACTGTGACTTCAACTTTAAAACCAGTTCTTCTGGAGGATTTAGATCATGCTTTTTCATTTCCTTGGAAATATGAGTAGCCATGTATGGTAGGCCACATAATGCCCTTCCTCCCACAAGATGTCCATTTTCTAATGCCTGGAACCTGTGAATATGTCAATTTACAGGACAAGAGGGATTTCGTGTGTGATTAAGTTACGGAATAGGGAGATTATCCTGGATTATCTTTCGACCCTAATGTAATCACAAGGGGCTTCGTAGGGAGCCAGGAGGGTCAGAGGAAGAAAATAGTGATATAATGAAGTGGGGATGGGGGGGTTGAAGATGCTATGCTGGTGCCTTTGAAGATGGAGGGTGGGTCCACAAGCCAAAGAATGTAGGCAGCTTCTAGAAGCTGGAAAGGTAAGGAAATGGACTCTCTCCTAGAACCTCCAGAAGGAATACAGCCCTGCCAACACCTTGATTTTAGCCTGTAAGACCAATTTCAGACTTCTGAACTACAGAATGGCAAGATAATAAGTTTCTATTGTTTCAAGTCACCATGTTTGTAATTTGTTAAAGCAGTAATAGGAAACTAATATACCATGACTACCAAAACAAAAACTCTACATTTTGAGTCATTTATTCTTCCTCCAAATAAATCTGGATGAACAATTCTAAGGATGGGAGAAAAATTTTACCTACTACGACTTGGTAGTTGGAGAAAAGCCTTGGTAAGTGGAGGTGGCCTGGACCTTCTAACACTTTGAGGTAAGAAAGGTTTGAAATTTCCATTCACTGGGGGGTCCAGGTGGGCTACAGAAAAAAGCTTCATTCAAGGGAGTTACTAATTTACCAAGGTGGAAATTGGTTGGAATGGGTCTGTTTTCTGCTGGGAATCTTCACAAGCTATTCAATTTCAGCTCTATTTCCTCTTCCTGCTCCAGGAATATGCAAAAGATTGCCCCAGAAAGGCCACTGAGTATTGAATAAGATGATATTGAGACATTTACTGTTCTGCTGAATTATTCCATATCTCCTTGCCCCAATCTAATTTTTCTATAAAGTTCAATATGATTTCTTTCCCTTGCTAAAGGTAGGTGGCTGTTAGCAAGAGGGTGCCTTTCAGGTGGAGCAATAGGGAGGGGTCATGAACAGAAAAGCAGCCATAGATGGACATTGGGTGGTTCTCAGTGAGGTTTTTTCCTCTCTAGGTTTCAGTTCAGCTTTGCTATAAGTTAAGAGGGACCCATCTGTAGGTCAGGTTCTGGGGAGTTGACTCTGAGCCAGAGATTTGTGTGCAGGAAATTTCTTAAAGAGTCTTTTAGGAACACTTGTTTGGGAAGCAGAGTTGGACAGAAGGAGAACTGAACTGTGATTCAGTTGCAACAGAGATCTCACAGGAAGCTCTGAAACTTGAAAAGCCCTTCAGAGATGTCCTAAGTTTAGGTGAGGGGAGTGGGTCTTTGTACCCCCATATTGACTAGTCGTTGGATATGTGGCTGCCCCAGGGGAGTTTGCTTGATTTGGGGTGAGGCATCTCCCTTCTGCTGAGGGCAGTACCCCAGGAGGGACTCAGCTGTGACCCACAAGCAGCCAGCACATCCAGGTAGCAGGGGAAATGGGTGCCTGCGTCCTGAAGCAAGGAGCTGGGTGGTGTACCAGAGCTACCCTACACCAGTGAGTGAGTGAGGAGAAAGGGAAAGCAGAGGAGTGAGATCAGCACCAAATTGATCACTCAGTTGGATTCCGGAAAGATGATTTATAGGCTCTATGCCATTGGCTTAGTGAAAGTTGCTTGCTTAATTACTTAGCTCCACTTTCCAGGAGTAACCCTTTTCATTGCTTCTACATCCCCATGAGGGTGAAGAATAGAGAATTAAAGTAGTTGAAAGTCAAAGATAAGCCTGCCTTTAAATCTCAAATTTCAACCTTGTTGAAAAAGAAAATTTCCACGTGCCTTGTCACATTTACCCTCTGAACGTTTTCATCTCTGCCTTTTTTTGTCTACCCTGAAGGAAATAGCATTAAGCAAAATAATTATACAAAGTTGGGGAGCAGAAAGGAAATCAGTGCAATTTAAGGACTTGGATTCAGTGTGACATATGTTTATGGAACTCCTACTGGGTCCAGACCAGATATATTATCAAATATTTATTTTAGGTAATAGAAAATCCATAGATAAGTACTTTTTAAAAGCATAAGCAGGCAGCAGTGTTGGACTGATGGCACATTAAGAAAGTCAGGAGTCTCTGGAAATTATTTTTTACAAATTATTCTTAGTTTGTTGCTGTTAAGTTGATGAAAAATCTATTTTCCTCTATAACTTAAGTAACATTGTGAGAACTACTGAAGGTAGAGTCTAGCTTAATTACATAAAGTTTCCAGTCTTTCTAATTGTTTATTCAGCCCTTGTCACCTCAGTTGTTAATTTTCCTTTTTTTCTCATCTCACTTCTATATTTTACAAATATCAGCCCCACCCTGTGTATCTTTATTATTAATTCATTCAACTTCTGTTACAAAGAGATCAAACATTTATTCCTTTTTGAACATTTACTTCCCTACAAGCTTAGAAATATTTGACTGACAGCAATAGATACCCCCATGGAGCCTGTGTAAACATGGGTTTATGGGCTGCTATGCAGGCCCCTCTGGTGATTTACTTTCTGGTTATTGGGATTTATTTATTTTTTGATGGAGTGGTAAATTATGAGGCTGTAGACCTTGCCAGGTTTCCAGGTATCAACTCAAAAAGCCCTTGTTGGAAAAACTGTGGTTGGCATTGCAACACAGAGAATGACCAATGATGCATCATATATTTTTAATAGATATAATGTTTTAATAAACATTCTCCTCCTAAAGAAATGGATTTTAAAATAGGCTTTTGCCTTGATGTAGCCACCCAGCTGTGAGTTTTATAAGGCAACAATCTCCACATCATTAGATGTTATGACTAATATTCCAGCAACTGAAATAATAGCTATTTACATGCACATAAAAAGTTAAAATGACATTTAAGGTGCACCTACACTCAGAAAAGTGTGCTTGTAAAAGTGATATCACAAGTTCCTCATTCATTTTTCCCATATTGACTTACCTTGTAAAGATCCCTTGCAAACCAAAAAGGTAGCTTAGGAAACTTATCCCACAGTGACACCTGGGACCTCTCCAACCTTGAGAGCAATGTAGGCTTGCCTTCCACCTCCAGTCCCACTGCCCCTTAGAGTTCAGGCTTCCTGAAGGTATCTACTAATTTCATTGGCTCGTGGGTGTGTGGTCAGTTCCCATCTTTGCCTTCCATGTTCTTATAAAGGAGACCTGAGAGAGCTTCCTTGCCCCTTTCCCATATGATGACATAGCGAGACGTCTGCAACCTGAAAGAGGACCTCACCTGACCATGCTGGTACCCTGATCTTGGACTTCCAGTCTCCAGAATTGTGAGAAATAAATTTCTGTTGTTTAAAAGCTATCTAGTCTGTATTTTGTTATAGTAGCCCGAGTGGACTAAAACACATCTCCTAAGTGATTTATGTTATTAGAAGAATAAACTGAGCATATTTGGCTCAGCTTCTTCTATTTCCTCTAAATAAAATATTCAAGTATAGCATGAGTATCTGCTTGGATTATGATAGTGTCAAGGATAATTTATTTCTTGAACTTAATCTAGTTTTAGCTATATAAAGTCGAAGACTGTACTTGATGTGAAGGAACTGAATTTTATTCAACCAAGTTTTAAAAATAACTTAGACATCAGTGGATCCTCCCATGATAATTTCTTTTCTTTTTCATATTATTTAAAAGATGCTGCTATATTTCCAATTCCTGAATAAGGTGGAATAAGTATCAGTGACTATCTCAAGCTTCTTCAAAGCTTTTCTTTACCTTAAACTATAATTTTGGGTGTTTGCAGGATCACGTTTTTAGGGTCTTTGTAAATAAAATGAATCTGACTGGATCATTTTCCATCTTGTTCTACATTCTAATTTTTAGCTAAATATAACATTAAGTGATCCAACTCCCACCCCCATGATATGCATAAATTTCTTGAGGGTTTGAGACTGAGTCTCCTTTATGCCCTTTCTCTCTTGTAACCTTGCCTATAATAGGTGATCAGTTCTCTCCGTAGAATGAGTTCTTTTTTTTTTTAACATCTTTATTGGAGTTTAATTGCTTTATAATGTTGTGTTAGTTTCTGCTGTATAACAAAGTGAATCAGCTATACATATACGTATATCCCCATATCCCCTCCCTCTTGGGCCTCCCTCCCACCCTCCCTATTCCACCCCTCTAGGTGGTCACAAAGCACCGAGCTGATCTCCCTGTGCTATGCAGCTGCTTCCCACTAGCTATCTATTCTGCATTTGGTAGTGTATATATGTCCATGCCACTCTCTCACTTCGTCCCAGCTTACCCTTCCCCCTCCCCGTGTCCTCAAGTCCATTCTCTACATCTCTGTCTTTATTCCTGTCCTGCTCCTAGGTTCATCAGAACCGTTTTTTCTTTTTAGATTCCATATATATATGTTAGCATACAGTATTTGTTTTTCTCTTTCTGGCTTACTTCACTCTGTATGACAGACTCTAGGTCCATCCACCTCACTACAAATAACTCTATTTCATTCATTTTTATGGCTGAGTAATATTCCATTGTATATATGTGCCACATCTTCTTTATCCATTCATCAGTCAATGAACACTTAGGTTGCTTCCAGGTCCTGTCTATTGTAAATAGAGCTACAGTGAACATTGTGCTACATGA
>NC_041220.1:69253506-69266193 GCF_002837175.3 Physeter macrocephalus
AATAAGCCCTTTGTCAGTTGCTTCATTTGCAAATATTTTCTCCCATTCTGAGGGTTGTCTTTTTGTCTTGTTTATGGTTTCCTTTGCTGTGCAAAAGCCTTTAAGTTTCATTAGGTCCCATTTGGTTTTGTTTTTATTTCCATTTCTCTAGGAGGTGGGTGCAAAAAGGATCTTGCTGTGCTTTATGTCATAGAGTGTTCTGCCTATGTTTTCCTCTAAGAGTTTTATAATGTCTGGCCTTATATTTAGGTCTTTAATCCATTTTGAGTTTATTTTTGTGTATGGTGTTAGGAAGTGTTCTAATTTCTTTCTTTTACATGTAGCTGTCCAGTTTTCCCAGCACCACTTATTGAAGAGGCTGTCTTTTCTCCATTTTATATTCTTGCCTCCTTTATCAAAGATAAGGTGACCATACATGTGTGGGTTTTCTCTGGGCTTTCTATCTTGTTCCATTGATCTATATTTCTGTTTTTGTGCCCATACCATATTGTCTTGATTACTGTAGCTTTGTAGTATAGTCTGAAATCAGGAAGCCTGATTCCTCCAGCTCTGTTTTTCTTTCTCAGGATTGCTTTGGCTATTCGGGGTCTTTTGTGTTTCCATAGAAATTGTAAAATGTTTGTTCTAGTTCTGTGAAATATGCCAGTGGTAGTTTGATAGGGATTGCATTGAAAGTGTTGAATGCTTTGGGTAGTATGCTCATTTTCACAATGTTGATTCCTCCAATCCAAGAACATGGTATATCTCTCCATCTATTTGTATAGTCTGAATTTCTTTCATCAGTGTCTTATAGTTTTTTGCATACAGGTCTTTTGTCTCCTTAGGTAGGTTTACTCCTAGGTATTTATTCTTTTTGTTGCAGTGGTAAATGGGAGTATTTCCTTAATTTCTCTTTCAGATTTTTCATTGTTAGTGTGTAGGAATGCAAGAGATTTCTGTGCATTAATTTTGTATCCTGCTACTTTACCAAATTCATTGATTAGCTCTAGTAGTTTTCTGGTAGCATCTTTAGGATTCTCTATGTATAATATCATGTCATCTGCAAACAGTGACAGTTTTACTTCTTTTCTGATTTGGATTCTTTTATTTCTTTTTCATCTCTGATTGCCGTGGGTAAAACTTCCAAAACTATGTTGAATAATAGTGGTGAGAGTGGGCAACCTTGTCTTGTTCCTGATCTTAGAGGAAATGGTTTCAGTTTTTCACCATTGAGAACGATGTTGCCTGTGGGTTTGTCATCTATTGCCTTTATTATGTTGAGGTAGGTTCCCTCTATGCCTACTTTCTGGAGAGTTTTTATCATAAATGGGTGTTGAATTTTGTCGAAAGCTGTAGAGTGAGTTCTTCCTCTCTTAGTTTAGTAAGGGAGCATTAGCCTGTGAAACTGTTTCGCTTTTTTGTTGGTTAGTACAGAAGAAAATATGGATTGATCTCCAAATCTCCATACTCTTATACCGAAACCATCTTTGTTCAGGCATCCAAGAATTTTTGACTACTTTAACTTAATTATAACAGTGAGTATTGCTGCACACATCCCTTACTCCTTAGTCATTTAAAAGTGTTGCGGCATTTTATAAAGAATGGGAAAAAAAATCAGAGACCTTTTTCTTAATCGCTAAAGTGTTTATTAATATTAATGAAACAGCATGAGAAACTTGCTTGAAGAAAAAAAAACCAAGAAAGTGGGCACTGGGTACCAAGAAAATAGAGTTGCCTTCTTGTCAGGAAGTAACTCTCCTATGACTAAATCCAATTGCTTCAAAAATGAGGAGACTTATTTCTTGTGACTTGATTGCCCCTCTCATCTTATCTGTAGGAATCCCAGGTTTCACAGTAGAATCATACTGGCGTATGCTTTCTTTTTCAGTTTTGATACTGAAAAAGGAGTACTGCATTGCCTAGCACAGTATTTGAACAGCATGCCCACGGCTGCAGCTGAATCTTGAAAGACTTTGCGGGTTATGACATTCCCCTAAATGTGCTGAGCTTTCTTTAACCTTTCATAAAACATTGTGATCTTTATGGACTGTATCATATTGTGCAGTAATGTGCTTTATTGTCCACAGAATAAGCTTTTCTTAAAGATAATTGGAAAGCTGGAAATGGCTGCTATCGGCTGATTTTTAAAAAATACATTATTTCTGAAATGGGGCTGGTGTAATAATGACCCTATCTGTTCAAGATTTAAGATTTGTCTTGGCAGAGAAAATTGATCCATTTCACCTTTGTCTAATGGAAATTTTTATCTAGGATTATCTGTTTATGTAAATGAATGTTCCTCTGAAAAGGGAACTTGAGGGGCTGTAAATCTTGGTGACACTTCAGTTTCATAGGGGAGAAATTGGAAAGGATTCTAGTATTTATCTGCCTGAAATTGGTTATAAAAACAAAATTATCTTCATGTACCTCCAGCATCTGATGTTTCCTGGAATTTCATTATATTTTTGAATAATCCATGCAATAGTAAGAATGGTGCTTCTATGTTACCTCATTCAGAAGTTGTTTTTACTTTTTCTATTTTCCAGTTGGTTTCTGATGCTGACATTAAAAAGGAAATGAAGCCTTTTGCTTACTCACTCTTTTAGGGATACGATTTTTTTTTCTGCATAATCTTAATAGTCTTCAGCTATTGTAGGCTCGTTATCTGAGGTTATGTGAAATGTGTTAGCAGGACAGTCATCATTTCCCTTTTTAAAAACCTATGGCTTTAGAGAACAAACGTATGGACACCGAGTGGGGAAAGAAGGGGTAGTGGTGGTGGTGGTATGAACTGGGAGATTGGGATTGACATGTATACACTAATATGTATAAAATAGATGACTAATAAGACACTGCTATATAAAAAATACATATATAAATGGCTTATGAATTCTGATCGGTTGACCAAATTCTGAGGTTAGTTTCAGAATTGCTCTACATTAAACAAAATATTCTGGTTCTTCAAAGTAGTTTTTGCACCAAGCATACTCTGTCTATAGTATGTGGAAGTTGTAAGGGGATAACTTTGAAAAGTCATCACTGTTATGACAAATTCTTTTTCCTCACGTTTGAAGGAAAATTGGAGAGTGAGATCAATTCATTTAAATGTCAGCTCATCAGAGAAAAATGGAGGTTAAAATTTTAATTGCATTAACTTTTTAAAAGAAATGAATTATTTCTTAATAGAGACTACTAACTATTACTATCTAGTAGTTATCAGGATTACACTGTTTTTATGTTTATCTTGTAAGCTACTTGCTTGGAAGTTTTTCTCCTTTAGAAAATATTTGAGTGATTTCCCCAGGATTTGAAAAAGAAAAATATATTGGCAACATTTTGCATTCCAAAGATGATATGAATGTAATTATTTAGCTGTGTGACATTAGAACTAAAAATTGGTAGGAAATTTTATTTTTTTAATATGAGTCCATTTATAACAAAGGGTAGAAAGGCAGCAAGCAGGAGTAGTGTTTGCTGCTGGGAGTATTCTTCTAACAAATCATATTTTGACATCCATATTCACATGAATCATTGCAGCTGCCTTCCAGTGTTAAATGGACATGAACAACAAGTAGGGTACAAAAATCATCCCTATTTTTCAGGAAATTGAAGGAAAATCTGGCATTATGGGATAGAAAACAGAGCACTGGGCTGGGAATCAGGAGAACAGATCTGGCTGGCTAAAGAATTGTGTGACTGTGGAAAGGTCATTGCAGCTTTCTAAATCCTAGTTTCCTCAACTTTAAGATGAAAATTGAAAACCTGTGCCAAAACACAGCTGCACTGTGAGGAGTCAGAACGGTCGTTACTTTGGTGGGGAAGTGTTGGGAGGGACTTCAGTTGCTGTGGGGTTTCTGGGATGCTGCCAATGGTCTCTTTCTTGAACTGGGCGTAATTTACACAGTTGTGTTTACTTTGGGAAAATTCCTTAGGCAGCAAGATGGCCCAATGATCCAGGTACTTTCCCGGTTGTATATGTAGTTCAATTAAAAAGTTTCCTCAAATGCCTGCTATTTCACAAGATCACTGGGGGGACTGTAATTGAAAACATTTGGAAAATGGTAATGTACCTTCCAATTTTAGATTTAAGTCTTTGCAAAAATGTACAGCGTTTTTGGTATAAATCACATGTATTGCTTTACATATACCTCTAACCTGACCTCTTGTTATTTATTTATTTTTACTATGTGTTTCAGTACCATTATGAAGGTCCAGTAAGTTTATTTTCTAATAAACTTTATCTTAGAGCATTAGTTAAGAAAAAAGGCCCGCAAATGCTATCATATGCAGAACCAATGCCATTATCACAATCTGAGACTCTTTAAATATTTCCTTTTACCTGGAAGATGCCTTGAACCCCCAATCATTCACCCTGGTATCTACTCAGCAGATTTTTTTTTTTTTTTTTTTTGCGGTAGGCGGGCCTCTCACTGTTGTGGCCTCTCCCGCCGCGGAGCACAGGCTCCGGACGCACAGGCTCAGCGGCCATGGCCCACTGGCCCAGCCGCTCCGCGGCACGTGGGATCCTCCCGGACCGGGGCACGAACCCGCGTCCCCTGCATCGGCAGGCGGACTCTCAACCACTGCGCCACCAGGGAAGCCCAACTCAGCAGCTTTTAAGGACAAAGATAGAAAACAAACTTTAATTGCACCTCTACTGACTTGCAAGCTACTCCCTGTATTTCTTACTCAGAGCCCTGGATGTTCTCATGTGCTTCTTACTTTCTCCCAGCATCCCCCAGGCTTCTTTGGCTCTTCACTCCTTCCTCCCTCTACACAGAATGGCCTGGGACTGCACTTTGGAGAAGATGTACATGGAACCCTGTCTGTAGGTGTCTGTATAGGAGGAAGGTACGGGTAGGGCATCAGGGCAGGTGGTGCAAATTATTGGGCCCTCGACCTGATGAGGTTGAGCATCAGTCCACATCCTGCTTCATGTTTTTGTTTTCAGCCTTTTCCTCCTGTTAAGGAGTCGTCCCCCCTCCCCACCAACCCCGCAAGCCACACTTTTTCTTTTTCACTAGAGGAAACTCTCTTGGCAGCCCTGACTATTGACTGTCTAATCTTAGTATCTAAGTTGATTGCAAGCACTAAATAGTGGTAAAGCTACATTTCCTCGACTGCTGAAGGAGGACTATGTCTCTGTATAGACTGAGAATTCAAGGCATGCATTTCCATGTGGTGGAAAGTTGTGGGGCTAGGAGGTAGAAATCCTGGGCTCCAGGCTCCTCTATGCTGCAATCCAAGCCACATTGCAAGTGGGTTGAAGCATGTTTTCTCATCAGGAACGTGGAGATAACAACTGCTCTCTGCCTAATCAGGCTTATTGTCAGGATTTAATGAGAGAATGCATTCTAAAATGTTTCGACAACTGTAAACTGCTTTGCAGAGTTCAGAAATTAATAAATAGGATTTTCATGCTGGATGCAACCTTTTAAAACATCTAGTTCAAGTCCAACCTTCTAATTTTAAAGATGAGAGAAGTATAACTCTATTAAGTTTTTCATATCAATGTTAAAAATAGCTCTATGATAAAAATAGTTACAAAATTGATATGTTCTAATGAACACAAATTCTTCATTGAAACATTTAAATTTATAAAAACATAAGGGATAAATATTTGAGCCACTGAAGAATTCTTTGCTTTACAAAATCTTTCTTTTAAGTAGCAAGCCTTCTCTTTCAGGACCTTAAAAATTGTTCCAATACATATCTCTTGTACGAGGCTAGGAGTAGACATTTAGATTATGAAGAAATATGAAGTCAAGATGCTTCCAAGGAATATTCCAGAAATGCCAGGCCTTTGGAAGGCAGATTAAAATGTCAAGGTTGTGGTAGAAAGCAGGAGGTGTTTGGGGGACCCAAGAGCAGGACTGGCCTTTCCACCTAAGCTGGAGCTCCTCAAGGACTCTTCACTGGTTATATTTGTGAGGTATGAGGTAGCCTCATGCAGAGGAGACGAGTTTCTGCAGTGGGTCAACCTGGGGTTGATTCTGGCTTCACCTCTTGTTAGCTGGGTGGCTTTGGGGACATGACTATATGACTAAGCTTCACTTTCTATAGCAAGAAATATGCATGGAGCACTTACTATCAGAGTTGCAATCACCCACTGAGAAGACTGGTAAAGAGACAGTCATCATGCATGACAGTGAGTTCCCTTCTCCCTGCTGCAATCTCAGAGTCTCATACTGAGGTCTGAAGGGGTCCAATAAAAAATACCACCTTGCGCCGCCTGAGGACCAATTCAGAGCCAATTTCACGATGGATGTAATATATATATTACAATGATACAAATATTTACCTATGTATCTGTATTTCTATGTATGTGTCTATGTTTCTATCTATCAACATCCAATGTGAAATATATGTACCAATATCAGCTTTATTGCTGATAAAAGCTAGCTAGGAGGAATAGCTTACATATGCAGCAATAATGAACTTCTTGATACAGCATCCCAGCACTAGACCACACACTCTGTCAGAGACGGCATGAACCAGCCATGGGCCTTCCCACGTGGATGCCTGCCCCTGTGGACTCAGGGTGTTGAGATGAAGACAAGGGTGTTTGCTTTCCTTGGGCCAGTCTTGCTCTCAGGAAGAAGGAGAGTAGAAGGTGCTAAGCCACTTATGTTTAATTTCTTCTTCCAAACTCATTAGACTGGTTAAGTAACTTAGCTTCCCTGCAAAAGAGAGAGAGTGGCAAGAGGGAGACCAGGGATGTTACATGAATGGATGTGCTTCCACTGGGAAGAAAATGTCAGCTGTGAAGATCAGGATTTCCCTCGAAATGAGCACGGGGCATGGTGCAAAGTATGTGGGAAATGCATGTTTGATGGATAAATGAGATTGTATTTAACCCTAATAGAACTTCATTTTGTTAGATGAGAGGGATCATTTCAGGCAGTACAGAGCACTTTGGATCCTGGTTTTCTCATCTGTGGTAAAAATCATCCTACTTTCATGTGCTTATTAGAACAACATAATCAATACACCATCAGTGTCCTGATTTGAGGTACCAGAGGCTGACTGTTTTACAATGCAGGGCCACAGGGTGGGGTCATGGCTTAATCCAATCACTAAGGGTCAACCTGCCTTTCAAGGTACCATTCCTTCATTAATTGTCACTATTATTCAACCAATGGCTGATCTTAGCTGCACTAGCTCTCTGTGTACATCTCTATTGTGGCCACAAATGTATCATGAGATATTTGGTCAGATGCTTTCCTGACATCAAATTATGCTATGAAATAGCAATAGTTTGGTGTAATAGAGAATATAGAGGCTCTATATTATTTATAATATTTATAGAGGCTCTACCATTATTTATTTAAAATTTAAAGTCAAACATAGGTAAAAAATTTTCCACTTCTCACAATAACTAAGAGAATATTTTTATCTCAAAAGCAGCCTATAAAGACCTCATAAAATTTCAACCTACTTTTTCACTGTCAACAGAGACCCGTTGGCAAGTGTATTATAACTGTGTATATATCTCTACTCTCTGGACACGGAGAAAGCAAAGACACAGACAATTTTCTCGATAGATCAGAATTCACAAGTAACAGCAGGAATGCTAGAAGCTAGTCTGGGTGGGAGAGACACACTCTGCATGAACTCTTAATTTTAGTCAGCCGTGCTGAGAACAGAAGTCACTGCCAACTGGTTAGATATAAAATAAAAAAATATTATTTGCTTGGCAGAGTGGAAAAGTCATGCACTGCAGTAATAAAACTCAACATATTTGTCACCCAAAATAAAAAGGGCACAGTCTAAAACTTGAGGTTTGCCGGGTTGGAGGGAGCAGAGAAGTTTTATATTTGCCAGTGTTCCCTCAAGGCAACAATATCTTAAGTGATATGAGACATCGTCCTGCTGGATTTCGGCACATAAAGTTTATCCAGTGTCTCTGTGGCTGAGTTTTCCTTAGAATGTCCTTCTAAGTGTAAAGGGGAGTTCAGAGGCACCAAGTAAAAGGACAGAGGCCATGTAGTGTCTTGATTTTTCTCTTCTTTTTCACTTCTCAAATCCTAAGGAAGAATCTCATCATCTGAGGGCTAAGTTCTTCAAATAATAGCTTTTCTTCTATCTGAGGCACTCTGCTAACTGCTGTCGCAGAATCTTCCTACATCTTGGCAGAAAGTGGCTCCCTGTGGCCTGTTCATCAGATGCAACACCTGGATTTCAAATCACTCATGTTCTGGCCTCCCCCTCTTAAATAAAATGAATGGTAAGGTGTTTAATTTATATCAAAGTAATGATTTAGAGAATACATTTGTACTCATCATTCACTTTAAGAAATAAAATATTATGAATACCCGAGTATCCCTCCTCCATTGTATTCTCCTCTTAATCCCAAAGGTGGCTACTGTTCTGACTTTAAGTTTATTTCCATGCAGTTTGTCGTATTTTACTACAAATATATTTATCCATATCATATTATTTGCATGATTTAAAACCTGATATAAATGGTACCATTATTGTATGTGTTCTGCAAAATGTTTCATTTATCATTATTGTTTTTGTGAGATTCATTCATGTAAATATGAATAGCTGTAGTTCACTCATTTTCACTGGTGAGTAGTATCCCATTGTTAGAATGAATCACAGACCAATTTTTCCATTCACCGTTGATGAATATTTTTAGTCTCCAGAACTGTGACAAATAAATTCCTATTGTTTAAGCCGTCCAGTCTGCTGGTATTTTGTTATAGCAGCCGGAAGAGACTAAAATAATATATATTGGATCTTTTCCTTTTTTTAAATATCTAGTCTTTTTACACGATCATTTTAATCTCTTTATTTCTTTTTGAATTTTTAACACTTCCCTTTTTCCATTTTTCAACTAAGTGATTGTCAAATGTTTATTCACTCCTGCATTCTTTAAAATTTAGTCTTCTAATGTTCTAAAATCTAAAAATTCTATTTTCCCCTTTTATTTCTAGTTGTTTCCCAAGTTCTGTTACTTCTCTTTTAAAATGTTCCATTCTTTCAATCACTCCATTTGTATGTTTTCCTAATTCTTATTTATGTTTCTCAAGCATATGTCTGTCATTTCTTTTAATTCCTTTTGCTCTATTCTGTTATAATTTTTATCTCTTTTGTCGATATACGTTTCTGGCAAGCTTTCATTTTTGTAGGGATGTTATTTTGATTATTATTATTTTTTCCATAAAATAACTTTGTAAGAAGTTTGAACATGACTCTTGACTGTTGCTCATTTTTATAGAGTTCTCTTTTAATTTCAAGAAATTATTATGCACTTTTTAATCTGTTCTAGCTTCACTGCTTGAGAGCTCTCTCTTCTGTTTTTTCATACTGTGATGTCTCCATACTTCCTGAATTCTGCTTCTTCTGTTCTTCTCCCACACTTTTATCTTGTCCTTTATTTTTTGTGCTTATTATTTGTATCCTGCTCAGTTAGATTCTTTTCCAAGCTGTTTTACTTGGTGTGGAATTTTTGTCCTGATAATGAGATTTGGTATGCTAATTCTGATCGTTTATTGGGCCAAGACTGTTCTAGCACCACCAGAACTTATTGCTGTCCTCTTGCATTCACCCTTGATTTGGATTTTATAGAATATCCTACCAGTTTCAGTTGCTGTTCTCATATTGCCCCACTGCATTTACTGTTGGAAAATTTGAGAGTCTCTTCCTCTAAAGCTATCAGAATCCCTATTGCCCTTTCGTCTGCTTCTCCTTAGACTGTTTTTGATATTACAGGGGTTCTGTAGCTGATAGTACAGTGATGGTGTTTCATATATACCTGCTCATGTTTTGGAGCTTTTGAGGATACCGTTTCCCTTAGTTTTGTTGTAGATGTTGTCTGTGGGCCTTTGGTTTTGCCATTCTATTTTCTGTGTCTATTTTCATGAGGGATTAAGGGAAATTTAAAAAAAAAAACCAGCTTGCCCCATCTTTTTTCTTCCCAGAGTCTTTCTCATCCCTCATGTATGATTATTTGGATAATAATCCAAATGGATGGAAAGTAACATCTTTCCATCATTAGAATGATTTTTGAGAACTTTTTGGGCACAAAACAATGCCCACTTTTAGGAAGTAGTTGCTTATTTTGAAAAAATTCAAACTTACAGTAAATTTGAAACTATATACACCAAAAAAAAAAAAGTAACTATGTGAGGTGATGGATGTGTGAATTAGCTTGATTGTGGTAATCATTTCACAATGTATACACATATCAAATTATCATATTGTGTACCTTAAATATATACAATTTTTATTTGCCAATTATACGTCAATAAAGCTGAAAAAAGAAAGTATAATACAACAAACTACTGTATAGCTATTCCCCAGCTTTACCAATTGTTACAATTTTGCCCCTTTGGTTTATTACTCTCTTTCTCTCTCTCCCCAAACACACATACACACAATTGCACGTGTGTATTGTTATTACTGTTTTTATTGTCTTTGCTAATCAGTTTGAAAATACATTGCAGACATTATTCCCCTTTATTTCTTTAAACATCAGCCTGTTCTTCTGAGGAATAAGAAAATTCTCTTACAAAAACACAGTGCAGTGATCAAATTCAGTAAATTTAATGTTGAAACAATGCTGTTATCTAGCATATACACATTTTACCAGCTGTTTCAATAATATCCTTAATTTTTCAAATTCCAGTTCTAGTTCAGGATCTCTTCATGGCATTCAGATATTAGGTCCCTTCAGCTCCATTTAATCTAGTATAGGTTAAGGATTCAGTCTTTATCACAACATTGACATTTTTTTTATTAAAGAAGGGAGTCCAGTTGTTTCGAAGGATATTCCTCAAGATTTGTCTGATTGTTTTCTCATGACTAAGTTATGCATTTTTGTCAGAAATACGATATTTGCTGTTGTGTCCCTCAGTGTGCCACATTAGGGGCATGTAGGGTCAGTTTGTTCCATTATTGGCAATATTAATTTGATTGGTTGGTTAATGGTGGTGTTCATTAGTTTCTCCACTGTGTAGTTATGGTTTTCCCTTTTTTAGTTAACAATTTATCTGTGGGGAGATAATGTAAGATGTTGTAGATATTCTATTCCCCATCAAGCTTTCACTTAGTGGCTTTAGCATCTATTTGTGGTTCTTATGTGTATATGTTATTACTGTGATGTTCGTAAAATAGTTTTATAACTATATCAGTCTTTTTATACTCATTAATTGGCACTTTAATGCATAGAAGAATTTCCCTTCTATCATCTTATGTAATTAGCAGTATGATCTTATGGATTTTAAAAATTAAATTGGTTATAATCAGTTGCTATCACTATTCACTTTAATGCTCAAATTGTCCCAGATATGGTTGATGGGAGCACCTTTAAGCTGGCTCCTAAGTTCTTTTTTTTCATGTTTCTGTAATTTTTGAGAAATTCTTTACTTTTTGGAACAAAAAAAGCATTCTTGGAATGTTATATTACAAGGATCCCTGGTTCTTTTTGTAGAGAATGATATTTATAAACCAAGATCTAAGCAACTGGTATGCTCATGGCTATTGCAATGTCATTTTTTTTAGACTCCTGTGTGTGTGTGTGTGTGTGTGTGTGTGTGTGTGTGTGTGTGTGCAGAATGAGCTAGGAAATCTATTTCTCTCTCTCCTTCTGATTCTGATTTCTGATCTTGCTTTCACTCTCCCTCATATTGATGCTTTTAATTCCAGTCCAACACACAAGATCATTCATTACTTTCCCCCATTCCTTATTTGTATCTCTTTTCTCTTACAGTGAGAACATTGGCTCCAAAAAATTACATTTATTTACTCTATTTACACACTTGCTAAACAAAGTAGTTTTAGAATACTTGTTTACCATCACTGACAGCAAATTTGCTAAACAGAATTCAAATTTTCTTTTTTCTTTTTGTCTTTAGACTGAGTATATAATCAAGTTGCCTTCTTTTTTCCTTCTTGTTCATGGCTAAATAATTTCTCTCTCTCTCTCTCTCTCTCTCCCTCTATCTATCTATCTATCTATCTATCTATCACATTTTCTTTATCCATCAAAGAACAGTTAGGCTGCTTCTATGTCTTAGCTATTATAAATAATGCTGCAGTGAACATGCGGGTGAACGTATCTTTGTGAGTTAATGTTTTTGTTTCCTTTGCTAAATACCCAGACATGAGATTACTGGCTCATATGATATTTCTGTTTTTAATTTTTTGAGGAACTTCCATACTATTTTCCAAAATGGCTATACAAATTTACATTCCAACCAGTAGTTTACCAGGGTTCCCTTTTCTCCATATCCTTACCACTCTTGTTTTCTTTTCTTTTTTTTAAACATCTTTATTGTAGTGTAATTGCTTTACAATGGTGTGTTAGTTTCTGCTTAATAACGAAGTGAATCAGTTATACATATATATACATTCCCATATCTCTTCCCTCTTGCATCTCCCTCCCTCCCACCCTCCCTATCCCACCCCTCTAGGTGGTCACAGAGCACTGAGCTGATCTCCCTGTGCTATGTGGCACTTCCCACTAGCTATCTATTTTACGTTTGGTAGTGTATATATGTCCATGCCACTCTCTCACTTTGTCACAGCTTACCCTTCTCCCTCCCCATATCCTCAAGTCCATGCTCTAGTAGGTCTGTGTCTTTATTCCCGGCTTGCCCCTAGCTTCTTCATGACCTTTTTTTTTTTCTTAGATTCCATATATATGTGTTAGCATACGGTATTTGTTTTTCTCTTTCTGACTTACTTCACTCTGTATGA
>NC_041220.1:69266666-69267232 GCF_002837175.3 Physeter macrocephalus
CTGGGCTTTCTATCCTGTTCCATTGATCTATATTTCTGTTTTTGTGCCAGTACCATACTGTCTTGATTACTGTAGCTTTGTAGTATAGTCTGAAGTCAGGGAGCCTGATTTCTCCAGCTCCATTTTTCATTCTAAAGATTGCTTTGGCTATTTGGCGTCTTTTGTGTTTCCATACAAATTGTGAAATTCTTTGTTCTAGTTCTGTGAAAAATTCCATCGGTAGTTTGATAGGGATTGCATGGAATCTGTAGATTGCTTTGGGTAGTAGAGTCATTTTCACAATGTTGATTCTTCCAATCCAAGAACACGGTATATCTCTCCATCTATTTGTATCATCTTTAATTTCATTTATCAGTGTCTTATAATTTTCTGCATACAGGTATTTTGTCTCCTTAGGTATGTTTATTCCTAGATATTTTATTCTTTTTGTTGCAATGGTAAATGGGAGTGTTTTCTTAATTTCACTTTCAGATTTTTCATCATTAGTGTATAAGAATGGCAGAGATTTCTTTGATTTATTTTGTATCCTGCTACTTTACCAAATTCATTGATTAGCTCTAGTAGTT
>NC_041220.1:69275144-69276037 GCF_002837175.3 Physeter macrocephalus
TCATTTTCACAATGTTGATTCTTCCAATCCAAGAACACGGTATATCTCTCCATCTATTTGTATCATCTTTAATTTCATTTATCAGTGTCTTATAATTTTCTGCATACAGGTATTTTGTCTCCTTAGGTATGTTTATTCCTAGATATTTTATTCTTTTTGTTGCAATGGTAAATGGGAGTGTTTTCTTAATTTCACTTTCAGATTTTTCATCACTAGTGTATAAGAATGGCAGAGATTTCTTTGATTTATTTTGTATCCTGCTACTTTACCAAATTCATTGATTAGCTCTAGTAGTTATTTGGTAGCATCTTTAGGATTCTCTATGTATAGTATCATGTCATCTGCAAACAGTGACAGCTTTACTTCTTTTCCGATTTGGATTCCTTTTATTTCTTTTTCTTCTCTGATTGCTGTGGCTAAAACTTCCAAAACTATGTTGAATAAGAGTGGTGACAGTGGGCAACCTTGTCTTGTTCCTGATGTTAGTGGAAATGGTTCCAGTTTTTCACCATTGAGGATGATGTTGGCTGTGGGTCTGTCATATATGGCCTTTATTATGTTGAGGAAAGTTCCCTCTGTGCCTACTTTCTGCAAGGTTTTTATCATAATTGGGTGTTGAATTTTGTTGAAAGCTTTCTCTGCATCCACTGAGATGATCATATGGTTTTTCTCCTTCAATTTGTTAATATGGTGTATCACGTTGATTGACTTGCATTTATTGAAGAATCCTTGCACTCCTGGAAGAAACCCAACTTGATCATGGTGTATGATTCTTTTAATGTGCTGTTGGATTCTGTTTGCTAGTATTTTGTTGAGAATTTTTGCATCTATGTTCATCAGTGATATTGGCCTGTAGTTTTCTTTCTTTGTGACATCTTTATCTGGTTTTGGTA
>NC_041220.1:69276823-69277036 GCF_002837175.3 Physeter macrocephalus
ATTTTTTGATTTCCTCTTTGATTTCTTCAGTGATCAGTTCGTTATTAAGCAGTGTATTGTTTAGCCTCCATGTGTTTGATTTTTTTACAGGTCTTTTCCTGTAATTGATATCTAGTCTCATAGCGTTGTTATTGACGTGCTCCTCTGTTGGGTGCATAAATGTTTACAATTGTTATATTTTCTTCTTGGATCGATCCCTTGATCATTATGTAG
>NC_041220.1:69277046-69277285 GCF_002837175.3 Physeter macrocephalus
TGGAGAATGTTCCATGAGCATTTGAGAAAAATGTGTATTTTGTTGTTTTTGGATGGAATGTCCTATATATCAATTAAGTCCATCTTGTTTAATGTATCACTTAAAGCTTGTGTTTCCTTATTTATTTTCATTTTGGATGATCTGTCCCTTGGTGAAAGTGGGGTGTTAAAGTCCCCTACTATGATTGTGTTACTGTCGATCTCCCCTGTTATGGCTGTTAGTATGTGCCTTATGTATTG
>NC_041220.1:69277585-69292168 GCF_002837175.3 Physeter macrocephalus
TCCCTTCTGGCTTGTAGAGTTTCTGCTGAAAGATCAGCTGGTGACCTTATGGGGATTCCCTTGTGTGTTATTTGTTGTTTTTCCCTTGCTGCTTTTAAGATGTTTTCTTTGTATTTAATTTTTGATAGTTTGATTAATATGTGTCTTGGCATGTTTCTCCTTGGTTATATCCTGTATGGGACTCTCTGTGCTTCCTGGACTTGATTAAGTATTTTCTTTCCCATATTAGGGAAGTTTTCAACTATTATCTCTTCAAATATTTTCTCAGTCCCTTTCTTTATCTCTTCTTCTTCTGGGACCCCTATAATTTGAATGTTGGTGTGTTTAATATTGTCCCAGAGGTCTCTGAGACTGTCCTCAGTTCTTTTCATTCTTTTTTCTTTATTCTGCTCTGCAGTAGTTATTTCCACTATTTTATCTTCCAAGTCACTTATCCGTTCTTCTGCGTCAGTTATTCTGCTATTGATCCCTTCTAGAGTATTTTTAATTTCATTCATTGTGTTGTTCATTATTGTCTGTTTCTTCTTTAGTTCTTCTAGTTCCTTGTGAAATGTTTCTTGCATTTTCTCTATTGTATTTCCAAGATTTTGGATCATCTTTACTATCATTATTCTGAATTCTTTTTCAGGTAGACTGCCTATTTCCTTTTCATTTGTTAGGTCTGGTGGGTTTTTACCTTGCTCCTTCATCTGCTGTGTGTTTTTCTTTTTTTCATTTTGCTTATCTTACTGTTTGGGGTCTCCTTTTCGCAGGCTGCAGGTTAGTAGTTTCCGTTGTTTTTGGTGTCTGTCCCCAGTGGCTAAGGTTGGTTCAGTGGGTTGTGTAGGTTTGCTGGTGGAGGGGACTAGTGCCTGTGTTCTGGTGGATGAGGCTGGATCTTGTCTTTCTGGTGGGCAGGTCCACATCTGGTGGTGTGTTTTGGGGTGTCTGTGGCCTTATTATGATTTTAGGCAGCCTCTCTGCTAATGGATAGGGCTGTGTTCTTGTCTTGCTAGTTGTTTGGCATAGGGTGTCCAGCACTGTAGCTTGCTGGTCGTTGAGTGAAGCTGGGTGTTGGTGTTGAGATGGAGATCTCTGGGAGATTTTTGCCATTTGATATTATGTGGAGATGGGAGGTCTCTTGTGGACCAGTGTCCTGAAGTTGCCTCTCCCACCTCAGTGGCACAGCACTGATGCCTGGCTGGAGCACCAAGAGCGTTTCATCCACACGGCTCAGAATAAAAGGGAGAAAAAGTGGAACGGCTCAGAATAAAAGGGAGAAAAAGAAGAAAGAAAGAAAGACAGGGAGGAAGGGAGGAAGGGAGGCAGGAGATAAAATAAAAGTAAGATTAAATAAAATAAAGTTATTAAAATAAAAAATAATTATTAAGAATAAAATTTTTTAAAGTAAAAAAAAAACACAAAAAAACAATGAACGGACAGAACCCTAGGACAAATGGTACAAACAAAATCTCACACAGAAGCAGACACATACACACTCATAAAAAGAGAAAAAGGGAAAAATATGTATATATCGTCGCTCCAAAGTCTACCTCCTCAGTTTGGGATGATTCGTTGTCTATTCAGGTATTCCGCAGATGCAGGGTACATCAAGTTGATTGTGGAGATTTAATCCGCTGCTCCTGAGTCTGCTGGGAGAGATTTCCCTTTCTCTTCTTTGTTCGCACAGCTCCCGGGGGCTCAGCTTTGGATTTGGACCCGCCTCTGCGTGTAGGTCGCCTGAGGGCGTCTTTTCTTCGCTCAGACAGGACGGGGTTAAAGGAGCAGCTGATTCGGGGCCTCTGGCTCAGTCCTGGGGGGAGGGAGGGGTATGGATGCGGGGCAAGCCTGTGGCCGCAGAGGCCAGCGTAACATTGCACCAGCCTGAGGCGCGCGTGCGTTCTCCTGGGGAAGTTGTCCCTGGATCCCGGAACCCTGGCAGTGGCGGGCTGCACAGGCTCCCGGGAGGGGAGTTGTGGAGAGTGACCTGTGCTCGCACACAGGCTTCTTGGTGGCGGCAGCAGCAGCCTTAGCGTCTCATGCCCGTCTCTGTGGTCCGCGCTGATAGCCGCAGCTCGTGCCCATCTCTGCAGCTCCTTTAAGCAGCGCTCTTAATCCCCTCTCCTCACGCACCAGGAAACAAAGAGGGAAGAAAAAGCCTCTTACCTCTTCAGCAGCCCCAGACCTTTTCACGGCCTCCCTCCTGGCTAGTCGTGGCGCACTAACCCCTTCAGGCTGTGTTCATGCTGCCAACCCCAGTCTTCTCCCTGCGATCCCGCCGAAGCCCGAGGCTCAGCTCCCAGCCCCCGCCCGCCCCGGCGGGTGAGCAGACAAGCCTCTCGGGCTGGTGAGTGCTGGTCGTCACCGATCCTCTGTGCGGGAATCTCTCCGCTTTGCCTTCCTCACCCTGTTGCTGCGCTCTCCTCCGTGGCTCCGAAGCTTCCCCCTCCGCCACCCGCAGTCTCCGCCCGCGAAGGGGCTTCCAGTGTGTGGAAACTTTTCTGCCCTCACAGCTCCCTGCCAGAAGTGCAGTTCTGTCCCTATTCTTTTGTCTCTGTTTTTTCTTTTGCCCTACCCAGGTACGTGGGGAGTTTGTTGACTTTTGGGAAGTATGAGGTCTTCTGCCAGCATTCAGTAGGTGTTCTGTAGGAGCTGTTCCACACGTAGATGTATTTCTGATCTATCTGTGGGGAGGAAGGTGATCTCCGCGTCTCACTCTAACGCCATCTTGAAGCTCCTCCTATTATTTTTGTAATTATTCTTGCATGCCTATTTTTAAAATATGAACTTTCATATAAACTTGTTTAGTTCGACAAAAAGATCTTGTTGGCATTTTTCTTAGTATTGCTTTACATTTATAAACTGAAGGCCAACTTGAATTTTAATTATTGTTAAATGCCCAGCACCTAGCATGTTGCCAAGCTCATAACAGACATTTAACGAATAACTGTTGGATGGACAAATGAATGAATAAATGAACACTTTTATGGTTTACAGGTTTTATAACTTGACTCAAGTAGGCATGTCCTTGAATATGTTATATTCTAATTAGAAGTTTAAAAGTAACTTTTTGGGATAAAAGTCACAATGTTTACAAGTATATTTTTCTATCTTAAGAAAAAGGTCTTTATGTAAAATTATTTAATAACAACCACCCTATCGCATCTTTGAATGTATTAAAAAAAAGGCACCCTTTCCTCAGAAACTTCACTATCATTTGTTGAAAGAATAATATCCTGAGTTTTTAAAGGATAAATTACTTCATTATTTAAATAAATACACAAATATATGATCTCTTACATGAAACTAGTTCCCCTTCGTGCTGTGCAGTGGTCAACTGACTCACAGTCGTACAGGGCTGTCCTAAGTAATAGTGTTTAAAACAGATTTGAAGTAGGGTAATGACATGAGCAATAATAAAAGTCTCATTTTCACCTGAAGATGACAAGCCTAAAGACTAGAAGTAGGTACAATGTTCTGAGGTTTTCTCTTTAAAGGTTTCCATTAGCTTGTCTATACTCTCTCTTATGGCATAATTCCTATATCTTTGCAAGAAGAGATTTATTTACATCCTTTTCTGTGTGTACACACATGCACACAACTCCTTTCATTTTAAGAAATCCCAGTAGGCTTTTTAATCTCTTTGTGCCTCTTTCTCTGCTGAAATGCAGCTGCCTCAGCTATGGAAGAGAGCAGCCAACTGGCACAAGACAAGAAGTACAACAGTTGGCAGGAAGAAAATTTTGTTAATGACACCAACAATGTGAGTCAGTTTTCTTGTGAAAAACTGCATGATTAAATCTCTGATGGAGAAATGGCAAACTTTTAGTCATCTCTTAGCGTAACATGTTAGTCTTTATTACATATAATTTTTCAGTATCAATGATATTTCTTTTTTGAAAAGAAGGGAACAGGGGAAACCATACACCAACAAAAGGTAAAAGCTGTAAATATTGTTTGCCAAACTTTTCTATGTTTATGAATGTAAAGTTTGTCATTTGCAGTGCCAGGTGAACAGTTAAGGATTTCCCTGGATTTATGGGAAGTTTTCCTCACTTACGCATGATTCTGGGTAGAGTGAAAAGTGTCAGGTTTGAGAGCCAATGATTGGTGTAGCTACTAGAGCATGTTTCTCTCTGGCATCATAAACTCCATGGAAAGAGTTCAGGAATCATAATACAGGTGCGCTCACTGATGCATTGTTTGGATAAGCTCCCATGAGCTTTCATAAGGCATTTAACTCACCAAGAGACAGTCTTCCATGGTAATTAGAGGCAAAGAGTGTTGTCAGAAAGACCTGGTTCCTGTCTTGTCTCTGCTGAATTATTTTAATAAGTTAATAAGCTAATTTCTCTAAATGTTAATTATCTCATGAATAAAATTGGGTTGTGGATAAGATAAAAGCAATACACCTGTGTTGTGAGGGTTAGACTAGGGAATGCTTAACATTCTACTAGCTATTATGCTCATTAAGTGAGGTAGAACAGGAAGTTCTTCCCATTTAGCTGTTTGTAAATGTGAACTGTGCAAAGTAGGGAAAGTTAATGGAGCAATACTATTGTTCTAAGTCTACATGTCATCTCAATTCCACAGAGCAAACAAGAATCTGAAATCTAGTATTCAGTAATTTAATTGTCTGGAGACAATGGGTCACCTCAGGTTTTCAGGATATTTTAGGACAGTCTTTCTGGTGCCTTCCAAAAAGAAGCCATTGATCCTATTGTAAAAATGTCTTGTAGGATGTTTGTGGGACAGGAAAAAAAAAGAAAAGACGGGGTGGGGGGAGAAAAACGCATTGGGCAACTTAAGAGATGTTAAGACTCAATAAAAACTATGGCAAAAGTATCCACTGTTGATAAAGCCATTTTACTCAGATGCAGAGCTATCCAACAGAAATTTCTGTGGTAATACAAGGAGTCTGTTTCTGTGTAGTCCAGTATGGTAGCCACGAGCCACATGTGTCTGTTGAGTACTTTATATGTGTGTAGTGTGATGGAGGAACTGAATTGTTAGTGTTATTTAATGTTAGTTACTTTAAATAACCAAACATGGCTAATGGCTACTGAATCGGAGGGCGTAGCTTTATGGTGTCCAGGCCATAACTGGAAGTGTAAATTATTCTGAAAAGAAAGCATCCCCTCAATCAACAATATTTAAAGATCAGTGGTATGCACTGTACCAAGATGACTTCCTGCTAGGTAGCATTTGTGTATATCTTCAGCGTAATTCTTGGGACATGGTTTGCCAGCATTGAATAAGTATAGCCCTGTAAATTTGGTTTTTGGATGCGCTGTAGTTCAGTAGGACTGAGCACTCACCTGACTAGGGCAGCTTGGCTGCGAAACCTTCATTCTCCCCACCCCCACCTCCAAGAGCTGTTATAAACACTGGAAAAAAATTGTGGACCATCTGTAGCTGCAGATGGGGATTTGTGGACGGTGTACAAGCTGCAGTCATGGAATCAGCAGAGATGCCCAAAATATGTCATCCAAATTGACCAGTCAAAATGGTGCGGAGAACATTATCTTGTTCGGATACTTGGTCTCACAAACACAGTCTGGTGAATGGGCCCCTCATGGGGTCACAGGCTCATTCCCTTTCCTCATTCTCTGATAATACTACTGGTTTAACTTTCAGCAGTCTGGACTCAGTCTCAGGGACAGTTTCACTGCATGACCATCTGAAGTACCGCAAAATGCATCGCTATTGGCATTTTCTACTATTGATTTTTCCTGCACAAAATAGGTTGTGAGCAAGTGATCTTTTGTCTTGTTTGAAGCAATGAGTACTGTGGGAATGGATTATGTTGATTTGATTATGCTGGTGAAGTGAAATTTTTTTTTTTTAATTCATCATCTTTGAGTTTTTCTTGTGTGAAGCCTCTAACATACATAATTTTGCCATGTCAAGCTTAAAGTCACATTGAGGTTAATAGACTAAACTGTTTGAATTTGCTGAGAAGGCCACGGTTAAATAGGCAGTTATCAGCACCAGACCCATGAACAGCCCCTTTCTCTCAGACCTAGAATTTTATACTTCTCTAAGTTTTGATAGATTCATATATTCCATTTAAGATGCATTATAATGATATTGAACATGGGGCGGTTTGAGCCTATGTATCTGGTAGAATGTTTCAATAGAGAACGCCAATGTGGAAGAAAATAAACCAGAGCACCATTAGCCTGGGTCTTTATTTGAGAATGCCAGGCTTCAGGAGACTCTCACAGGGCATTTTAACTTGGAGAAAGATGTGGGATGTTTTATAGGGCTTTAGCAGGAGGGGTCTAGCAGAAGTTCAGCCAGTTTCTGGAACGCTTGGTTAAGGACCGTTCTCAGAGGAGATAGAATTTATTCTGTGGATGAGCAATGATTATTGAGCAATTTGGATTTTATCAAGAGGGCCGGAGAGGAACAGTGAGGGGCTAAGCCCAAGTACAAGAGGGTGGGGAGAAATGGCTACAGGAGACAAGGAGCTGCAAGGACCACTGTGGAGAATTTGCAGTCCTTCAGCATGTCTCACAAGTTATGCAATTAAATAGTGTAATAGTGCTTTCTTTCAAGAAAGGAAAGTTAGGCTAATGAAGACCATAGTTCCATGGGTTTTTGTGACTGGGGAAATACATATTCTGAAGTGGGATATGAACCAAGCATTTTGGGGGTACAGTGGCTGTGGCCATGCTAGGTGGGCATTCTTACCCCCCACTCCTGGCTACAGGGAGGAGCTTAATCAGGATCTGTGGATCCCTACTGGCCCTTCTCTACCCCTGGAGAAGGAGGAGGGCTGGGCTTGAAAGGTGAGTTGGGAGGAGAAGCAAACATCATGGCCCAGACCCTCCCAGGCCTGCACAGAGGGTGCAATCCAGGCAGCTCACCCCGCTTGGCAGTGAACTTGGAAGCACAGCTCTGCACTGTGCTGGTCCAGGTGACTGTACCCAGGTGTATGAGTCTGATTCAGGGTGAACCAGCCAGCTTTGTGGCTGAGAATCTCACCCATGTTCTCTAGACCAATTTTACCAGTAATATGAGTGATGTTTTGATCTCCATCTATCTGAATTATGCTTCTATTTTTCCATTAGTTCCAAACTTAGAAGTGAGGGGACAGGATGATTTAATTACTGATCTCCCAAAGGTAGGTCATTGGGCCTAGGAATTCTTGGGATAAATTTTAAATTATACTGTTGGTACATGGAAAAAATACATGGGTGTGATCTGGGCCACTTTCGGAATTAATTTCAAACCAAATAATAATAATAATAGTAAAATGATCACTGCTATTCATTAAACACTTACTATGTGCCAGGTAATGGCCTAAGCACTTTCCGTATGTTGTCTCAGTTTTTACAATAAATCTAATAAGTACACAGATGATCAATCCCATTTTTTTCAGGTGAGGAAGCTAAGGTTTAGAGAGGTTGAGTAGCTTGCTCAGGGTCACTCTGCTATAAGTGGTCATTCATGCCACACAGTTTCTCATAGGCCTGAGCTCTGCATCTGTCTCCTTGTGTTGGACTAGCTCACACCCTCACTGTTCCCTGATGACTTATACAAATGGCCACTCTAGGGTATGGCCTTGAAACTGCCTTCACCTCCCTCCTGATTCCCTAACACTTTTTCTTTGGCTTTTATCTTTCTCTGGTTCCATATCCAGACTTGGATAGCTGCCTCTGATCCCATTCTGTTTTGCTGATCCTCTGAACTCTGCTTGTCTCTTTTTATACCTCGGCTTTCCCATGCAGTATTTTACTTTGCTCATATCCTTGGATTTGCGGTCCCAATTACCTTGGTTATAAATATCAGATACAATTTTAGTTAACTTAGTCTCTTTCTCTTTTCCTGCAAGAGGAATATGATTCAGAGGGGCTGAAGGAGGGGATTTAGACAGTAAAATCGTATATATTCAGTGCTCAAAACAGCTATGTTATCCTGTGGTCAGAAAAGAATTATTCCTCTGAAATAGCCTTGCAGTATTTGCTTTACTGCTAAGTGATGCCGTTTTGCCTTTTGGAGAAAAATGCCCCGCAGATGATCGTGAGTTGCTGTCAGTGCACCCAGAAGAGTAGTCAAGGTGAGGCTGAGATATCTGAGCTTCAGAGTCAGGCTCTGGGAGAATGTAGAGGACACCAAGCACCCAGATCAGGGTATAAGCAGATTAGACACTGTGTTGGTCGATCCCCTAGAGAAACCAGCTTCACGTGGTAAATGTGAGGACCAAGCTCCGGAAAATGTGAAGTCAAAGCCGACAGGAGTACATGAATGGGAAGGTCTGGGGAGCTGAGAAGGCCCAAGGACTCTTGAGATCTGAGGTCCACTTTGTCTGGAAGGCACAGCCCTCTCACTATGCAGTCTTGACAACCATCTTCTAAGTACTAGGACTCACTGTTAATTGTAATCCATTTTGCTCATCTGGGCAATCGGTGAATATCTATCGAGCCTTTGTTAGGTATGCAGCACTTTCAGGAAGTACACAATATACTAGTGAACCAACTTTATATGCTGGTGAGAGAGATAGGGAGATTAGCAGTCATTGCGGGAAGGCCTGGAATTGTAGGGCCCTGCTGGAATGTCAGGGAGGGAGGGACATCCAAACAGCTGTCCTTGAGAGGTCAAGGAAAGCTTCCTGTCTGTAGGCAGTGTTGTCCAGTCTTTGATTTGCAGGATAAGTAGAAGTCAGCAAAGTTTGGGGAGAGGAGTAAGAGTATTCCAGGTAACATGCTTGAGAAACCGAGGGCAAGAGAGAGCACAGGACAATGAAATTACCCAAGGATGTTAAGATTAGCACAATCTCTGAGTGTGATATGGGGGATATCAGGAATTGACTCTGGATAGGGCAGCAAGAGGCTTGTAGCTCATGTTAAGGGTTCTGGAAGCCACTGAAGGATTTTGAGTAGGAGAGTGATCTGGTCAGGAGTTTATTTTACAGAGATTGCTGTGGCTTGCTCAGAGAGCAGAGTGGAGAAATATAAGTTCAGACACTGGGAAAACCAGTGTGCAGATTGTGGAAGAGTCAAGGTGAGACGTGACGGTGCTTTGAATTGGTGTCGTAGCTGCATGAATAGAGAAGTGGATGGACTACAGCAACATTTAGAAAGTAAGATCTGCAGGATTCTGTTGTTCATTGGTGCAGGAGTTGAGGGTGAGGGCTAAGGAAGCATTAAGGATGACTTCTAGGGTGGTGCTTGGACACTGGGGTGGATGGTATGGCCGTTGATGGGGACGGAGAACACGGGAGGAGAATCGGGCTGCTAGGGGCCTCTGATGACTGTCAGTTTAGCCTGGGCCATGCTGAGTGAGAGGTGCCTGTGGGATAAGCAAATGGACCTGTTCAGTAAGCAGTTAGATGTGGGGGTCTGAAGGCAGATCTGGCTGGAGAAGGGGTTGTGTAGTCTAGAGCATGTAGCAGGCAGCTGAGGCCACAGGAGTGGATAGGATGGAGAGCTAGTGTATATGGAGGGATAAGACAATTTTTAGTGCCTTCAGTTATGAAGAGTGATAATCACTGTCTGAATAAAGCTTTAAACTTTTCCGTGCTTTACTTTGAACAAAAGGTTTCTAAACTCATTACTTTATGCAGTTTCAAAAAGATCAGTACATTGATCAATTTCCTTTATTGCCTAGGGATGACTAAGGTCTTGTTTTTCATTTGAATTCTTTGAACATCCCTATTCTAATAAGAAGGGCCCCTTTCAAATATGAGAGAAGCTAAAACCTGCTGTGAATAAACTTTATGTTTTATCATGATAAGACAATGATTATTAAGTATGTATTGGTTCTACCATGGGTGCTGACATAAGAGCACTTAACAGGAAGTATGTTTCTTGCCCTTTGGCTATCAATCTTAAACAGGCACATCTGTCATGGAACCTCACAATGCAGATTTATCAGCAAGAAGATAGGAAAGCATGCAGCAGGGCCATATTTCTCCCTACCTACCCTCTTGGACATCCCAGAGGCTGGTCTTGCCCTAGCATTCAAATGTGTTTCTGAACAACAGACAACGTTACATGCAGTGGTGTGTGCTGGTAAATGTTAAAAAACTGGCTTTCTGGGAAAAGATAAAAAAATAAAAAACAAGTCTTGATTTGTAACACTGCTGATTTCTGTGCTATCAATATTCCTATGCTGGTCAGTTTCAAGCTTCCAGCCTGACCTCCCTGACCACAGAGCTGGGAAGAGATGTGTAAAAGCAGCACTCACCAGCTGGTGGGGGTCAGCTCCTACATGCCTACACCCTCTTCCCATTTCTGCAGACAGCGTCAACCTGGCAGACAGTATTTTGTTAAGAGGTGTTATATTTTGTTATAGTTTTGACAAAAAATATATTTTATCGTGTTTGCTACCAAATATCTTGGGAGTGGTTCCCAGACAGGTGGAAGGTACTTCCAAAAGAGTGTATGTGAAATCAAGGAGGACAAGAGCTGTGGAAGGGGAGGAGGTCGAAAGAGGAGGGATTCAGTAGAAAGATCAAGAGGCAGGAGGACAGTACAGTTTTTCCCTTGGTTTTGTTTGTGGAGCCTTGCATTGCACCAGTGGGTGGGTACTGGGCGTTGTCGCCCCACTCACTGGTGGGTTAACTGCGCGGGACTGTGGAGGCTGCAGGAACACTACTGCTGCTGTTAGAGCCCCATTCTCAGCCCAGAACATGAGGCATTGTCCAAACTGCCACTTACCAGCAAGTGTCGAGGCCTCAACAATCAGTGTCAGTGTTTCTGTTGTTGTTGTTGTTTTACTATTATTTTTAATTGAGGTATAACTGACAAACAACGGTTGGTGTTCTTTGAATCTTCAGGCTTTGACTTTCAAAATCTCGAGTTGTCTAGAATTCTCAAACTTTCCCTTTCTGGTTATCGAGGTTTGGAAGAATAGCTACAAAACACCCCAAGCCAATCCACACCCCCCTAACAGAAAACAAAGAAAAAACTGTTTCAACTTAAAGGATGTTCAGGAAATAATTTTTAATTCTTATAGTTAAGTTAAAAATCCAAAAAAGCTTTGATTTAAAGTCTACCAAATGAACAGTCTGAGGAACTGAATGGCTTTTTAGAATGAGCTTTGGTTTAAGATAATATTGAGAACTTTACATTCATGTTCTTCAAGCAACAATCCACATAAGGCTCTACTAAAACAATCTGGCTACAGACTATAAAAACATTTGTTAAACAAACAAATTCCAAAAGACTTTTTTTGTCAGTGCAATCTCAAGTACACAAAAAGAAAAGAGAGAAAATAGTTATTTGCTTTGTTTAGTGAAAGATTCTTTGTGCCTGAATAGTCTATGGATTATTGTTTTTTAAAATATTATATTCTCTTTTACAGCCTAAATCCCCTAGGTAAGAGTTCTTGCCTGTTCGCGGTTTATGTGTTGAGTCATGAGTGTCTGGTTACATATGTATGAATCTCTGTGTGCTTAAATATAATACTCAAATAGATGCAAAACATAAATAAACTCAGGGGCCATAGTTAAGAACTGATTAAACAACACACTGAAGAGGAATGTATGATGTTTTCCCTCTGTTTCCTCTCTTCTCGCCCCTCCATCTCTCTCTCTTCCTGATGCTCTTTCCACCCACACCTCTCACCCTTACCATTGGTCCTGCCCTGCCCACTAAAGCCTCTGCACCTTCCTGCTTGTAATTTGTCGCTAATCAGCTGTCACTGTCACAGCCATGATAAGAGGTTCATCTCTGGCTGAGGGTAATGGCCTTAAAAGTCACAGAGTCAATGTCAATGGGATCGCTCCAATTCAATCACTGAGCTGAATGAGGGATGGCACCTGCTGACATTAGCACTCATTTTGAGCTCAAGCATCTGGGCCCCAGTAAATAACCATCAGTGGGTGGGTCTGGGGGACAGGTCATTAGCCCCACGAAAAATAAATATCGCTTCCCTTGATGGCTGCGAGTAATTTAGCTCAGACGAGGAAATTTCACCCTAGATTAAGTATGATGAGCCAATATCAGTCAGAGGAGGCCAAACAGTGAGAGCTTGATGAGATAGAGGGAAATTTATATTCAGCTGGCTGCATGTGAGATGAGCTCAAAGAAACGACTTACCTTTCCGGCCCATCTTCCTGTGCACACTCGGTGGTGGGTTTAGCTCATTGCTTGCCTTTTCTTCTTTAATTTTTTGGAGGGTGTTCGAAGTAGCGACTGGAGGCTAGACCAGGGAGAAAAAGGAGGACAGGATTCAAATTTTTCCCCACTTTGCATTTGTGATTTTGTCCTCTAGCATGTAATGTCACAGCTTTGCCCTTGTGCCAGCACTTGGCTAGTGGAAGGGCTTTGCCATGCCTGCCGGCTCTCACATGCAGACCTCCCCTCCTGAGAGAGCAGACTCAGCTTTAATTGTTTTGGAGGCCCTGGAGGCTCCTTTCCAACACTAGTAAATAAGCTGGAGAGGGAGATAAAGTAGGACTAGGTCCCTCCTTTTTGATTCTTGGGAAGGAAGAGCTACCACCCTTGATTCACAAGAACATCTTTTTATTTGTCCCTCCGATGTGATCCATCAAATCCAGAAGGGTTATTAATAGAGGTCCTTATTAGAAGCAGTTTAGCTCACTTTAGAATCATATTTTATATCTATAGGGATCTGCCCTTGGTCCACCCTCTCCCTCATTGAACCTGATATATCTGAAAGCTGGGTGGATCAGCTTCCCAAGCAGTCTCTTACATTAGAAACTGGAGACAAGATTATTCTTTTGCTGCCTGCTTTGATAACAGACCTTGGAAGGTGTTTCAATAGCATATATATCAGCCACTAAAATATTTTCTAAGTCATGCCCATCTGATAATTAGCCAAAAATTCTATAGCATTTTTTAAAAGCAAGATTTTGTTACCTGACTTGTATATGTAAACTATGTTCTTATAGTTCTAGAAACAATCTCATTACAGAGAAATGGGTCATAGCAGCAACAGTCATGGAGACCCAGAGGATGGTAAAGCATGGGTGCATGGATAGTAAAAGGGGAATCTTGGACAGAGGCATGCGATGCAGATGTACTCTCACGCGGGAGATAGGATCAGTCCAGACTTCTGTGAAAGCTCTCACTCTCATAAGAGCTCAAGAAATATTTCTTGATTGAATTCATAAAGACCTGCTGTGATAACTAAATGCGTCTCATCTATGAGCTCATGGTACCTGTGTATTCAGAACAATGATCACAATTGTAAATATAAAGGTATTTGGGTATTTATTTGTTCTTGATCTACAGTCAGTGCTCAATGAGTATTTGATGGATGAAGGTTAAACAAATATTTGCTTTAAGTCTCCCCTTATAGACTGTAAATTCCGTAGGAGCAAAGCCTGTTTGTGTCTTTGACCACTATATTCCTTTGCAGAGCTCAGGGACTGCCATGCAATAGGCGCTCAATAAATATTTGACAGATGAATAAAAATTTTTTGAGCACTTCTTATATGTCAGGAACTGCATGAGGGACTAAAACATATGGTATATATAAGATGGAGTTTATTATTTAATTGAAGAAAAAAACATATCCATATATAAGAAGTTCAAAAAAGAAGAAAGATGCATGTGCTAAACACAAATATTTTCTATGAGATAATCTGACGTTGCTTCTGTTTTTACCAACATGTGAAATGAATTAAAGAAGGGAGTACTACCATTGTACAACTAAAGCTCTTGAGGAATTCCTATAGGAAAGAAAATGTACTCCTTGATCTATGGACATTCAAGTACAATGATTTTATGTTTGGTTCTTACCAGGTAAATGCCCCCAGGATATATTCTTGTTGAACATGTCAGACACTTTAAGCTCTTCTGCCCCTTTAGCTGGTAGACTGTTTTCAGAGTGAGTTGTGAGATTCACAACTTTGTGATATATGTAGAGAAGGTATTTTATCAATTGTACAGATGAGAGAAGCAGAAGAATTAAAGAGACTTGCTCAATATCGCAGATAAAGCTGAACATAGATCCCAAGTCTTTATCACTAAACAAGTAAGGGAATAAGGAGGGCAGCATAAGTGTTAAAGTCTTTAATTTATCCGCACAGTACAATATTATGATCGTCCTCATTAAAAGACCCTTATGGACAGAAATGCAAAATGAATAAAGGAATATAAAAGAATTCTTTTATTATGGATTTTATTATAGATACTTTTGTATATGTCTTTCAAGAACAAATTAATAATTGGCCAATACTTTCTGGAACCACAGTGGATGAAGTTTTCTGAGTCAGGTTATTTAAAATACTAGCTATACTTCTGGCAGGCTAATCAAAGAGATAAAAAAATAATTGCTCCCATACTCCCTATTTCAGTGATCTGAAATCAAAGAAAATTTTTTCTCTGCAGAATCTTTGGTATAAGCAGATTCTATCGATCAGATTACTTACATTTTTACTTTTTTTTTTTAACATCTTTATTGGAGTATAATTGCTTTACACTGATGTGTTATTTTCTGCTTTACAACAAAGTGAATCAGCTATACATACACATATGTTCCCATATCTCTTCCCTCTTGTGTCTCCCTCCCTCCCACCCTCCCTATCCCACCCCTCTAGGTGGTCACAAAGCACCTAGCTGATCTCCCTGTGCTATGCGGCTGCTTCCCACTAGCTATCCACCCTACGTTTGGTAGTGTATATAT
>NC_041220.1:69293291-69301053 GCF_002837175.3 Physeter macrocephalus
ATGTAAGTCCAGACACTATCAAACTCTTAGAGGAAAACATAGGCAGAACACTCTATGACATAAATCACAGCAAGATCCTTGTTGACCCAACTCCTAGAGAAATGGAAATAAAAACAAAAATAAACAAATGGGACCTAATGAAACTTAAAAGCTTTTGCACAGCAAAGGATACCATAAACAAGACCAAAAGACAACCCTCAGAATGGGAGAAAATCGTTGCAAATGAAGCAACGTTTTTACTTTTGAGGCAAATTAGATAACACTGATTCTACACTTTTGATTGTTTTGAAAAAAAACAAAACAAATAATTTTTAGAGTTGATGTTTTTAAAATGTAGAATTCAAGTGTTCAATAAATTAAATTTTAAAAATAATGCTAATTTTAGGAATTAAATTATTTTCATGTTTTTGGACAACATATTTATTTCCATGATGAAAATTCCGACTAATAATATTTATCCTAAGAATATTTATCTTATTCTGACATTTTAGAAGATGTATGTGTATAGATTCATATGTTTTATATATCAAAGTGGAAATTGTTTCAGAATCAGATGCTGCTGTTTGTGTGACTAGCAGGTTGTCTGTTTTCTCTTGTTGTTCTCTCTCATTCTAAGAAACTATGGTCAAATTTTACTGTCTTTCTATGTAGTATATGCTGAAGTGAAATCTATAGAGGCCCAGGGATTTAATTTCTTGAATATTTATGTTTGGCTTTTAACACTTTGTATAATCACAACATGGTTAAGCCTCACTTAGTAGCTGAAAAGTGATTTTTCTTATTTGGTTTTCTTATTTTAAGGTTTTGTTGCTAAAGGTGAAAAGTAGTAGAGCCAAAGACTTAAGGCTGCTGACAGATGTACACGCAAAATTTGTGGCTCAGATTTGTTCACTTTGGTATATGGGCCAGTGTTGTAGCTAAAACAGTCTTATGCTGGTCAGAGTAATTTGAATGAATTAAAGTCAAGTATCGAGTGTGCATGAGTGTGTGTGTGTATGTGTGTGATGGATGGAGGGAAGAGGAATGGGATATTAATTGGCTCTTCCTTCAAATTCTGAACATTTCTACCAACCTTCCTCATTGTCTCCATATTCCTCTGCCCACTTTGACTTGGGAGAGAAAGATTTGGGAGTGGGTGGAAAAAATAAGGAAGAGAAGAAAAGAAAAAAAGTGAATGAGTGAAAGAAGAAAGAAGAAAAAGTAGAATTTAGTGTATATTTACATACATAATAAGTATAAATATACAGTAAATTAAAAAACCCAACAACAAACCAACCTGGTGCAAAGGCTCCTATAGAGAATAGGATTACTCTGTTCTAGAGGTCAAGGAGCTAAATGCTAAACACTTTACATACATTATTCTATCTAATGTTCACAATGATAATTATTCCCATATTAGAAATGAGAAAAGTGAGACTCAAAGAAGTAAAGTGAATTGTCTAAGCTCACACAATAATAAAAGGCCATGTCACACTTGGAACCCAGGTCTCTTTGATTCCAAAGTCCTGCTTTTAGCCACTGCATTTAGCAAATGCTTGTTCAGTTGAACTGAGTGTATAGAGATGCAGATTTTGTTTTAGGTTGTTTGGTGTATGTGGCCACCAATACAGAGAATGGCTGGGATATGTGTGTCAGAATGACATTGGGAAATACATATATTAGGCTTCATCATTGAAAGGAGAGATAGGTGTTTTTTGTTTTTGGTTTTGGTTTTGCAGAAAAAGCAGGAGGATGTATTGTGTTTTGAGAGTTTGGCAGAGAAGTTGGTGCAAATGGTGACTGTTGTGATTTCAAGCCATATGAAACAATACCATCATGGCGGAGGTGAAGACTTTTTCCTTTAGTCTTAGGTAATAAGGGACTTCCATTTTTCTTCTTTTTGAGAAAATGCACACCCTGTTTCTAAACCCCAAAATTGAAGGATGAGAATGCAATAGAGCTGCGTTCCATAGAGCTTACTAAAATGTGGCCACCACTTGGTTAATTAGTATTTTTGGATTATCCATGCTCCTTGGGCTTCTCGTTTTCACTCCTGCTCCAGCATTTAGGATGTGTCACTTTTGTTTCTGATTAGTCACCACAGAAGAAGGAGTAACATTTGGCTTTGCTAGTTGTTAGCAGGAATTAATAGGAGATAAAGGTCACATTCCATGGTTAAAATGAAGCTTAGGGATAAATTGTGTAATAAAATATTCCATGTTTTTTATCTTCCCTGTTAGCGTAGTGACCTGAGAATTCTGTCCTTTGTAAGTTTGAAAATAAGCACTGGATGTTTGTCAGTCAACATTTGTAAGTACACACACACACACACACACACACACACACACTCAATAACAACAGCCCTTTGTCCTTCAGACTCACTTTACAGGACAAAGCTCATTAAATTTTCAGAGCTTGTCTGTTTTTCCTTAATCTGGTAGACAGGGTTGCTATGATGTGGTGATGTGGTAGACAGGACCTAGGTCAGAGCTAAGTATGCCTACAGATATTTGGACTAAATTGAGAATTTTAGTATTGTAGGTTTTAATAGTAAATATGTTTCCTAGAAAGTTATATTTTAAAAGTTTTTCAAGTTAAACCCTATACTAAATCCACTGGGGTGATTCTTCTATGAGAAATAGTCCCCCAAACCAGTATATAAATATCATACTTTTAAAGGGTATAATCTCTAAATCCATTTATTTTAGAAGTACCATTTCCATTTATTTAGAGTTTCTTTCAGTGGAGCATCCTGTAAAGAAGATGATGATGATGATGATGATGGTGATGGTAGTGGTGATGATAAATAAGATAAAGATTAACAGTATTAATACAAGATTCATCAGCAGGATAGTATTAGTAATAATTAATTACTAGAGCAATTTTGTTATAAGTTTTTGAAATGAGATTTTGGGGTTGTAGAATCTAAAAGACTTTATCGAAAGGAAAAGGTAAAAAATTTTAATTTTCATATTTTTACATTTCTCTTTTGATTTGGAAGTCTTATTTACATTGTCCCTTCTATTCTGTAATAGCTGGCATTTATTATGACTTGATATCTGTTTGCAGTGTTTGTGCATGAGAAACGAATGAACAAACAGTTGCCAAAGTCAACACAGTAAACAGGTTGATGATGAATTGATTGCTATTACACAGGTATCCTGTGCATTCTACCAGTTGACATTTTGAACTTCTCCGCTAAATGCAGGTTGCTTTCTCTCATCTAGGAAATAGATCAAAGGCGGGCATTCCCAATTAAGCCTGGTGAGGTCCTCTACCTCCTAATTACAGGCTAACTTACTGTGTTTAACTGTAACAGACATTTTGTTAGCAAATTGCTTTGAACACCCAAGTATGCCCAATAAAAGCAAATAGTAAAATATTAGAGTTACTGGTGGAAGAGTTCAATGTGTTGAATTTTACTGCTGAATAGTCTATAGTAATATCTTGGAATCACCTACTTTTTTCTTTTTCTTTTCTTTTTAGAGGATGTTGTAATTTGACCATTAATAGCAAGATTGTGACTTAAAAGTCATAGGGAGAGAAAAAAACAATGACTGTTGTCAATTAAAGAACTTAGAAGAATTTGCAAGAATATTGTAGGAGGGAATTCAAGTTTGTAGTGATTACAGTGTTGTGGGAGGAGATTGATAATATAAAAAAGCTTATATGAATTTAACCAAATTGTATAAGAAGAGATTGTTGCAAAGAGTGGATTGGAACCCGAGTTTGTGTAAGTAAGGAAAAAAGTTTTATTTTACTTTTTGAAACTCTTTGTTCTGTTGCAGTTTTTTTTTTCTGTTTGAATTTTATGTTGATGCTAAGCCAAATGATTCAGATTTACATCATTGTAATACTGATATAATGGCAAAATGTGAGATTACAGAATGTAGACCTCATAAATCAACTGTATTCTAGATTTATTTTTAGACGTTTTACAGAGACACAGATGAAGCAGTTGATAAACTAGAGAATGGTTGTTTTTTAGCCATCTATTGTGCAATGTATCTTTTCTCTTCTAAAATTTTTCATTAACAATTTTTTTCTTGAGTTCTGTTTACACTTCTTATTAAGATCAGGGATACCATACTGTTATCCACTCCAGACATCTTTGGCAAGTTAACATTTACTGGCTTCTGACTCTAGAGATGGGGTTAAATCCTTCCTTTTGTTTTTTGGTTCAAAACTTGTCCAACAAACTCTTGGCAGTAAACCTGAGAGGGGTTTGTCAGTAGACTCATTGTTATTTGTATGACACCTTTGTTCTGCGTAACTTTTTGAACCCAAATCCTTTGGTTCATATAACTTAAGTTTAACCAACATTCATTGAGCACTTATTCCTTCTCTTTCTCTTCTTTAGTTTACAATGCAGTATATACAGCCCTTTATAGTTTACCAGGAATATGGAGTCTTTGTAATTCTTTACAGTTTCTAAGGAATTTTTGTCCATATTTTCTCATATGACATTGGTTTTATGTATACATAGATTTATGACATGATTCCTACTCTGAAGATACTTCCAATCAAATTGAAAAGGTAAATATAAACCTAAATGACTTATTAGTCTGTTATGTAACTTCTAAATAATCTTCAGTAGAGATTTGAAAAATATAAAATATAAGAACATATCAAATTTGACACTTTCTTACATAGAAATACATGGCCTCACTTTTAGATATTTGGAAACTTTAAAGTGCTTTTTATTTTAGAATTTTTTTTTTTTTTTTTTTTTTTTTGTGGTACGCGGGCCTCCCTCTGCTGCGGCCCCTCCCGTTGCGGAGCACAGGCTCCGGACGCGCAGGCTCAGCGGCCATGGCTCACGGGCCCAGCCGCTCCGCAGCATGTGGGATCCTCCCAGACCGGGGCGTGAACCCGGTTCCCCTGCATCGGCAGGCGGACGCGCAACCACTGCGCCACCAGGGAAGCCCAATTTTAGAATTTTTACATCAGATATTTGTATTAATAATGGAGAGAATAATACCTAACACTTGTAAAACATGTAATACTTTTTGAGGAGCTTTTAAATCTTGGATTTCATTTTATCCTCATTAATTTGATAATCTGCTGAGGTTCTTTTCTATCCGTTGATTTGATTACAATTGCTACATAGCAAAAAGAGAAATGGAATTACATTATATTAGATCTTGAAGGAAATATAAAGATAATCTAATCTAATGTCTTTACTTTAAAAATGAAACTCAGGCCAAGGTTAAGTGACTCATCTTAGGTCACATTGCTAGTTAGAGCCAAATCTTCTGACATTAAATCAATCGCGTTTTCTACCAGATCATGCTGATCATGTCCACTACGGGTTTTTCAACCCTTGTGCTCCAGAAGACTGATGGGTTCAGGTGTGAATTATCCAGTTTGACTCCCTGTCCCACCTGAATGCACTGTTCACTGCTTGCTCTCTCTTTCCTTCCTGCCTTCTTTCCTTTTCGTTTCTGTCTATGTCTACCTCTTTCTGTTCTTTCTTTCTTCTGTTTATTCAGATATTCAGTCATTCATGTACACTAGACAATCATCTACTGCATCTGTTTCATCTTTGCTTGCTAGAGTACATGGTGGATGAAGTTATTTGATCCTGATGCCATGGTATCAGATATGGTATTAGAATGCCTGTCCTGAGTATTTGAATATTAAAATGAGTCAATTTCTAGAACTAAAGAAAGTAGGCTTATGAAATAGAGATAGAATTTGTAACACTTCACTGAGTTCCCCAAGAATTTTCGTTGCTAGAAGAGCATGTTAACAACGTCTACCTAAGACTGTAGATACTGAAATATTTCTGATCCATGGTTAATCTAATGTGGTATTCTCTGTCTGTCAAGGACACCAATGAAGTTTGTTGTAGAGTCCCACTGTAACCTTCAAAAGGTAAATGTAGGCCAACTCTATCTCAGGGTTGAGGTGGCGGCACTCTGGGCTCAGATCTCACTTGCACGAAAGGCCCTGATTTAGATTTTTCAAGATCAGTTGTATACAGTCTCAGAGATGTGTTAACAGGATTGAAGGCTGTTTATCATAAACATGAGACCTTTTGTCTCATGACCACACCTCAACACCTATACTGCCCTATGTATTCTTTTAAAAAATTTATTTATTTAATGTATTTATTTTTGGCTGCAATGGGTCTTTGTTGTGGTGCATAGGCTTCTCACTGCGGTGGCTTCTCTCGTTGAGGAGCACAGGCTCTAGGTACGTGGGCTTCAGTAGTTGTGGCACACGGGCTTAGTTTCTCTGCGGCATGTGGGATCTTCCCGGACCAGAGCTCGAACCCGTGTCCCCTGCATTGGCAGGCAGATTCTTCACCATTGCCCCACCAGGGAAGTCCCTGCCCTATGTATTTTTAAATCCTGTAATTATCTTATGATTAGCCCAGTCTACACTGTATGCTTTTCTGCAAAATGTGTTAATTTGTTGAATGTGTGCATTGTATATATACATACTACAATTTTAACTGTACTGGCTTTTTTTTTTCTTTTATCTTTAAAAGCTCTGAGATCCTCAGTAAGACATGGCAGAGACTGTTTTAAACTTTCAGAATCCATTTATTTTGTATTTAACTTCTCATATCTTGTTACAGATTTATATGGAAGTCGATATGTTTTTTGTGTTTAGATTGAGTTCTCATATGTTCTGCCTAACTGTAGCCTCAGTAATACAGGTTATAGTGCTGCTAGCTCTGGTTTAATTTAAAAGTTTCTTCCTTTTGCCTTTGGTGAGATTCAGTCCTGGTTTTTCAGGGTATGGGACTGAATCAGTGGTCACCTACTTATACCTCTTGCGATTTTATAGACAAGTGATATGTCCTCTGTGCTTCTTAGTTACAGAATGGAATATGCCAGTGCCCCTGGCTCTTTAGGTGCCCATCCCTGAAATTTTAAAAATACCATTGGGTTTGCTTTGATGTTGGTTGACCGATAGCCACAAACACTGTCTCAGAAATTAGCACACTATGGCTGGAGAGGAGAATATTTTTTGTGAATTATTCATTTTCATTGTGTGAAAGTAAATCAACCTGGTTTTGGAAGTTTTTTTTTTTAACATCTTTATTGGATTAAAATTGCTTTTTAGTGATGTGTTAGTTTCTGCTGTATAACAAAGTGAATCAGCTATATGTATACATATATCCCTATATACTCTCCCTCTTGCGTCTCCCTCCCACCCTCCCTATACCACCCCTCTAGGTGGTCACAAAGCACTGAGCTGATCTCCCTGTGCTATGCAGCTGATTCCCACCAGCTATCTATTTTACATTTGATAGTGTGTATATGTCACTGCTACTCTCTCACTTCGTCCCACCTTACCCTTCCCCCTCCCTGTGTCCTCAAGTCCAATCTCTACGTCTGTGTCTTTATTCCTGTCCTGCCCCTAGGTTTGTCAAAACCATTTTTTTTTTAGATTCCATATGTATGTGTTAGCATATGGTATTTGTTCTTCTCTTTCTGACTTACTTCACTCTGTATGACAGACTCTTGGTTCATCCACCTCACTACAAATAACTCATTTTCATTTCTTTTTATGGCTGAGTAATATTCCATTGTATATATGTGTCACATCTTCTTTATCCATTCATCTGTTGCTGGACACTTAGGTTGCTTCCATGTCCTGGCTATTGTAAATAGTGCTACAGTGAACATTGTGGCACATGACTCTTTTTTTTTTTTTTTTTTTTTTTTTTTGGTATGCGGGCCTCCCTCTGCTGTGGCCTCTCCCGTTGCGGAGCACAGGCTCCGGACGTGCAGGCCCAGCGGCCATGGCTCACGGGCCCAGCCACTCC
>NC_041220.1:69301206-69301730 GCF_002837175.3 Physeter macrocephalus
TTGTAGATTTTTTTGATGATGGCCATTCTGACCGGTGTGAGGTGATACCTCATTGTAGTTTTGATTTGCATTTCTCTGATGACTAGTGATGTTGAGCAACCTTTCATGTGTTTGTTGGCAATCTGTATATCTTCTTTGGAGAAATGTCTATTTAGGTCTTCTGCCCATTTTTGGATTGGGCTGTTTGTTTTTTTGATATTGAGCTGCATGTTCTGCTTGTATATTCTGGAGATTAATCCTTTGTCAGTTGCTTTGTTTGCAAATATTTTCTCTCATTCTGTGGTTGTCTTTTTATCTTTTTTATGGTTTCTTTTGCTGTGCAAAAGCTTTTAAATTTCATTAGATCCCGCTTGTTTATTTTTGTTTTTATTTCCATTTCTCTAGGAGGTGGGTCAAAAAGGATCTTGCTGTGCTTTATGTCATAGAGTGTTCTGCCTATGTTTTCCTCTAAGAGTTTGATAGTGTCTGGCCTTACATTTAGGTCTTTAATCCATTTTGAATTTATTTTTGTGTATGGTGTTAGG
>NC_041220.1:69302169-69317616 GCF_002837175.3 Physeter macrocephalus
GTTCTAGTTCTGTGAAAAATGCCATCGGTAGTTTGATAGGGATTGCATTGAATCTGTAGATTGCTTTGGGTAGTAGAGTCATTTTCACAATGTTTATTCTTCCAATCCAAAAACATGGTATATCTCTCCATCTGTTTGTATCATCTTCAATTTCTTTCATCAGTGTCTTATAGTTTTCTGCATACAGGTCTTTTGTCTCCTTAGGTAGGTTTATATTCTTTTTCTTGCAGTGGTAAATGGGAGTGTTTCCTTAATTTCTCTTTCAAATTTTTCATTGTTAGCGTATAGGAATGCAAGATATTTCTGTGCATTGATTTTGTATACTGCTACTCTACCAAATTCATTGATTAGCTCTAGTAGTTTTCTGGTAGCATCTTTAGTATTCTCTATGTATCATGTCATCTGCAAACAGTGACAGTTTTACTTCTTCTTTTCTGATTTGGATTCCTGTTATTTCTTTTTCGTCTCTGACTGCTGTGGCTAAAACTTCCAAAACTATGTTGAATAATAGTGGTGAGAGTGGGCAACATTGTTTTGTTCCTGATCTTAGAGGAAATGGTTTCAGCTTTTCACATTGAGAACGATGTTGGCTGTGGGTTTGTCATATATGGCCTTTATTATCTTGAGGTACGTTCCCTGCATGCTTACTTTCTGGAGAGTTTTTATCATAAATGGGTGTTGAATTTTGTCAGAAGCTTTTATGCATCTATTGAGATGATCATATCGTTTTTCTCCTTCATTTTTTTAACATGGTGTATCACGTTGATTGATTTGTGTCTATTGAAGAATTCTTGTATTCCTGGGATAAACCCCAATTGATCATGGTGTATAATCCTTTTCATGTGCTGTTGGATTCTGTTTGCTAGTATTTTGTTGAGGATTTTTGCATCTATGTTCGGTTTTGGAAATTATTGAAAATAACTTAAAAAGTTTAAAAAGAGCAAAAAGTTTTTCAGAAGTCTAGTGTTTGAGTTTCAATGTTGACATAATTACAAAAGTAAGACCCAGATGTTACAAAAGTATTCAAAGTAAAAGATTCCCCAGTATGACTTTTCCATTCCCCAATATGACTTTTCATCATCAGTAACTTGGTTGGTATCTATCCACGTTTTTTCTACATCATATAAATACTTGACAGGTCTTACCATTAAGTTATACTTATTTGAAAATGGTCAAAATGAAATGTTGAATAAGGCAATATTTCATTACTTTACTTTTACTCTAAGTGAGTGAATTCTGTAATTTCTTCCTTCTAAACAGCCCTTGAAATTACTGACTCCAATACCAATGATGGAAGCAGAAGTGATGTAGTAGAAATAGCCCCAAATCTTGCAAAAAAAAAAAATCTCAGATTCTGGCACTTACTAGCCTCACTAGTTGCATGACTTTGAGTAAATCATTTAATATTTTTTTGTTCTTTTCTGAGATTTTTTTGTAATTCTGTTATTCTCTTATCAGATAAAGAGCCTTTATACCTGGGTTTTCTTTTAGAAAGAAATTATTTTATGAATAACAAAGAATGAAAAATTCAGAAAATTTTTACATAAAGGAATCACATGGCAAAAATAAAAGAGTAATTTCTAATGGGAGGAAGAGTTTAGTATTGATTATGTTTTGGTATAGAGTAGATAGCTTTATGTTATGATCCAGGGTAACACCCAGAATCATTAAACCACATTCTTAGCTTTTAATATAGTTTGCCTTTCAAAAGAAAAGAAAAAGATGTTGCAAGAGATAAACCCAAACAAAATGGAAATTTCATTATGATGTAATTCATTTTGCCTGTATTCTTGTTTGTATTATGCCTCTCTTTGCAAAGCCATTACATAAACTCTAATGGACTAGATTATAAATTCAACTTATATTTAGAATTCATCTGTGATATGATTAAGGTTCAGACTGTTTTTTTTTTTTTTTTTTTTTTTTTTTTTTTTGTGTTACGCGGGCCTCTCACTGTTGTGGCCTCTCGCGTTGCGGGGCACAGATGGCTCACGGGCCCAGCCGCTCCGCGGCATGTGGGCTCTTCCTGGACCGGGGCACGAACCCGCGTCCCCTGCATCGGCAGGTGGACTTTCAACCACTGCGCCACCAAGGAAGCCCCAGGCTGTTTTATATTGCTGGTGTTAGAAAATGAAATCAAGAAGCAGAAAATGTCTACAAATCTGAGGTCAAGTGGATATGTCCAAAGAATTCCAGGTAATGAAAAAGATAGATATGTTTTATCTAGTAAGCAGACATACCCATCCATATTTTATGGAAATGTGAAGATGGAAACTATATTATTTACTCTCAAATTTCTTTAGGAACAGTGTTACAATCTTCTTTAGAGGTCAGTATCAAACTTGATGTCTTTCAGGGTTGTGATAGAACATTGCCAATCTATTTTTTGGATATTGAAATTGGGCTGATAGAAACATGAATGATCCCATGATGTGTGGCAAGGCTTTCTATCTTTATGGGTAGAAGAATAGCCTTGGAGAGTTGGTTTTATTCTCCCTTCTGTCATGCTCCAGTTGTACAGCCATGACAGTTGATATACTTTCCTTGGGTTTTCCTTAACCAGTTTAAAGCAAAAAACCAGTAGGCATTTAGATACCTGCTGGGGACATTCAGTGGTGTACTGCAGTACAGTTCTGATACTAACCACACAAAGTTAGCATCAGACACCACAGTTTTAAGGGCATGGTCACCAGTAAGACTGTCCTCCCTTTAGATGCCAGCTGAAAATTTGGGGTTCCCCAGGCCACCTGCACATCTGAATAACTGGCTACAAATCTAGGGCATTCCCACAACCCCTCCCTCAGATTCAATAATTTGCTAGAATAACTCCCAGAACTCAGGAAAGAGCTATACTAATGATTAAGTTTTATTATCAAGGATATAAATCAGGACCAGCCAAATGTAGAGACACATAGGGCTGGCTCTGGGAGGGTCCTGAATGTAGAATTTCCATGCTCTCTCCCCATGGGATCAGGGTGCATGAAACTCCTCCCACACTAATGCATTCACCAATCAGGAAGGTCCCTCAAGCTTTGGTGCTGAAAGTTTTTATTGGGGTTTCATTATGTAGGCATGGCTGATTGAATGATTGTCCACATAATTGAACTCAATCTCCAGACCCTAGAGACTGGGATGTCAGGCAGATATCACAGTTCAAAGCCCCAGTCATCTAATAACATAATCAGCCTTCATCCTCAATCTATCTAGGATCCTAACATGAGTCACTTAATTAGCATAAACTCAAGTATGAGTCAAAGAGTGTGTAAATAACAGACACTCCTTTTTCTCAGGAAATTCCAAGGATTTAGAGTCTCCCTCCCAGGAACAAGGACAAAAGCCAGTCAGATTCTTGGTTGTACGGCAAATGGTGTGCTCCAAAGCCCTCTCTTTAAAAAGTTAGTAGTTTTTTTTCAACTATATATGCACCATAAACTAGTCATAAAGCCAGACTTTCTGGTTGTTTTGTAACTCCCTTCTCTTCTAATCTGTTCTTTTCCTTTCCTGGTCTGGTGAAGTATGAAATAATGTTCTAATGTTGGTAATTTTTTTTTTTCCCTGGGAAAACTATGTGAATCAACATGGATTCTTATTTTGAGGCAAGGTCTAAAAGGATTAAGGCTGAGAATAACTTCTAATTTTAATAAATATTAAAAATATGTCTCTTCTTGCTGGCCCCATGCTTCTCAATATTCATTGACTTCAAATGCATAACTGTTGTGATTGATACTGTAAATCGTAACAATATGATCAGTGGTCAGAGTTGATCTGATTTGGCTTTACCTATGTGCATGTCTTAGGATGAGACAGGTATGGAAATAATAGGCCCATCACTTTCATTTTTAAAGTACATCAGTGGAACAGACTGCTAAAATCCAACAGTTATTTGTAGTTTGGTCTCAGCTCCACCAATATGGCCTGTGGTATAGAATAACATTAAAACAATTACTGACAAATTTGATTGACTATTGAATTCGATCTGATTGGCTCCCATGATCTGATTCATTTCACTAAATTTTTGTCGCCTCAGGATTAGAGTTATTATTGTTCCTTTTTTCAGAGAAACTTGAAAGAGGGAGCAACATGAGAAAGCACAAAAGTCCTAATTTCTCTTGGAATTTTTTAACCTTAATGGAACTAAATTAAGATTTTAAAATATGCAAAAATCATTTTCTACTTGTGAAAACCATTTCCTAACTACGTGTTTCCTCTTGGTGGTGTTTGGATGGCAATAATGTATGCCTTTATGGTTTGTGAAGTTCTTAGAAGTCTGAAATATGCCACGTGGTGAGTGTTATACTAGATGAAAATACATCAGTCTTGATGTTAGTCACAGGGTGTGTTAAATGCACTGATTATGAAAAGCTTTTTTAGATTGAGCAGCAAATATTAGGTACCTATTATCCATCTAGGGCTTGTTAGGGGAGCAGGAGAGAGAGAGATACTATATAATGAAATAATTTATTTGTTGCCAGTAAGCAGCATCATATCTATTGTTTAGAGTCATGGTTTATTTTGGCGAGGAAATTCCAATGAATCTCAAGGAGAAAAAGAGCATAGAGAAAATATACAGTTATCCCAAGGTTTGAGAACCAACTGATTCTTAATATTCACTTTCTGTTGTGGATAAGAAATTAATATTTAGGTTGGAAAATGAGACTAAATATAGCAATTTAGGAGGAAGTACAGAGCTGCATTTGTTTTGTGTTTGCTGACTATATTACTCAACACTGTGAGCATGTTTTTTGGTATGAAAATGAATGTTTCTTTTGTGGGAGGGTGCCATTTTATGTTGTGGTGAAATTACTCCCGTACAAACTGTATTTTATCTCAGGAAGTGATTGGTGTCAAAAGCACTGCTTGTATCAAGATATATGTACAGAGTGGAGGTTGCTCAGTAATATATAGTGCCCTGATGGTTTATGTTGATGGTGTACTGGCACAATTTACATCAGCCATTCTTTTTTACCTTAACTGTAAGGTACAATCACTTCTGGATTTATATTTGTAAGACTTTTAACCATTTAAGGAGTTATTTTTAACCAATTCACACATATTTATTATATTCTTGTTCTGTTTGGGTTGAAAATAAATATAAAACAGCATTGCTTGTGAGAAAATTAAACGGATAAGGACCTCTTTGATAAGCAGCATTGTTGATGCAAGTCGTAACAAAAGCAACAATTATTACTTTTAACAGTATAGGGTGCCCTTTTGAAATAGGTTGATGTAGCGATTTAGCACTGAGCCTCTGGAGTCAGACTGCCCAGGTTTCAATCTCAGATCTGCTTGGCATGTGCCCTTGGCTAAGTTGTTTAATCTCTTTGTACCTCAGTTTCCTAACTTTTTTTTTTTTTTTTTTTTTTTTGCTGTACGTGGGCTTCTCACTGTTGTGGCCTCTCCCGTTGTGGAGCATAGACTCCGGACGCGCAGGCTCAGGGGACCGGGGCACGAACCCGCGTCCCCTGCATCGGCAGGCGGACTCTCAACCACTGCGCCACCAGGGAAGCCCAAGAACAGGGAGTTTATGTTTCGGACCGGGGCACGAACCCGTGTCCCCTGCATCAGCAGGCAGACTCTCAACCACTGCGCCACCAGGGAAGCCCCTCCTAACTTTTTAAATGGAGAAAAGAATAGGATTGTTTTAACATTTACATGAGATAATATACAGAAAATACATAGAATAGTAAACTATTACTTTAATGATGATGCTTTACAATATCTCTAGTCCTTACAGCAGTTCTGATAAGTTATTTTCCCCTCCAAATTATGGATATGGAACTGAGACTCAGAGAAGTTAAACGACTTGCCAGGAGCACAGATTGGGGATTGAAATGTTAAGTGTGGGGTTTCCATTCTCTAATTCATTTCACTAAATTTTGTTGCCTCAGGATTCAAGCTATTATTCTTCCTTTCATAACAGAAACTTTAAAAAGGGGATGCTATAGCAATATCTAAGTACTAATTTTTCATGGAATATTTTTTAACTCTAATGGAACCAAATATCATATAGTGTGCAGAAAGAAACCATTATCCAGGCTACAAATAAGCGTCTTGGGGGAGGGAGTATTAATATTATCACTAAGTCATAAGTATACAATTTATGCAGTGGGTTAAGTTGGCATTTATTTATAGTTTAGAGAAATTTGGAGGAATTTTTTGAGCATGGATGTTGCACACAAACACACACTCTCTACAACCAATTTTAATTACATGCACATTGATTATCTAATTTGAGTATTACCGTGCTAAATCTTACTTTAACTTCTCATTAATCTAAATACCTATTTTGCTTAATTAAATAATTTATGGGTGGATAAACAACAAGGTTTTACTGTATAGCAAAGGGAACTATATTCAGTATCCTGTGATAAACCGTAATGGAAAAGAATATAAAGGAGAATGTATATATGTGTAACTGAATTGCTTTGCTGTATAGCAGAAATTAACACAACATTGTAAATCAACTATGCTTCAATTAAAAAAAATTAGGTCAATAATTTATGGAGATTATGAAAAAAGTTTCTCTCTTTTTTAACTGTTGTTAAAAATATATTTATTACAAAAATTTAACATATAAAAATATTGCAGAATATATGGAAGACAGAGGAAGAAATCAATTATAAGCCAACAGGGTGAGCAGCTGGGTTGACTATGTGGAGGTAGTGGGAGGGTGGCATCCTGGAGAGAGCGTGGAAACTTCATACACCTTGCCCTGTGCATCTCTTCCATTTGGCTGACTGTTCCAGGGTTGTACCCTTGATAATAAACCAGTAGTCTGGAGCTCTGGAATCCAAGTGTGGCTGCCAAGAGGAATCCAGAAAAGCCAAAGAGCACAAGCATGTCACACCTTCCTGTAGCCATACACACGTCAAACCCCAAGGAAGTGAGAGAGGATCAGCAAGAAGAAGATGCAACCAGGTGATTGCTGGGCAGGTTATCTGCAGTCTGCATCTTGAAAAACAGTTCTTGGAATGTTTGGTGCTTTGTATCTGCTCAGATGATTCAAACTCTCACCCCTCTGCAAATTTTCATCCACGGTGCAGGTGCAGATTCTTCCTTGTGGTTTCCACGTGGCTGACAGGGTCTTGGTGCCTGGTGTCAGGCCTGAGCCTCCAAGGTGAGAGAGCCGAGTTCAGGACATTGGGCCACCAGAGACCTTCCAGACCCACGTAATATGAAACGGCGAGAGCTCTCCCAGAGATCTCTGTCTCAAGGCTAAGACTCCGCTCCATGCAAAGGCAAGCAAGCTCCAGTGCTGGACACCCCATGTCAAACAACTAGCAAGACAGGAACACAACCCCACCCATCAGCAGAGAGGCTGCCTAAAATCATACTAAGTTCACAGACACTCCAAAACACACCACCAGACGTGGCCCTGCCCACCAGCACCAGCAAGACAAGATCCAGGCTCACCCACCAGAACACAGGCACCAGTCCCCTCCACCAGGAAGCCTACACAACCCACTGAACCAACCTCATCCACTAGGGGCAGACACCAAAAACAACGGGAAGTATGAACCTGCAGCCTGCAAAAAGGAGACCCCAAAACACAGTAAGTTCAGTAATATGAGAAGACAGAGAAATATGCAGCAGATGAAGGAGTAAGGTAAAAGCCCATCACCAAACAAATGAAGAGGAAATAGGAAGTCTACCTCAAAAAGAATTCACAGTAATAATAGTAAAGATGGTCCAGAATCTTAGACATAGAATGGAGAAAATACAAGAAACGTTTAACAAGGACCTAGAAGAACTAAAGAGCAAACAAACAATGATGAACAACACAGTAGATGAAACTTAAAATTCTCTAGAAGGAATCAATAGCAGAATAACTGAGGAAGAAGAATGGATAAGTGACCTGGAAGATAAAATAGTGGAAATAACTACCACAGAGTTGAATAAAGGAAAAAGAATTGAGGACAGTCTCAGAGACCTCTGGGACAACATTAAATGCACCAACATTCGAATTTTAGGGGTGCCTGGAGAAGAAGAGAAAAAGAAAGGGACTGAGAAAATATTTGAAGAGATTATAGTTGAAAACTTCCCTAACCTGGGAAAGGAAATAATCAGTCAAGTCCAGGAAGCACAGAGAGTCCCATACAGGATAAATCCAAGGAGAAATACACCAAGACACATGTATTAATCAAACTGTCAAAAATTAAATACAAAGAAAAAATATTAAAAGCAGCAAGGGAAAAGCAACAAATAATATACAAGGGAATCCCAATAAGGTTATGAGAAGTTTCTCAGAACAAACACTGCAGGACAAAAGGGAGTGACACAATATATTTAAAGTGATGAAAGGGAAGAACCTACAACCAAGAATACTCTACTCAGCAAGGATCTCATTCAGATTTGAAAGGGAAATCAAAAGCTTTACAGACAAGTGAAAGCTAAGAGAATTCAACACTACCAGGCCAGCTTTGCAACAAAAGATAAAGGAACTTCTCTAGGTGGAAAAGGAGAGGTCAAAACTAGAAATGAGAAAATTCCAAATGAAAAATCTCTTTGGTATAGGCAAACACATAGTAAAGGTAGGAAATCATCCACACATATATGATATCAAAACCAGCAATTATGAGAAAATGAGAGCACAAATGCATTAAATGCTCCACCCAGAAGACATAGACTGGCTGAATGGATACAAAAACAAGACCCATGTATATGCTGTCTACAAGAGACCCACTTCAGACCTAGGAACACATACAGGCTGAAAGTGAGGGGAAAGAAAAAGATATTCCATGCAACTGGAATCAAAAGAAAGCTGGAGTAGCAGTTCTCATGTCAGACAAAATAGACTTTGAAAAAAGACTATTACAAGAGCCAAAGAAAGACACTACATAATGATCAAGGGATCAATCCAAGAAGAAGACATAACAATTGTAAATATTTATGCACCCAACATAGGAGCACCTCAATACATAAGGCAAATGCTAACAGCCATAAAAGGGGAAATCGACAGTAACACAATAATAGTAGGAGACTTTAACATCCCACTTTCAACAATGGACAGATCAACCAAAATGAACATAAATAAGGAAACACAAGCTTTAAATGACACATTAAACAAGATGGAGTTAATTGATATTTATAGGACATTCCATCCAAAAACAACAGAATACACTTTCTTCTCAAGTGCTCATGGAACACTCTCCAGGCTAGATCATATCTTGGGTCACAAATCAAGCCCTGGTAAATTTAAGAAAATTGAAATCGTATCAAGTATCTTTTCCGACCACAATGCTATGAGATTATATCAATTACAGGAAAAAAACTGTAAAAAATACAAACACATGGAGGCTAAACTAAATGACACATTAAACAAGATGGATTTAATTGATATTTAAAGGACATTCCATCCAAAAACAACAGAATACACTTTCTTCTCAAGTGCTCATGGAACATTCTCCAGAATAGATCATATCTTCGGTCAGAAATCAAGCCTTGGTAAATTTAAGAAAATTGAAATCATATCAAGTATCTTTTCTGACCACAACACTACGAGACTAGATATCAATTACAGGAAAAAAATCTGTAAAAAATACAAACACATGAAGGTTTAACAATACACTACTTAGTAACCAAGAGATCACTGAAGAAATCAAAAAGAAAATCAAAAATACCTAGAAAAAAATGACAATGAAAACACGACGACCCAAAACCTATGGGATGCAGCAAAAGCAGTTCTAAGAGGGATGTTTATAGCAATAAAGTTCTACTTCAAGAAGCAAGAAACATCTCAAATAAACAACCTAACCTTACGCCTAAAGCAATTAGAGAAAGAAGAACAAAAAACCCCCAATTTTAGAAGAAGGAAAGAAATCATAAAGATCAGATAAGAAATAAATGAAAAAGAAATGAAGGAAACAATAGCAAAGATCGATAAAACTAAAAGCTGGTTATTTGAGAAGATAAACAAAATTGATAAACCATTAGCCAGACTCATCAAGAAAAAAATGGAGAAGACTCAATTTAACAGAATTAGAAATGAAAAAGACAAAGTAACAACTGACACTGCAAAAATACAAAGGATTATGAAAGATTACTACAAGCAACTATGTGCCAATAAAATGGTAACCTGGAAGAAATGCACAAATTTTTAGAAAAGCACAACCTTCCGAGACTGAACCAGGAAGAAGCGGAAAATATAAACAGACCAATCACAAGCACTGAAATTGAAACTGTAATTAAAATCTTCAAACAAACAAAAGCCCAGGCCCAGATGTCTTCACAGGTGAATGCTATCAAACTTTTAGAGAAGAGCTAACACCTATCCTTCTCATACTCTTCCAAAGTATAACAGAGGGAGGAACACTCCCAAACTCATTCTATGAGGCCACCATCACCCTGATACCAAAAGCAGACAAACGTCACAAAAAAAGAAAACTACAGGCCAATATCACTGATGAACATAGATGCAAAAATCTTCAACAAAATACTAGCAAACAGAAACCAATAGCACATTAAAAGGATCATACACCATGATCAAGTGGTGTTTACCCCAGGAATGCAAGGATTCTTCAATATAGACAAATTAATCAATGTGATACACCACATTAAAAAACTGGACAGCTATATGTAAAATAATGAAATTAGAACCCTCCCTAACACCATACACAAAAATAAACTCAAAATGGATTAAAGACCTAAATGTAAGACCAGACACTATAAAACTCTTAGAGGAAAACATAGGAGACATTTCTCCAAAGAAGATATACAGATTGCCAACAAACACATGAAAGTATGCTCAACATCATTAATCATTAGAGAAATACAGATCAAAACTACAATGAGATATCATCTCACACCAGTCAGAATAGCCATCATCTAAACATCTACAAACAATAAATGATTGAGAGGGTGTGGAGAAAAGGGAAACCTCTTGCACTGTTGGTCGGAATGTAAATTGATACAGCCACTATGGAGAACAGTATGGAGGTTCCTTAAGAAACTAAAAATAAAACTACCATATGACCCAGCAATCCCACTACTGGGCATATACCCTGAGAAAACCATAATTCAAAAAGAGTCATGTACCAAAATGTTCATTGCAGCTCTATTTACAATAGCCAGGACATGGAAGCAACCTAAGTGTCCATCAACAGATGAATGGATAAAGAAGATGTGGCACATATATACAATAGAATATTACTCAGCCATAAAAAGAAATGAAACTGAGTTATTTGTAATGAGGTGGATAGACCTGGAGTCTGTCATACAGAGTGAAGTAAGTCAGAAGGAGAAAAACAAATACCGTATGCTAACACATATATATGGAATCTAAAAAAAAAAAATGGGTCATGAAGAACCTACAGGCAGGATGGGAATAAAGACACAGACCTACTAAAGAATGGACTTGAGGAACCAGGAAGGGGGAAGGGTAAGCTGCGACAAAATGAGAGAGTGGCATGGACATATGTGCACTACCAAATGTAAAACCGATAGCTAGTGGGAAGCAGCTGCATAGCATAGGGAGATCAGCTCGGTGCTCTGTGACCACCTAGAGGGGTGGGATAGGGAGGATTGGTGGGAGGGAGACGCAAGAGGGAAGAGATATGGGGATATATGTATACATATAGCTGATTCACTTTGTTATAAAGCAGAAACTAACACACCATTGTAAACCAATTATACTCCAATAAATATGTTAAAATAAATAAATTAAATAAATAGATAGATAAAAGTTTTGTCGATTCAGTAGATTAAAATGTTATCATGATGTTATTTTAATTGGTGATTTTGAATACTAGTGAGGTAGAACTTTTTTTTTTTTTGCGTGTGTGTGACTTGAATCTCTAATTTTTTTAGTTTGTGATGTTTGAATAGACATTTTATATTTTAATATAGTAAAATCTATTTTTCCATCATAATTTTGCCAGTTGTATACTGATAAAATACTTTCATAAGTTAAGTATTTATCTCTATTTTCCTCCTGTTTTGTAGAATTTGAAAAATCATTTAACTCCTTAATTCATCTGAAATACATTTCGGTGTACTTTGTACAATGGGTATCAAATTTAATTTTTTCAAATATATAATTTTTCCTCTGGTTATTTAATGTCTTCTTCACTGCATATGTTATAGTCTGTTTCATGGCCAATTAATTCGTTCCATTGATTTTTGCACAGCTTCTCAATTTGTTTTAAGTAAGTTTTAAACTACATTTTGATGTTTGATGGAGTGAGTGCCCTTTCATTGTTTTTATTTTTCAAAAAACCTTTTGTGGGGCTTCAGTTGGTGGCGCAGTGGTTGAGAGTCCACCTGCCAATGCAGGAGACACGGGTTCGTGCCCCGGTCCGGGAGGATCCCACATGCCGCGGAGCGGCTAGGCCCGGCTACTGAGCCTGCACGTCTCGAGCCTGTGCTCCGCAACGGGAGAGGCCATGACAGTGAGAGGCCCGCGTACCGCAAAAAAAACAAAAAAAAACCTTTTGTGTTTGTATAGTTTGGTCATCCAGAGGAGTTTTAGAATAATTTTATCATGCTTTCTTTTTTCCAAAATATCCCACTGGAAAGAACTCACACATTTAAAATATTTTGTGTCTCTTTGTTTAGTTAGATCTCATTTTATATTTTCAGTTAAAGTTGTCTAGTTTTAGTCATATGTTTCACACTTTTTTGTCGTAGTTATTTGTAGGCATTTTATATTCTTATTTGCTACTCTGAATGGGCTTTTTTCTATGATATTTTCCAGCTCGATTTATTGGTGTACTACTTTTAAATAGTTTTTCCATAGTTGTTTATAATAGTTCCCACTGTCAATTTTGGCACCAGAAGGAGCTGTGGTGTAGTGGAAAGAGACCTCGTTAACTATAAGGCCTGACTCTGAGTCCTGGCTCTGTAAATTATTTCCGCTGCAGCCTTTGCCAGATCATCTATAAAATGGGAACATTCCTCCCACCTCTCACAGGGTGTTAGGAAAATTCACTGAGAAACGTTAATGTACATGAGCCCCTTGGCAGATGATCTGGAGGGGTTGAGATTGAGACTGAGAACTCTTGGGGGGTGAGTAGGCACTCACATAATGTGGGCAGCTATTACTCTACCTAGATGTGAGATAGCACTTAATGGGAAATGTGGTCCTATCTCTAGATAAGAAAAAGAAAAGATCATTAACAGCATTTCTAGGATTTGATATTAAAGTCAGCTTCTGATTTTTATGCATTATAAATATCGCATGAATTGAGTGGATAGATTATTAAAATGGCAGCATATTGTTGTGGAACAAATAGTGATACGGAAGCCAGGGAATGTGGGTTCTGTCCCCCACTGTGCCATGTTGTTGGGTGATCCTGAGTGGTTCAGCCTTTTGGAACCTCAGTTTGCTAATATGTAAAGCAGAGGTTCAAGTGTGAGACAAGACAGTACAGACAAATTGAAGATTGTTTCTGCAAATGAAATGAGGGTGCTAAGTGGAATGCCTGATTTATTCTGCATGTGCTTGATGGTTCTCTAGATTGGGTTCCAGTGGCCTTGGTAGATATATGATACCTGATTTGGGTAGGCTTCATGCACTCTCTAAAATTATCATCATTGTTGGATCAAAAACCATGGACCTTCCAGGAAAGCAGGGAAGCTCCTTTATTTTTTTATTTTTTTTTAAATAATAGTGGTAAAAATGCTGCAGGTTTTTTTTTAAAAATTAAAATACGTTTTAAAAAGTCTTCAAACTATTTATGTGGGTTTTTTTAGACTATTAAAGTGTTGACAGACTCTTAACTAGAGCCTTGGGGGGAGCAACGCTGTAATCCAATGAATAACATTCACGAATTCAGGATCATGTTGGATATTATCACTCATTACCATTGTGAGAGAAGGATGATTAAACTAATAGTTACTGGGAGACGTTTCTGGTGACAGGAGGCAATGATGAAAATAAACTGACCTCAATATACATTTAGAATCGGGAATAATGGGACGTGGCAGGAAGCCAATAAATGAACATGGCCCTCCGCTCTGATCAATGAATTACTTTCCTCTCTTTCTCCCTCCTCTTGAGAGCCGCACAGGAACCTTAATGAAAAATCAATAGCCCTCTGTAATTCAAAACTGGAATCAATCGTTTGACCTGACTTTTTAATTTTTTTATTTTTTTCCTTCCTAAGAGAATCAGCTCAAGACAGAGTTCAGTTGTAAAGAGCAGTTCTTCAAAAAGCCTACAGAAGAAACCTGACATCAGTCCACAACAATTTATGCCTGTTATGGCCAAGGATTTTCTTCCTTGGCATTGCAAGGAGGATTGGGAGTTTAGATTTACTTTCCTCATCAGTTCTTACTTTTAATCCTTATCTTAAAACTTATTTTGCAACCATCATTAGTTTTGTTTTCTTAATGGTTCTATGGCAGTTACTGCTCTCAGTGCTGCAATGTTTAAAACATAGGTTTATAGCTTGGGATGCTGTCTTTAGACCCACCTGGGATCGAATGGGAACGAGTTTTTCCAGCAGCCCTCTGTGAATACCTTCTTCAGCAACTGTTAGCTGTGAAGTCTGTGCTCAAAACAAGTCAGGCCCCACATATCTTTGTCCTAGAAGCAATTAGTACAGGCTGAAAGGAAACTGGGATGTGGTTTTAAATTGCGTTTTCTGCTTTTCATTTCAAATCTACATAATACAGGACAGAGGTTTTCAGGGTCTCTACTAGCCCATATGCAGTGATATGCCAGTAAATCTTCAACAACTGGCTCTCTTGTTGGGGACAGCTTTTCTTTGCAGCGTTTACTAATTTCCTTGGTGTAAATATTCACATCATGGCTGATTTCTAGCTATCAACATGACTGTCACTGAACATGGAGTTGGGAGGAGACACACACAAAGGGCTCAGCTTGACAGCTGGTGCGAGCTGGTCCCAGGACAGTGCTGTGACTATTTGGCACCTTTGCACAAATTAGAACACAGCACCCACTCTGGGCAGATACAACATGGCTTAGTCAGCGGTATGGGGATTGGAGTTCAGTCCCTACTTCACCCCTTGGCCAAGCATAGCTGTGCAGTATATGCAGTGTATTAACGTGCACAACAAGGTGTGAGCTCTGGGAGTTCTCACCTTGGGGGTCCATAAACCCTGAGGGGCCCGTGGATGGGCTTCTTATTGTACAGTCCTGTGTGTGTGTGTGTGTGTGTGTGTGTGTGTGTGTGTGTGTGTGCGTGCCCCTTTATCTAAGGAAAGGATCCATGGCTTTTATCAGAGTTTTAAGAGTTCCTAATTCAAAAAGTTAAATGCATAAAATTTCTAATTACATTGGTAGAAATCTGAGGATTTTGGAACTACTTTTAAATGCAATTTCAAAGGATATGGAGCCACAAGATGTAGTAAGAGTCCTGACTTGGCGGCTTTCTAGGAAGAAAGATGGAATAATTTTGCAAGTAGAGGCAAAAACAGAATTTTGATAGGTCTATGTATTTTTTTTTTTTTTTTTTTTTTTTTTTAGCGGTACGCGGGCCTCTCACT
>NC_041220.1:69317848-69326228 GCF_002837175.3 Physeter macrocephalus
CGGGCCCAGCCGCTCCGCGGCATGTGGGATCCTCCCAGACCGGGGAGCGAACCTTTGTCCCCTGCATCGGCAGGCGGACTCCCAACCACTGCGCCACCAGGGAAGCCCCAGGTCTATGTATTTTTGAATACCTCATAGGTTTATGCAATATTCACATTCTGTATAATGATGCGGTCAGAAGGCAATAGGATTTGATTTTCCTGCATTCATCACATGCCAATCTCAACAACACGCATGAAGAAAATAGGGAAATATTCATCCCTTTCTGCCCTTTGTTAGTGGCACAGAGCCCTTCAAGAATCACCAATTCCTCTTTTGTCTTTGCCCTGGTGCTGGCCTTACACCCAATTTATGGTCGTTTTGCTGAGGCTCATCCTGCACAATTTCTAGCATTCGGAGAATGTTTCTCATGGCAGCATCTAGTATCTGTGGCTGCTGTTTGAGGATAAGGAATGATAAAGGGGAAACACAGATCTCCATTTCAGCGGTTGAGGCTGCGTAAACCCGAGTTATAATCTGAGTTTTGCGTATATAGAGGTTTAAAAAGTGCATTCCTGCTTCATATTTTCATTGAATCATCTGGCAGGTCTCTTTGCCATTATTTTGTAGGGATTCAGAGGGCTTAAGAACATGCCCAAGGAAACTGAGAATTAGAAGCAGAGTCAAGTCCAAAACCCAACTCTTTTCAAATTTTGTCTAATGCTCTTTGCACTACTCCTATTGCTGCATTGCCGTCATATTCCTGCTTTTTCAAAGGGTCGAAGGCTGAAGCAGTCACATGTGCCAGTGAGCCAAGGGTGTGCTGATGGTAAACCTCAGGGCTGCTGGTTGGAGTGTAGTTACTTTAATATTCCTGTTGACATTTCTAAAGGCAACATCTTTTGCGAGCAAGGACTTTGGAGAAACACAAACCTGGAGTGGAATCCTGGCTTTGCTCCTGTAACTACTATAAGTCTCAGTTTTCTTTTCTGTAAAGTAGGGGCAACAGCACTTCCCTCAAGATGGTTGTGAGGATTAAAGCACTTAGCCCATGCCCAAAAAGCACATGTAGGCGTTCACTGAATGGTAACTATGATAATTATTTATACCATACTCAACATTCTGATCCATTTACCACAAAAAATCACTATCTAGAAGTTCATGGTCATCATTTATTTGACAGGCTTTACTTGCAAATACCTGCACTAAGATATCTGGCAAAGGTTCCAAATAAGGCCACCTGGCCTATTAAATCTTTGTTTCTACTCTGTAAACACCAGGGGAGGCTACCCAAAGGGGGCTGATGTATCAAAGAAAAAAAATAAAGAAAAGAAAATGGAACAAACCCTCGTCTCCTTCAAACCACAAAACTCTCAGGCATAAGGTTTCTGATGACCTTCATTTCTAGCTCTGCGTAAGTCCAAAAAACAGACTGGCATCTCTGCTTATTTTTGTGGGCTACTCCTCCAAGCATCCATTAAGTGACATATCATTACCTGATATTTCTGTTCCCACTTAATATGGTCCACATTATCCCTGAGTTGCAAGTACTTTCTCTCATCACAAACATCTCGCTGCTGCCGTCATTGATAATCTATTCTTCTTATCTTCTGCATTTTTTCCGTGACTGTGTGGAAGATTTCTCCCCTGCTGGACAGATCCCTTCTGCTTCTGTGCCCCTGCTTCTGCTGTGTTGTCTGTTTGCTTAATGTCTGGGCTGCTGGCAAGAAAGCAGGCTCCATTCGTTGGCATGAAGCTAAGTACACCCCACCGTTGCCAAGTGACCATGCATCACTACGCCTGTATTTTAGGTTTCCGGGTGTCTTATCCCTTGACATCTTCTTAAGTCCAAGTGGGGAGGAGCAGTGTTTGAAATGTTCAGGATGCTGGGGCAGATGGATGCATTCCTGGAAGGGAGGCCCTGAGATCTGGCACAGAAGGACTGAATCTGCAGTCATTTCTCCTCCACCAAGGTCATAGCGGGGTTCAATTGGCATCAAACTCCCACCCCCGCTTCCTCCTTCCTTTCAAAAAAACCTATTCCAGTTGTCAAAAAAGACTTCCTTTAATTCTTCAAGAGAATTTTTTCAAAATTTCCCATTGCCTTATAAAGGCAAATTAATCCTCCCTCTCTTTTTCTTTTGACTCAATTTTTAAAAGATTTCTATTCTTCTCCCTCCCTTCCCTCCCCCCTTCCTTCCCTTCTCTCTCTCTTTCTTTTCCTTCCTTCCTTCCTCTTCCCTCCTTTTTCCTTCTTTCTCTCCCTGCCTCTGTAGAGTTAGCTTTATTTGTAAATTTTAGTTTAAGAGCATGGACTTGGGAGCCAGACAGCCTGGTTTTGAATTCTAGCTCTGCTGCTTATCAACTGTATGTTGTAGGGCAGGTTATTTAATCTCTCTGTGACTCAGTTTACTCATCTGTAAAATCTGGATAATAATAGAACTTAATTTATAGGGTATTCTGATGATTAAATGAGTTAGTATATGCATGATTGTCACATAGTCGTTAAGTGTTGGGTATTACTCATCTATTTATTTATTTATTATTTTACCATCCAGATTTGTACCACATTGACTAGAGACATTTTAGGATGCACTATGATGAGTTTTAAACTTAGAAATGAGAAATATAAAGACAGTGCCTTTTAAAAATTTCTGTGAGCATTCACCCTATAAAATATAGAAAAAATAAAGAAAGCATATTTAACGAAAAAGGCATTTCCTAGAACATACTTTGGTGTTGCCATCCTTAGGAGCAAGAAAGGACAATTATCCAGCCCTGAGTACTGTTGGCTTTGGTTGCATGCACCAAATTAAAATACGTACGTAACTAAATACAACCGTAGGTTTTCATTGCAATATGCTGTATGTATTTTTTTGGGTTTTAGTCCCAGCTCTTCCATGTATATTTAGTTAAATAATGTACCTCTATAAGAACAAGTGTTATGCCTATTTTTAAAGGCACGTTTTAATTAACTGCACATATATGTTTTGTTTTACTTTTATAGAAAGTACTCAGACTCAGGGTTCATTTTGCATGGCTACCTCCAGAACACGTGAGCACCACTGGATGCCAGAAAGTGGACTTTCTCTCAGGCTTTCCCCAAAGACAAAGCTGTTGGTAAGACCTTGAACTCAGGTCATTTTTCTTTGCACCATCTTATAGGTCTTCTTGGCATTATAAACAGTAGCTCTTTTGCATTCCAGACAGTGGCTCCCCACATGTAAGAGCTTTATAAACATTGTTTGATGATATTTCTCTATCCTTGACCTCTCGACACATCAGTGTCTTGTCTATGAAACTGAGATAGTATACCTCTTCTTCCTGCCTCACCAAAATTTGTTAAGGCATAACAAACCATCTGTCATATATTTGAAACAATTTTCAGGATTTTGTTTTAGAGGATACTTTCAAATGCTGTTTGTCACCATACCTAGATTTCTAGGTAAGGTCCGTTTTTGTTGATTTGCTGGGGGAAATTCATATTTAGATTCAAAATCAAATTATCAGGTGGAATATAAATAGAGAAAACAACAAAGTGTGTTTTTAATACTTTGGCATTTTCACATGAGTTCTTGCCAATCAGTTTCTTTTTTATGGCTATAAGCTGATTTTCCTCCCCTGTTAAGAACAAATGCCCTTTATTTTAATCAGTTTCTACTTGCTGACAGCTTTCTCTTTATATGAATTTCAAGTGCAGTAAATTATGTGGAGTTCCTGGTTGCCAAACTGTGCCCATGTAAAATCATATTGGTCCTGTCAACTGATAGACATAACTTACAAAAAGAAACTCTGGTTTGGAAAGCTCAAAAGCTGAAAGTTGGCTATCATTAAGATTTCATTTGCTTCCAAATCTGATTTCTGTTTTATATAGAAGAATTAAGGTTACGATTTCTGTTAAAATTCTTTTTTATGAGTACCAAAACATACACTGCATGCTTCATTAACATGCTGCTCCAAAGAGTAAAATTCCCAATGCCATTTGGTAACTGGGAATGAGGAAGGGGAGATGACTAGATGGCCCTGGACATGGATATCAAGTGGAACAATTAAACCACCTGGAGAACTATAGACATGGAAATGGGACAAGGGGCCTTTCATTGCCAGTTTGCTGATTAAAATCTGGGCTGAGTCAGAAGCGATCTCAAGCCATTAGCATCCTACCCTTGGCCAAGGGCCTACTGAGAATAAAATAAGTATGAAATGGGCTTGTTCAGCTCCCTAGGGCCCCAGCCCATTCAGATATTTCTCAGTGCTATACTCATTAGCAGTATCTTAAGAAAGGAACTTAAGCAAACCAAGTTCTGCCCATCCCCTTTAATTCTGAATGGACTGAATTGGCTGGGTGAACATTGTCTCTTGCTTCGATTGACGGTCACTCAATGGAGGGTCCCAATGTCTAGGCTTGTCAATCCATCACCTGTGCTGAGCACCATAAAACAAACAGTATGGGCTTAGCAAGGCTGTTGACCTTCTGTGAACTGGAATGACATGTGCTTGCAATTGGAGGGTGAGATGGGGGAAAAGGAGTAATAAAGGTCTCATTAATATACTAGATTTGGGTAACAATTACAGTGAGTGTTATGGAGACAAAGGGAAGGCAACCAGCCTATGCTGGAATCTCAGAGGACTGGAGCTGTTAAGTGGTTGTAAGAGCAAGGCCCATTTGCATGGATGCATGCACTGGGTTACTTGTGTGTGATATCTATGCATACACGTATGTGTACTATATAAAGTAAAATACTATTCTTCTATGATATGGATATAGTTTACAAAAGTGTGACTGTATTGAGGGTGATTCCACAAGTTCTGATCAAAGGTCTCATTCTTTTATGATCTTATCTTCTATCAGGCTGTAGGAGGTAAAATATTAGTTAAAACAATCCCTGTCTGAGTTGAGATTTTGGTATTGGAGGGCTGGCTGGTGGAATGGAAAGAGCTCTGAACAGGTTAGCAGAGGACTTTTCTTTTAGACTCAGCTGTCCCACCCAAAAAACCGTGTAGTAGGAAGAAGCTTCTAAACCTGTCTGGGCTTCCTTTGCTTATAGGCAAATCCGAAGATTAGATAGATGATGATCTCTGGTCTCCTTTTCTAAAATTCTTGCTTCGGTGGTAATGTTGGTGGGAATCTTTACCTTGGTTTTTCCTGAGTTGGTGTAATTTCTGATAGCCTTTCTTTTGTCTTTCCCCTCCTAGGAAATCCTCTCACTTTTTGTTCCTTTGAGTTTTTGGAAGAAAGGAAAAAGTGAGGAAAGTGGTAAAAAGAGGTGAGAGAGAAGCAGAGCACTGGCCAGGGTGCCAAGCTGGCATTCAGCAGCCCCAGCCGGTGCTCTGCCCCGCCGTGCCTGCCTGGCAGCTAGACAGGAGCACCTCTCCACCTGGGCGGATGCTGTGCTTCACAGTCAGGGAACAGCCTAGGGTTATAGCTTCACTTTATTTGTTAAACAAAAGGAGATAATTAAAGGAGCTATAAAAATTCCCTCTGGAGCCTGTACTTGATCTGCACACTAGCTTGGTTTATTAATTGATACAGATTTCTGGTTCAGTTCACCGTGTGCCCGTCATTGAACAGTGATCTGTGTGGTCAGGGTCTGTGACCGCAGTGGTCTGGGGGCTCAGGGCTGCACACTGTGTGAGGTATGGCTCCCCTTTCTGAGAAAGTCAGTCACGGCAGGCAGCCAAAGACACGGATCCAGATATTCAGGTCACACAGGAGAGAGCAAGGGAGGAAGCCAGTGTCACTCATCCCATCTAATGTCCCTCTCTCGCCCTCCTTCTTCTTCTTCATGTTCCTGTTTTCCTGGTACATTTTATTCCCCCATTTTCCTCTCCCCCTTTCCCTTAAGTAGAGGTGACACAGATCAATACCTTTGATGGAAAGTAATAATCAGGCCTATTAAGTGACAAAGGTTTACTCTGTAACAGCTGTGCTGGCGGGAGAGGAGAGCTTGTCTGACTAATGAATCATGAAACAATCAGGCAGTAGCCATTTGTGTTTAGATCTGTAAATATGGTGTGGTTCAAGTGCCAGACCATTGCCGGTGCTCCAGCTGGGGGCACAGATGGTCCGCATTCAGAGCAGCACGAGTGTGAAGAAAGGGTTTTTTCCCTTTCTCTGTCCCACACTGCACCTCTCTGAGCCTCCCCTCAGCTCTGTGAAAGAGGAACTTCAGAGAAAGAAAGGAGACTCCTTTCACCGGAGGACACACCTCCAATGTGCATTTCACTGTAGGTTACCAAGTACTAGTGGTTCCTAAGTGCTCCACCTGGGTGGAAAAAAATTGCTAATGGAAAATGTCACTGTTTTATATTCCCCTAAGAAGAATTGATATGTATGTGACTCTAAATATCTGCTTGATTTGTCACTGTGAAATATATTCCTTTATACTTTTCTTACCCATTACTATACTTGACCTCCTGTTTTGTTCTTAGCTGTAAACTGCACAAATTGAGAGAAAAATGTATTCTAAGATGAGAAAGTCACATTTATGTACAAAACTAAAGTTGTTCTTAAAAAATATGCTAACAATGTCTGCTGGGATTCTCTTTCTCTTAGTTCTTGAGGTAAGGGTCTTCATCTTCAAGAAACCAGAATTTCAAGAGCTAGTCATCCTGACCTTAATTAAATATGGTTTTGTGGGGTTTTTGGTTACTGTTGTTTACCTGAGCCAGGAAAGCATTTTTTTTTTTTTTTTTTTTACTAGAAGTGGAAGCTCAGCCTCCATTTGAAAAAAATCAACACTTAAAGTCATTATTGGTTGAATTATTTATTTATCTATTGATTTATTTGATGGATCCATTTTTAATTTCTTTATTTTGTAATTTCTCTTGGTGCTCAAAATCTTTGTTACTGAGGAGTTTCTGGTGAGTTCCTAGTAGAACTTGCATTGTGGCATCCTTTCAACCATGGGAAACACATTCTTCATCATTTTTTTTTTCTCACCTTTAAAACATGTAAAATATAGTAGGGGGAAATTTTATAAATGTTTAGGAATAGTTAGGAAAGACAGATATTTGAAAGTATATTCTGGAATTTACATTTTTCCCTTGAATTGGCCTCTCTTTTGGGGAGACCCATTTTCTTTTGCTTCTCTGTTTAGAGAAATTAACAAAGAAAATCTTTTTCAGGATGAGCTACAATTATTGAAATAACTGCTATTGATTTTTCAGCTGAAGTGCTAAACTCTAAGTTTGCTTTTAGAATTACAGATATTTATGAAATACTTATGAGAGTACTAAGTTGTGATAAAATAGGTCGAATGCAGTCTCCAAAGAGCTGCTTGGGGCTGGCTGACTCTGTTCCCTAAGGAAGGGCAAGTATGAAGATGACTTAGATTTGGTTTAAGGTTGCTGGTAATTTCAGTTTATTATTGAACCAGGAAAGAAGCAGTGCAAAGGGAGCAATGAGATTAGGTGGATGAGTGCCTGAATACAGTTCCCCTTGGTCTCCCCATTTCCTCCAGAGGTACATCCAAGAGTTTGGTGGTCAAGGCCACCTGGTGGAGGCAGGATCTCAGAAGGGCATGCTCATTGCCATCTCTAATGCTTAGAATGTCACTATTCAAGGATCAATGTCATTGTCATCTAAGGAAAATCTTGCCATGCTATAGCTACATGTTTTCATATACTAATTGCTTCTTTGTCCATCAGGCCTAGAGCAGGTCTGGCCATAGCTTAACAGAAATCCACTTTGGAAAATAATGGTGATGGATCTGGGACTTGCCCATTATGGGTTCAGCTCAACACTTGGCCCCTCTTCCCCAGACTTTTTAAGTACAACACCATTCCAATACTTGGCAAACTTGGAATAGCGCCTATATAGAAAAACAGCTTCCAGGTGTTTTCAGTTGACTGATCTAGCTCAGTCAGAAATACTTAAAAATTTGAGGCCACAAATATCTGAAAATCTGATGGGAGACATGGACCCTCTATTTAGAAAAATGCTTGCTCCTATACTTGCATACATAATATTTCACCACCCAGTTTTAGTGGTTTCAGGGGTCTCCCAGAGCCCACCATGGTCTCCAGGTCAAGACCCTCTGCATCTCTTCTTTGCTTAGCAACCTGATGAGTCGAGCCTCACCTTGGGTCCTTCAGCTCCACCTCAAAATCAGGCCACCATCTTGTTTTCTACAGTACCTGACTTCCAGTTTTATTCCTATCTCCCTAGTTTCTTCTGTTTTTTTTTTTTTTTAATTTTTATTTATTTTTTGAGCTGCATTGGGTCTTTGTTTGTTTGTTTTTTTTTTTTTTTGTGGTATGCGGACCTCACACTGTTGTGGCCTCTCCCGTTGCGGAGCACAGGCTCCGGACGCGCAGGCCCAGCGGCCATGGCTCACGGGCCCAGCCGCTCCGCGGCATGTGGGATCCTCCCAAACCGGGGCGCGAACCCGGTTCCCCT